>NW_005871124.1:304559-348280 GCF_000147115.1 Myotis lucifugus | reverse complement strand
TTCGTCTAACATCTTCTTTATACGAGATTAGGACTATTAAATTTTGCCTAATAATTTCCTCCCATGTGTACCGGATCCCTCCACCACACTCATAACTATATAAAGAAATAGAGTGAGGATCAACAACTAAGTTTTTGAGTTTGTTTAAATTCCTACATTTAGAAATTTATTGGTATTTCAGCCCATAATATGTGATATTTGGAAAATAGCAATACCACTGGAGATGCCAGCTAGCCTATATGTGCCCTATACATATTTCAAGAGGTTTCAAATTCCCTCCTCCCAAAGACTCTTTAACTGAGTGATCCACTTTGTGTATACTCACCTCATGACGAAACACAAACCCTGAAATGCCAGCTACGAGCTCAGCCAGGAACACCAAGGACAGAAACATGGCATACTGAAAATCAAGTAGGCAGGAACAAAGTCAAATATGTCAATATTAGGAAAAGTGCTTCTTTTGGGTAGGTTACTTCTTGTCAGGGAGAATTAGACAAATCCTCCTTTTCCCTAGACAAAGTTTAGGAAAAGTTTAAAAATACTCTTCTCCAGATTTACCCACATGAGCCCCAATATAGGAATATGTCTGTTTAATAGGAGGAAGCATTTTGGGACTAGTATCATGCCTATCAGCTCAGGTTGACCTTGAGCTAGAAAGTACTCTGGAAGTCACAGGACACAGTTTCACCCTGTCTGGGAGTCCTTCATACCACCTTCCTCTTTATGGTCATTTGGCATCTGCAAACCCAGCTCTACCCACCCACCCCTTATAGCTCATTTAGTTTTCAAACTGTTTACACTGCTGGAAAGACTTCCTTTCTCTTGGCCACAGTCTGCCTACCTGTAACTTCCACTCACTGGTGTTGAATCTGCTTTCAGGAGATATAAGAACCAGCCCTCTCTTCTATACAACAGGCCCTTATATGGGCAAACACAGCCATGGCGCAACCCTGCTTCTTTTTCCAATCAGAAAATGGCTTCAAAACCTCTCCCTTTGGAATTGTATCCCTCCCATACTTACAGAAGAATCAGAATGTGCAGAGGTTGACCTCCCTTCCTTAATATGGTGGTCATACTCGAATGCAGCATATACAACAATGGCCAATAGGCTACCTACCTACCTTTCTTGTTCTGCACAGTACGTGGAGTTAATAGTCTTTTAAAAAGCCAATATGCTACACTACTGACTAACAATGTTTGCAGGCACCTAAAACCCTTAGTGCTTCTTTCCCATTTCATGCTTCCTGTACTTTCCAAGTTGATTTTGTGTGTGTGCATGTGCATGCCTAATTTCAGGGATATTACATGGTACTTATGAGACATTAATGGTTTCCATTTTTGTGACTTTGAAAAGCAGATGAAAGGAAAGAGAATTGATTCCTTTCCTACAAGGCATATGTCTTACAATATGCTTCTTCTCATCTCAAACTATATAAAAGCCCTCAATATTTGGAATGGCCCTAGATGATGCTGTGGAATTTAGATAGACTGCACATGGCCATATGACTTATTTGTAAAGTGTACACATGTCCTGTAAAGTATAAATATATACACAGGATCATAAATTATTTTTCTTAGCTAGTGGCACATATATTAAAAGGAAGAAATACTGGCTTAAAATGCCAGTTTCATTTAAAATATTAACAAAAGTCTCTACACACTTGAAGTACAGCCACTAAAATATGAAGCACACAGTTATGAGTAGAATGCCCTATATAAACAACTTCTCTCTCTTGACTTGGTACAAAATGCAATTAGAAGCACATTTTACTCTAGGGAGACTCTCATACCAGGCCTAGACTCCACTAGAACTCCTCCTAAGTTTGAGCCCTAGCCTTTCTGTGGTGAAACTCTTAGGAAAGAGGCAGTCTCCCTAGGCCCCACAAAGTGAAAATAGGCCAGAGATAACTATTCCATTGCTGTATCCTCTCTTATGCTCCTCCTTCACTCATACTATTTGAGCTGGAAGAAACCTTGGTGATTTTTAGTCCAATAGTATTCTTTCATCAATGAGGTCCAAAGAGGTTACATCCTTGCCACTAAACACATAGACAGTGTCAGAATCAGTCAAGTCTCATGACCAGGTCTCCTCCATTATTGTTTACACAGATGAATATTTAGCAATCCTTCTTTACTATGCATTTGAAGTTAATTCTCATCTTGCTGCCCAGTTGATGTAAGCATGCATCCAAAGTTGAGGACTACTATACTAGACTAAAACAAATCCTAATGCTTGTAAGAAATACAAGAAGGAAAACTTGGGGTGTTAGCATAGAGTGACAGCTGAAAGCAGTAAAAGTGCCTCAATATGGCTTCACTATGGTTTTGCCACCAACCCAAAAGAATCAGTGGTGGCCAGGGCATGTCTCCTGCATGGTCTACAGAAGAGAAAGTGGCCAAATCAACCATGGCTTCCATGAGGTTGTCAACAAAGACACTGACCTGTGCCACTTTGGAAGGTGGTTCTTTTAGAGTGAATTACCTTTACACCCACATCTATCACTACATGGTATTAAATGCTACTACAACCTAGAGCTAAATGAGGAAGAACAAACAACAAAGTACTGGTGGACACTTTGCTAATGAGCTCTCAAGTGTTAGGAGATGCCTTTGCTACCTTTTATCTATAAAAGCCTTTAATATTAACTTTTATTAATGAGGAGGATGGACAGTGAGTAGAGACTTAGGCAACTATTCTATTAAAAAAATAAGTATCACAGTAACAACCTTTTAACAGCTTATCCTTATTCTTTGGGAAACATCACCGCTCTGTCTGCCCTATTGCAGTAAGGTACCCGGCACTGGTCGTGGTAGCCAATAGTTAGCACTGCATCAACCCTCCATTGAGTGGAGAAGCTCTGGCTTAGCTCAACTCCCATAGAACCAGGGTGTTCAGGTTTCGAGAAGAGGGTGCCCATGCATCCACAGCCAAGTTCAAGGACGCAGAAAGTATTTCTCCAGTGGGAACTTGGAGACTAAAGACTGCTTATGTTTGGGATGCTGTCTTGCCCACCAAAGCTGCACATCACATGCTTGAAGAGATTTCTAAGGCAGAATTCAAAACTGGAACAGGGTGTCTTGCCACAAGGATATGAATGGCCTATTAGAACCGCTGGCCACTGATTTCTTATCATCTACCTCAGGGGACTAGGACTGGTTTTTTTGTGCCAGGCTGTGTTTGGGGTTGTTTTTCCCTCTAAGGGATTAAAGGGTGGATTATGTAAGAGTCTGGACTAAAATTAGAATCAATGAATATTGAGGTCTTATCTGTGGCTTCAAGAAAGGCTACTTTGCTTTCATGTGATTGATATTTTTTGCAAAAAGGAATTGAAAAAGAAGTATGATGTTGTGACATACTCACCAGTTTCAACATCCATGGACTACCACGGCATGTAGCAAAGCATCCAAACAGGCCAAAAACAACGATGGTAGTGCCAGTTCCAATGAGGACATAGGGGGCATTTGTGGAGTTCTCAGCAATGAGGGAGATATAGGTGCCCAGAGTGAGTTTTCCCCAGACTCCAACGGCCAGCAGGATCACCCCAGTGATCTGAAAATGGGAAGGCAGGAGAAGAGAGTGTAAAACTGCTGCTGAGAGAGGTGACAATCAGTGTGGCCTGAATATGACAACTCCAGTTTGTATGAGCAAATTGGTAATTGCTATAGGATTCCCTAAAGTAACGAGAAAAGGTTGAAGATCATTAACTAAAGCCATCATACAGCAAAGACAATGATTTTGTACAATTAGATCTTATACAATCCCATATGCAGTTACTACATTAATCCAAACTGAAGCCAACAATAAAGAACTTTTTAAGCTTCTTAAGAAGTATATCCTAATACAGTTCTCAGAGACTTTCTAGGTCTAGTCTGAGCGCCACAACTTGATGCTGAGCTAGGTATAACCCCAGTAGTAATGTCAGCCACCCTCTTCAAGGGTATGTGTGTACATAGTGTGTTTTAAGGACATTTCACATGTTTTAAGGAACAAGGTAATTTTCTTTCACTATTTTCACAAAAATCTCTACAAAAGCAAAACTTTCAAAGTATTTTTGAATCCATGTTGATTCACCACCTTATTTATGTTACTTTATTCAATATAAAACAACAGAAGAATCCAAATAACTCCTAGAATTAACTTTAATGCAGTGTGTCAAACCCTACTGATCAGGCCAAAAGAAATCCCTACAGCATGTCTAAACTCTAGAACCTTGCATCAATTGGGCCCTTACTTCAGAAAATAGACTTGGGGCTGCATGCTATGCCTTACTCTCTATCCCCTGAAGCTTTAGCTACTGAAGCCAATGGTTGACTGTGTCTCTAGCTCCAAAACTGGCCTCTCCTTTAGTTTATTAGTAGCTTAGCAACTTATTTAAACTAATAGCCCTCTGCTATCTCTTCTGAAAGCTTATGAGGCCAAAAAAAAGCCTGGCTGTCCAAGGGAGCTCTTCTCCATACCAAATGCCTCAGTTCCCTGTCCAGCCTGCCCACTCAAGTGAGGAGGCCAGATGAGAAACTGGAGAAAACCAGTATGATACAAATCAATACCCACCTCACCAACATTTCCCCTGTCGATCAATACAGTGTTCACTGTTCCATAACATCTGTAAGTGAACACCACCCGATACATGCTGCATGAGGCACCAAACAGCTGGGCCAGTGAAGATGCCAAGGCCTCTCTCCTTATACTCTGAAAACTCCTTATGCCATTTGGAGCCATCAAGCTCCACCATCATATTGTTTCTCCGTGCAGGAAAAAGAACAGACCCTGCACCTTTCCCCATATCAGGTGAGAGTGGGCTCCACATATTTGGGGAGAAGGGTTCAGTAGAAACAAGAATTTGGTGATACTACCTTACCCCTACCCCCAATAGTTTTTCTACTTTGTAGAAATATTAACCGGGAAAGAATTAAAAGCTTGAAATCATGAAAAGATTGAGGAACTAATGCAACTTTTACAAGGTAAAGGAATGGATGTGATATAGTCTTCAGGAAAAAATTTCTGACACTACTATTTGGGAGATAGTGGCCCAGTGGAGGTCTACTGCCTTTGAAAAGTTCCAATGGAAATGACCTTAGTGAGTAAAGACAACCAAGATCTCAAATGTTGCCAAGAGTTTCACGTCCTCTGCTGACACCTGGTGGTTGTTACAGAAAGTACCTTCCTTGAACAGCCTCTTCTTCCATATTCCTCCAAATGGAAACATAAAAGATTTTTCACCTACCAGAATCAAAATGTAACATTCAATTCTCCACTCATTAGGAATAAGAACACACTGAATTGAACATTAGGTAGAAATGGCAGTGCATAAGTTGTCTTTTATTACTCAATTCTTAGCACAGTGCCAGGCACAGAGTAAATGCTTAATATAGACTGACAAACAAATATATTTCATTTCTCTGGGTCTTAGAACCTCTATTTTATAAAACAGAGTCCATCAAATGCCAAATACTTACAAAACTTCTCCATAGGTAAATACTGTGAGTTAAGTTAAAAATGGAACCAAAGAGAAACTTTCTCCCTCACTTCCCACTCTGCACTATCTGCCTAAAGCTGTAAATATCACAATGTGTTAAACAAAAGCAAAAATTCGATTAAGCTAATCATTGTTTATTTAGACTGAATGTAGGTCTCATTTATAAACTTGCAATTTCACATGACTGTCCTTAAAGATTCAGTAATACTTCAGACATACACTGCGCAGCTGCAGTCCATACATTACTATTACTATTATTAGAATGATATTGTTTTAATGAAAGTATACACTACTGACCAAATTTGAGTCTGATATAATCATATATTTCTATGACCAGTGATTTCATAAAGTTCACTTACCACCATACCAAATATTATATGAGGTATGTCAAAGTTAACACAAATTCTGATTTAAAGGCAAACAGTATTAACATTTTTATTCCTGTTCTCCTTTCCAAAAATAATTTCTCCAAGTGTAACCATTGCTTTGTATAATAAATCTCTCCTCATGTAAAGTACAAAGCCTATATCAACTTGTTAACTATTCGTTTAATGTAAATTACACAAATATCCCCTTCCTTTCTTTCTTTCCTTTTTTTTTTTTTTTTTTTTTTTTTTTTTTTTTTTGCAAACCTCAAGGTTGCTTCTTAAAGACTGCCAGTGGGCACCATATTGCATGGGAGAAAAACCATCCAACATCTTGACATTGACCAAGTTAGTCATCCTCTAAGGAACTCTTCCACTGAATGATATGAAGACTGGGATAGCTAGGCCCCTCCAAGTACCCACGTGCTAAGAATCTAAGACCAATCTAGAGAAAATACCTTCTCAAATGTTGGTCTTCTACTCAAACATTCCTGATGGACGAATTGTGTTTGAAAACCCAAACTCCACATATGTAAGGCCTTCTGTAGCCTCATCTCCTTCATGACTCTTTGTGCATTCTATATTGTTCCAGGAAAGTGTAGTTCTCTGTGCACTTCCCATTCTTTATTGCTTCTCAACCATTGCTCTTGATGATCCTATTACCTAGGTTTGTTACCCTTCCTATCACTACCTGTCTGTATCCTAAACTCTTTTGGTACACTGTACACACTTATCCCAGCCTTCTTAAACAAGCCTTATTCTGTAGTATTCCATTGTTTGTCATACTGTGCTCTATTCCCCCTCCCATGCACATCTAGTACTGTGATTCCCTTAAGAGCAGAAGCTGTGCATCTTGCACATAGTCAATGTCCAGTATGTCTGTTGAATGAATGAATAAGCAACCAATTGTAGATTTGACAAGGGGAAAAGTTTCATGTTATCCATCCACCTACTCTACCCTCTGAAATTCTCTGAAAACCTAGCCAATCTGAGTCAGCATTGTAATCCGGAGAACAACAATGTAAAGGACAAAGAAGAAAGGGTTCAATAGACAAGGAAGAAAAAGGTTGAACTATAGTACACCCTGAGGTGAGTAAAACCATATCTGGTGGTGGTAGTGGTGGTCAACTTGGGGTGAGTATTATAAAACAATTGCCAGGCCATGAAAGTGGGGGGAAAAAACTAAAGCAAAGGAGCCAGGGATACTGCACTTTCATGTTTCTCAGATGCCCAGAGGCATTTTACTTGAGCCCACTCTCATTTGTGCTCACAGACCACAGACATTCTGATTAAACTTGTGTCATCAGAATAATAGTGTGAATTTGTCACATTTACAAGTTAATTATTTTATTAAAAAGTAATTTTGTAAATGATTAATGTTTTAAAATAGACTAAGAACCAGAATTTACTGGGGCTTTTCCACAGGCTTGAGAACTCAGCCCAGATGAATGGCAAGAGGAGACCTAGTATATTTAAAAGGTAGATGAATGGAAGAGTTCATGGCTGGGGGTTAGAATATCATGATTTCAGTTGTAGTTTTGTCACAAATTAGCTATGTGGCCTTGGACAGATCAGCTAACCTTTCTGGGCCTCAGTTCCTTGTTCAGTAGGATCAGGAAGCGGGCAAACCTGATTTTCAGTGCTTCCCCCATCTCTAACATTCAACAATAAATATGAACCTCAAGCTTCATATTTATTCAAATTTACTCACTCTGAAATATAATGATAGATGTACCATTGGGCAAATAAGCACAAGAAAGTTTATGAGGTTCTCCCTGTGACTGACAAACCATCAGCAGTGGGAGTAGAAAGTCAACTAATTTTTGGACGCAAACTCCACTGTTCTGCCAGCTTTCCAAGATGACAAGTGGTTGCTGGGTGAGGGAAGGGAACATGTACAGTGAGTCATGTGTTATAGTTTTACACAGACTTCCAAAAATTCATTAGCTTACTGGCATGACAACAAGCTTTCCTTTTAAATGATGACACTGCTATCTTAAGAGCAACAAGACATATGCTTTGAGCTTTTTCTTTCTAAGTAAGTATGTTAGCCAATTCAATCTTTTTCTCCCTTATTTTTATGTCTATGTGTATGTGTGTGGAAGATAACACACAATACACGGTGGGGAGATCAGTGGCATCATTAAATATGAATAGGGAAGTTAAGAACAGTGAGAGAATTAAGAGGATTTTAAATTCTGTTAAAACTGAATTTGAGAACCAATAGGAAACTTCTCTGTTCCAGGTCCTGTTTTCTGTTAGTTTTGAGGTGATACATATAACATGTTCAGATGGCAGTTGTGGATGGGGAGCTGGAGTTCAGAATTTAGAAGTTCATCAGAGCTGAAAATGAGGGTTCAGGCCAGAAGTGACAGCTAAAGGAACAGTGTGTCTCAGGAAACAAAAGCAGAGGATGGTTGTAATGACAAGGGCTAAGGCTAGAACATGAGAGGACAACACTGGAAGACAGGTGATAGTAAGGAGATGCAGAACACAGTGGACACATCTATGAAGCTAGTTGCTAATAGGAAAAGTAGGAGACATAGAAGAAAGAGACTTTCTTTCTCTTCTAAAGACTTAATGGGGGGAAGGGAATACCACCACAGTTCATTGACCCCAGGTATGCCAATGAGCAGACATGGTACTCTTTATTTATATACCCAGTACAGCCCACTAAGATTATATTTATTATTTAAATATTTCATCCTATAGCCAATTCATAGAATTCAAGTTCCAAAGAATTCATTTGTCACAAACTTTAGCTTCCATTTCAATTTTATCAATGACTATATAACCAGGGTCTGAAATGCATACTGTCTAACAGATCATAGATGCTTTTGAAAATATGTATAGGGCTTTGAATGGCACTATGAAAAGTCAGGAATTCCAGCTCTGGCTGTGGGCCCACAATAGCAGTTTCTTCACCTGGGTAGTGAAGCAGCTAATCATCTCATAGGAAATGACACCAAGAACGCATTAAGTCCAGCAAACAAATGCTTCCTTCTCTCAGATGCTTTCAAAATACAACCACTAGCTTGTACAAGTCATGTTTTATATCTGTTTCTTAGTTATTCATCTGTGAAATGACTGGACTGGCTCCAGTCACATCTACAGGAGCCAAGTGCTTAAGTTTTATCTGTCTTCTTGAATTGCCCAAATGATCCTCAGAAGGGCCAAGATCCAGCATTTACCAAGGGCCTGTATTGGTTGGGGCTCTGTAGTTTGTCCATGGGAGTCTAGGTGAGGAGTGGCTTGAGCACGTGACAGGCCCAGGAACTGATAGAAACTGATAAATATGGTGACAGTACTTTATGAATTAAAAACTGAGTCTGAACATGGTAGAGACATTTGAAATAGGCCTATCACAGAAAATCAAGGCTACATGGCTGCTAAAATCATAATAAAGGGTACTTATTAAAATAGCCTTTTACTACTTGAATAACTAAACCCCTTCCAATAAGGCCCAAACAGTTCCAACTTATACTTAATTCCATTATTCAACAAAGTGTCACATTAAATTTCTAAACATGTTTTTAGGAACTCTGTATATCTCACTAGGAAAGAATGGACATACCTGAATTGGTTTCTTATTTCCTGTATATTGCCCTACAAGATTCAGGATTTTAGGTCTCTTCCCTCTTAAAAAAAATCCCAAAAGAAAGGCCCTAAAAGCCTTTCACTACACAGTTATTAGCACATTGAGAAACATCCCATTATGCCATGGAGAAATTTTAAGGGCAGCTTATGCTGAGCCTCTTGGCATTACTTTTTTATTTATACTAGTAAGTATTGTTGATGAGTTCTCCTTAAAAGTATACACTAATAAGGTGTGTCGTACTCCAACTTTGAGTCCCCAAGAGCATGTAAAAGGAAGAAGTGAAAAAACCAGAGGTTAAGGATGTCTGGATGTAGTTCACATCTCTGGTTTTAGTGATGACCCAGATATATAAATAGACCGCATATGCTAGTAGGTGAATACCTATTATGAATTGGGGCCAGCAAAGCCACTTACAAGGAGATTTGGGTACTTAGAAATCAGGAGCAGCTATAGTGGCTAAAGTGACAGAAGCTTAATGTTTTGGGGATTCCCTCTATGCCACATCTCCTCCATGGAACCCCCATTTGATTTCACTTGTATATAAAATATGTTGACCCAGTTAACACATAAAGCATGAGTACCAGGAGCGTGAACAGCATTAGCATCATTAGCAGGTGGCTGACCAAGTGCAGGAAGCATTGTAGAGAGAAGCCACTTCCCTTGCTTCCATTCCTCAGTGACCTAGGACTGAACCAGCTGTGAAAAGATGGATAAAATTCCAAACTAATAAGGAAAGATATTTTAAAAGAAGATCATGTCAGTGTAAGCTTATAAACAAGCTACAACTATATTATTAATGCGTGTTGATAGAAAGTTTCTGCTGACCACAAATGTATCATATCCTATATCGTTAATTGTGTATACATCAAGATTTAAAGAGCTTTGTGGGAGGAAATAAGGTCCTTTAACTCCTTTGTAAACACCAAAGCCTCACTCACATCCTGTGCCTGATTTTCTAACACAACATGTCCTTCAGACATTCTGTCCTAATATCTATTTTAAGTAGAATCACTGCTTGTCTGATCATAATTCCCAATTTTTAATTTGAAAGCCAGTCACTGTACATATAGTGACCACACAATAGAAGCTTCATAAATGCAGAATGAACCTTAGTAGCAATGTTTCTCTCATGATTATTATGTTGAACAAATTTAGCTTTCTAGGAGTTCCATTATTTTAAAAAGGGAATTTTCTTTGCATAATTTCTATATAGGATTATCATCTTCAAAATACCAAAAATAAAACCATAGTCCTGTGTGTGTGTGTGTGTGTGTGTGTGTGTGTGTGTGTGTGTATGTAATATCTTATACATACCTATGTAAATAAACAGGAATAAGTTAGAACTTAGTGAAGAAATCTATTGAGGTTTGTGCTCTATCTGGCTATGAATTGATGGGAGTGAGGGGGTAGGGTGTTTGGAGGAACTCACGCCTCTTTCTCCATGAAATTGGAGCTGATAACACTTAATGCTAGAAGAGGACCTATTATTGAGTAAAAACATATGTGGAAGAAGCATGCATATAGTATTCAATAATAAGATTCTTACCTCCTGGGAAGACTTAGGGGTCAAAATCACTTCCCTCTCAACATTCAAATATCCTCACTGCACACATATGTGATATTGCTACCAATAACACATAGGGGGAAAGTTCAAATGTCTAATGTTGATAGGTACTGTGGGAAAATATTAACTGAAGCAAATTGACCAAATAACAGGTTTTTATCTGAGTGCAACTACCTGCCTGGTCCTTGTAAAGTCAAATCCATATAGTGGACATCGCTTCTCACAATGCTTCACAAATGTCTGCTTTTGACCACAAGGGGGCCTAAATAAGAAAAATTGGGAATTATTTGGTCTAATCTATCACCACTAATGGAAATGTAATTTGAAGCTCTAACATTCTATAACTCCATGAGGTCTGTAATTGATGGTTAGGAGAATGAGCAGTGCTTATACCAGCAAAATGTCTCTGTCTTAAAAAACAAACAAAAACACAACAACTGTACAATAATTGGAGAAAGGATAGGTCCTCACTATGTGCTGGACACTATACTAAGTGTTCTAATGTAGCCTGACTGGAGAAGGTTCTTTCTCGCAAACCCTCTACTTCTAACAGTTCTATAAGAAAACCTCGAAAGCTAGTGTCATCCATCCTGGCACTGATGCCAGATTGACTCTCAACCCTGAGAATTTGGCTGCCACAATTAAAAAATAAAATATGCAGGCATAGTCACTAATTTATTTATTTTAAAAAATGCTCTTCATTATTCCTCCCCATTGAGGCAGGCAGCTCTATAGAAATGAAAACATGTTCTGCTCCAAGCTACATCTTGACACTTTAAAAACCAAGATGGGGAATAAATATCCTGATGTGTATGTTATGATGAGCCAGAAATGGTAACTATCACAAACGAATCTACACAAGGACCATCTGACTTTCAAAGCAGCTCTGGCCCAAAGTGGTGTCCTATCTGCCTGTCCCACAGCCTGCAAGGGGATGTGCAGTCCTTCATAAACTAAGGGCACAGTCTAAAAACACAGTTAATTGTGTATGTGCCTGGAATAAATGGCCTTTATTGAGCAGTACTGTGCTCCCTATATGCTTCATCCCATTTATTTTTTCCCATCACATTTATTTTTAATCTCTGTTTTTCAGATGAAAAACAGGCTTTGAAAACTGAGGCTTTGAAAACAGCGTTAGACATGATGCCTATGTTTTGGGCCAATTTTCAAAAATCTATATTTAAGCCAGTATTAGGAAAGTTAACAGAAGGAAAGATTTTTGTCTCAATATAAGGAAATTTTTTCTAGTAATAGGCATTGCCCAAAATGGAGTGGGTTGCCTTGCAAATGTGACAACAGAAGGCAACCATAGAACAGAAGTTCTATGGATGGAAAGCCAGCAGGAAAATGCAGAATTGCCTGAAAGGTTGTCTGATGCTATTGTTCAGGAAACCTAGTGATTTTCCTCGCCAATTATCTCCCTAGATTTTCATATATGACTGAATAGGAGCTTTGCGACACAGGAACCAGGGAAACCATTTTCCCAGATTCTGACTTACATTTCCTTTTATCTCTAAAAGGAAGTGAAAGGCCACACAATTTTTGTCACATGAAGAGCAATGTAATGAGGTTGCAACTAAAATAAGCTGTGTTCTTTAAAAGGAGATATGGCACTTGAAGGAGTGTTTACCCTATTAATAATAGTTCAATTTTCCCTACGCAACTATACCATTTCTCAGCTAGAGTAGAAATCCTGGCTGACTTTAAGAATCATTGAAGCTGGTTAAAGATAAATGTACAAAGACTATAGAGGCAACCTCCATACTTTTCACATACAAAGATTCTTTCAAAAACCTGACACAGAAGTAAAAAGAGAAGCTACATATCTAATTAGGTGCTATTAATAACAGTATATTGCATCAGAAATCTATTCCCTATAAAACAAGTTCATAACTCCTTAGAAGAGCTATGTAACTAGCTCTTGGTAATGGTCATGGGGGCAATACAGCTCTACTTTTTATCCCTGTGGTGACACAGCTGCCACTGCTAAGCTCACTCCAGCATGGTGCCTGCTGGTTCTACCTGCTCAGGCCTCCTGCTCCACTGATGCACAGCCAGGTCCAACCTGCCCTCCAAAGCCCAACTAAAATGCTCTTTCTGGCAAGAGGCCTTTCCTGAAAGACAGTAATCATTTCATCCTCTTCTGAATGTGCTTAGGCTTTTCCATGCTATCTCTTATAAATGGTTTTTTAACTTGTGTTCTACACCTTTGTGAATACCTTAGCACAGCCCCAGTAGACAGCTCCCTGAAAACATATGAGTCCCTCTTGGGACTGTGTTAACTATATATATCCTATGACATCTAGCCTTTGCTTTTGATAAACATGATTAGACAGAGCACTCTGATAGCAAATAGTTCTCATCTAGGACACATTACTTAGGCACAAGCAATAGAAATAAACATCTTCCAAAATGCTAGAGGGTATTAATATTTTTTCTTAGTAAATAATATACTAAATTTACAAAACAAGAAAGTTTGGGATTGCACCAGGGGCCCTCTTTACACAAGGGGAATAACATAATAGTGGCATTTGTTGATTCTTAAGTCATTTAAATTGCAAAACCCTAAACTAACCTATGATATAGAAATCATAAGAGTGACTATCAATGGAGGGGACAAGACTGACAGGAGGGGGCATAAGGGGTGATGGAGAGAATTTTTATCTTGATTGAGGTGTGTTTTGGGAAAAGGCCTCAAAACTCAAGCAGAAAAATAATGAGTGAAGAAATGTTATTATATAACCACTAGAGGCCCAATTCACAAAATTTGTGCAAGGGGCTCGGCCCTCGCAGCCGTGGTGGCTTGCCTCAGCCCTTGCAGCCCCAGCTTCATCCAGAAGGTCGTCTAGAAGGTCATTTGGCTGTCCGGTCTAATTAGCATATCACGCTTTTATTATAGATTAGAGACAGCAGGAGGAAGAAAATGTCCTTGGATTTCATGTAACACGTAAAATATCATCTTATCTTTATAATGTGCTTTACAGTATAAAGTATTTTTGTTCATAAAATTCTATGTAATACTTATAATGTCCTTCTTGTCATCTTAACATACAACTAGTAGCACTCAGTATCAGTGTCCTACTTACCACACCCACTCAAGAAATGCTATTTTCTCAACAGATTTTATACCTGCTAGAAATTAACAGTCTTAAAAAGAGAATCATGTAACAAAATTCTGTATCACAGAAATATATTCGTGAAACTTAGGACAAATTTATTGTGATGGTTTATGTATTAACTGAATGTGTTTTCTCCCTTCAAGTGGGGAATAATTTACAGAACTTAACTAAAAGTCTGTAGCTAGCAAAAACAACCTGTAGAAACTTATGTTAGGACAGTGAAGATAATTTTTTAAATGTTTGCCTTTACAGCTGAGTGTAAATAGAAGAAAATCTATAGTCAGGCCACCCCTTTCTAAACTTCCTTGCAGATCTTCTGCCCCAGGGCACTTTAATGTTCCTCAAAGGTCAGATTGTTTTCAGGCTGAGTTATCTTCAAGATACAATTAGTACTGTTCTTTCTAAGTGGAGTACAAGAGAATGTAAGTGCTGATTTCAGTGAAGGACCAAGAACTCAACCTGCTCTCTCATGGCCACCAGACTCTGGCAGCCTTAAGACACACATATACCAGAAGTAAAGATGAAAGCAAAGAAGTTCCTTGATTGCACATATGCTTGCTCTCTCTCCCAAATCTATCACTTTAATGCAATTTTCATAATTTTAGGACATTTCATTTCATATGAATGCATATAATTTACATTTCATTTCATATGAATGCATATAATTTATATATATATATATATATATAAAATCACTGTGCACATAAACTGTGATGAAGTCACTAGAGCTTTCTTCATTTGCAACATGGGTTCAGTGATGACAGTGCTTCCTTGATAGGGTTGTTGGGAAGATTAAGCGAGTTGATATGGGCAAAGTACTTAGAATACTACCTGGTGCATCAGAAGCATTTAATCAATGTTAGCTATTATCTCTGTCAACATCATCACCTTGTCCAACCTCCACAATTTTAAAAGTAAGAAGACAGGACTAGAGAAGCAAAATATTTGCCCCAAGATCATGCAGCTACTTAGAGGCAGAACCAAGACTAGAATTTAAGTCACTCATTTATCCATACAGATTACTTCAAAGTCTATAAAGTGTCCCCTTTAAGGGCCTCTGAACAATTCTAGTATAGCAAGCATGTCAAACTCAAAGGCTAACATGGGCCAAATAAACAAGGTTTAAGTTTATGTGGGACACAAAAAAAACAACACACAAAAGCTTCAATTTCCATAGAAATGTAGGTTTACTTCGATAGAGACATTCTGAATAGAAAGGGCTGAAATAAATGAGTAATCTATATATATAAAACCCTAAGTGACCATTACGACTGGTCTACTGAATGACAGGTCACCCGAACAACCAGTTGACTGGTCGCTATGACGCGCACTGACCATCTGCCCCCTGGTGGTCAGTACGCTCCCACAGCCAACCTCCCACAGCCGGCCAACCTCTCACGGTCCCTCCCCCTGGCCAGCCAGCCCCGATCCACTCTGATCGGGACTAGGCGAGATGGCCCTGATCACTCCGATCGCCGGCCAGACTGAGGGACTCCACCTGTGCACAAATTTGTGCACCAGGCCTCTAGTTGTTAACATAAAGTAATAGAACATTTTAATAAAAATTAATATTTTTTGAACATTAACTTACCAGACCTGAATAACTACACAAATTAATAAGCGGAACACAAATAAACCCATTTTTCTTGTTCTCCGAAAGTGAAATATTTCCTGTTGCACACACCAAACAAGTCAGTACAAGACTAATGATGTGGCAATCAGCTGCTAAAATATTTGCTGCTAGTATTAGTGGAGATAAACGGTGCATCTGCATGTAAGGCACCTAAAAGAAATTAATGCAACACAATTATAGTAATCAATCATTAGTGGACATTGTAGTTCGCTGTTAATAACAAGTGGCCTGGTGCACAGATTTGTGCACATTGAAAGGAAATTAATTAGAAGAAATATTTTAATATTGCTATTATCCCTTTCTCTATAATAGAAGTTTCAACCAAATTCACAATTGACAATGACAGATCAAAACACATGCATGCGATTGGCTACAGCGAGAGCTTTATTATGTATCGTGCATGTGTGAGTCGACATAGCCGTTTATAGATATAGAATAAACTTGCTTAATTAGACCTGCTTTCTAATGTAGCTAAACTTTTTCCAGCCCAGTGAAGCACCCCAACTTCTCTTTCAGGTAATTGTCAGCAACATAGCAGTAAATATCAACACAAAGCAGATTATTATTGTAGATCATGCAGGGAGAACAAAGGGTAAAATATTTAACTGTAGTAGTGTTTGACTATATTCTGTGCAGTGACAAAATCTGAAATCATTTTCAAGGTCCACTTCTTTTCAGTCGGGTCAAGTTTCTAAACTTTCTAAACCTCCATTTTCCGGCTAATGAAAAGAAAATAGGATTCCACTGAGTCTCCTATCTACCTACTCCAGGACTTCTGTGAGGATCAAATGAGATGAGGCACAGGAAAATGCTTCACAGACATTTGGTTACAGTGTGAAATGTTTCCACCTGGCTATAAAGCAAGTTGTGTTCCTGGGCTGAAGAAACTCCAAGGAGGCTAGTCACTAGGGAGAGGAAGCTGGGCGTTGCTACATGAGGTCATTACCCAGCGCCTACAGTGCCATTTCTGGGCTGGGCTGGGCTGTGGGCCGCATTTTGCACCATGGGGTCTTGGCAGCGTCAGCTGCGATTTGGTGGGGTGTTGGTCTGTGGTGGTGGCAGCGCCTGTGTCCCACTTGGGGCAAGCCAAATGTTGCTTTGTGGGTGCCAGGTCTGTGGTGCCATTTCTCTGTGTGCATCATGGCAGTTCCTGTGTTGAGCTTCTGCTCCCCTGGTGGTCAGTGCATGTCATAGTGACTGGTCAGATACTTAGCATGTTAGCCTTTTATATATACAGATTATGTACAACAGGATATTATAAAAATTAAGTTACAAAATTTTTATTAAAACATTTCTAACATACCATTATATTGGCTGGGCCACAAAAATATTCATTGTGACCCGCTTACAGCCCATTGGCCATGAGTTTGACATTCTTGTAGTACAGAGAAGGGTATGAAAGAGTTTCTGGGAAATGGGTAGATTTATCAGACCTGTTTATAGTGACAATATTTAATTTATTTAGAAATTTAAAAATCATTAAGAAAATTCAAAATATACAAGTCAAAAGGGACACTCATTAAATTACTGAGCAACCAAGGTACACTATGCTGTATGAAGATTTATTTTTATGTTAGCGTGCCTTCTCCCTATTCCCAATAACTGTCATCCAGTCATACAGGTTGAAAAAAAAATTGAACATCACAGAATGTCACAAGAACAACAGTGCTGATGTTTCTTAAACTCAAGGTCAGAAGCATCAGCACTTCTCAGCAAAATGGTCTCAAAAACATGTGACTCAGAATAATTTTAGTCTATACATCACTCTATTGAATCAAAATATCTCTCCTGTGCATAGTTTACTGAGAACAGAGGGGTAGTTTGAGCTCCACTAATTTTATCATACTCACTGGAACTATTCTTCCTACACTAAGAGCAAAGTTCATACTGTTGGAGTGAGAGAAGCACAGATAATTCATGGGATGCTATGAACTCTGGCGAGTTACCCTATTGGTCTTTTATAGCAATGATATCAGCCTTTCTGCCCTTCCTTCTCATTAACTTTCATTCATTACCACCAAAGCAAAATGGTTTAAATTCCAAATTTTTCCTCCTTAACCTCTGCTTTGTTCTCTTGTCACTGATTTCTTTCCTTTCATGCCAAGCTTCCATACCAACAATTTTGTTTTCCTTAGTAAAATTGGAGAAACTAGTTTATTATAGATCAAATCTCAATTTCATGTTTTACTATTAAGTACTATTTCCAACCAATCACATTGCTAAAAATGTCCCCATTGTGACCTTTTTTTGTATACTCTTTTTTATTTGTTTGAATAAAAAGTGTCAGCTCTATACATTTGCTCATACAGTTTGTCCAACCTGAAAAACACTCCTTCCCATCTTTCAATATTCTACCTATCCTTTAAAATTCAACTTGGGTCATGCAATTTTCTTTGTACTTCAACTCCAACGAACATCTCAAAGGAACAAACTTTTACTTGAGAAAGTTCAAAGCCTCTCTTTAGAACTGCAGACAGTATAAATACTTAGAGAGGGCTACACTCTGAGCATCAATCACACTGGAAACGACTTCGGACCTCTCATTGGGAAGGTTGTGCACTTGTCTCTAAGGCCAAGAACTTACTCACAAATCTTCTTTGGCATGAAGACTTATGACCAGATGCAAAATCTAGCTCCTGTGTCTACCTAACCTTGGGTGGAACCCTGGGCAAAGCTTCCCTTATCTCATGTGTCAAGTAGGGATACCATGCTTATCTCATGGAAGTATTGCAAAGATTGAATTAATTACAGATAAAGTGCTTCATACTATGCCTAAAATTTAGAAAGTACTCAATAAATTTATTCCTCACCACTGCCATTTAACCTCCAAAGCAGAATCAGTCTCCTCACCAGCAGATGTCTCCAACTTAATGTCATTGGAGAGGTTTGAGGTGTGCTCTTTCTCTAATCATTATTTCTCATATAAATGTCAGAGTCCCTGAAATTTCACTTTGAAAGGCATATTTTGTATTAAAATTATAGTATTTTAAGAGAGAAAAGTACACCCGAGGATATTTTCCTATTGTTTTTTTTAGAGAGAATGGAAGGAAAGGGGAGAGACAGAGAGAGGGAGGGAGAGAGGGAGAAGAAGAAGGAGAGAGAGAGAGAGAGAGAGAGAGAGAGAGAGAGAGAGAGAGAGAGAGAGAGACATCGATGTGAGAGACACATCAACTGGCTGCCCAGGACCTGCAACTGAGACATGTGCTTTTCACTGGAATCAAACCCATGACCCTTCAGTTCCGCAGGCCAATGCTCTCACTACTTAGCAAAACTTGCCAGGGCAAAAGACAAATATCTTTAACAGGCAATATAATAGCAATCCATCTTTAGGTGTAAGTGATTTAATTTAGCATTCTGCTTTTCTCTATTGTGTTGAAAAAGTGGTTCATAGGTAGCAATCAGATTATACCCTAGAGTGCATGCTTAGTGTTTTTGAGAGAGTATGTCACATAGAGTTAAGGTAATAAGTAGACACAATTGCAATTAAAATGGACAGAAGATAAAAGGCTACACCATATTTCCAGAATTAGGGAGTTAGTGGGAAGAGAGGTATTACTCCCTAAGGTGTTATACCTGTAGGGAGCTTCCCTTCTTTCCCCTTCACAGAGTTAACCAGAGATTCATGTCATGCCCTACAAAGTCAGGACACTTAGTAGAAAATCCTTAACATTTTCCTTCAATAGACCATTCAAGAATGGGGGCGGGGGGCTTCATGGTACTCTTGGGAGCTCCAGGTCTGCCATAATAGCCAGCCAGCCCTCCTGGGGCTGGGAAAAATCTCTTACCTCTTGAGGGGCCTACAGCATACCCTAATCTTGACACATCTTCTGCTCCATAATAAGCCCCAAATCACTACAACATGAAAACATTTTTTTTGCATCACTTGACACACCAGAGGCACTTCTCCACAAAGAAGCTTCCATCAATGAGGAGCCTACTGTGTCATAGGCCACCTGTGTGGCACAGCACTACCATCCAGGGAAAACAAACTCCTTGCTATTAGAGAAAACCATTGGCAGCCATCCATGCTGGCAAACTGCTGTGTATATGTGCACACAGAAAGATTTCCTATCAGCAGGGGTTTGCTCTCCTGTGAGGAAAGATGGCTGTGTTTCAAGAGGCACCGGGAAGGAAAAACTGAGTTCAACATCTCCAATAATAACTAAGCAACACAGGAAGGAAACCAAGCTCTGCTGAACTGGGCTACCCAAGGTACCCAAAATGGACATGAAACAATGACTGCCATGACATTTTAAAATCTAGGACCAAAGCCATAAGATTATGTATCTCTTAGATATGTACATGGCCTTGAGCATGTAAAACGAAGTCAAATGAGGAAGGAGTCTTAGAGGAAGGAAATATGTGCTATGGTACACAAGGTTAAAGCAACATCAGAATAACTGTATTCATGGACACTCACAGGCCATATGAATTAAAAACAGCACGTTAGGAATTTTACAGGAAGGAATTTTGTCGGTAAGAATACTCAACGGCCAATTTGCAGGATACTAAAAGCAGCAGTAAGCTAAAATCCTACCACAACACAGGAAGTTCCCAGCTAAGGGAAAAACCTCCCAGAAAGTCAGGATGAAACAGTAAACCTGGATTATGAAGGAGTAATTTCTTATACCCACATGTTTTGTGACATCTCAGCAATTTGTCCTGTGGTGCTTCTTCAGTAGGACCATAGTTTTATTAGAGAATGTACTGGAAAAAGTCACTGCCTCGCCCTCATACAAGCTCTGCTAACCACAAGGGGCACAGCCTGGCCCATCCCACCAGGTGCCTCAGCACTGTCCTCTATTATTGGTATCATCTTTCACTTCTGCTCAACATCATGGCCTCAGGGCTAGAGTTCCAACTCTTTTCATGATGTTAGACTCTTTGTGCTAATTGTCAACCAAAAATTACCTTCAGGATTTGCTGAGTGGCCTCTCTAATCCTGAGTGTAAGAAATTTGTTTGTGAACAAGGACAACTGTTTGAAACAAATGGTAATTTGCAGTTTTAAATGTCTCTTTATGAGGAAAGAAGGATTAATATTCACTCAAAATCAGAGTAATGGTTATGAAGCAATTTGAGCAAGGGAAAAGTAAAACAATAGCTTTTGTCCTACTGCTAAGTGGTTTGACTTATTAAAGAGTAGAGAGACCAGATACACTTAAGCTATTCTAATCAGTAACAATGAGAGGTTTTTGTACTATTTGGCTCAAATGTGACCTGTCTGAGATTAGGGTACCCATGTGCAAAAATGTTTTCCCTAATTAGCAAGTACATATAAATTAGTGGGGCTGCCAGTAGGGAATTTTAAATATTTATCTGAAAATGAGTAACTGAATTATTTGCCAGAAATAGGAAGCCTGCAATGAACTTCACGGGTTACTGTTCAAAAACTAAGACCTGCACGGCACCCCTGAAGTTTGCAATGGGGTAGCTACACAGACCCATAACCCACCTCACCTGGAAAGGACATACAACTAGTGGAACAGTGTTTTAGAGAAGGGATTAGAGTCCCACTCTGTATTTTACTGTTGTGTGACTTTGGGTGGTGGGCACACAATGCAATATACAGATGATACATCATAGAATTGTACACTTGAAACCTATATAATCTTATTAACCAATGTCACTCGAATAAAATTAATAATTTATAAACAAAAAGAAAATAAATATAGCAAAGGGAAAAGTATTTGAAGTACATGGCTAATTCTTCACTATATCAATGCTTCTTAGCCCACACCCAAAGACGACCTAAGACCTAAAACTCCTTGGCCGTTAAAAATGGCTATAAAAATGCAATACAATTCATGTTGTACTAATTTCCTTAGGTCAGCAGTTCTCGTGTTTACCTGGCAACATGCAGAATGTGCTCCCGATATTTCTCTCACTATTAACTTCCCTCTCCCTGCATCTCACAAAAACCACTAGTCAGGTGATATAGAAAAGTAGGCAAGGGAAGCAATGGGGTACCTAAATTAGGGAGAAGAAACAATTTCAGAGCTATTAATTTCAGCAGAGGATGGTGGCTAAGGAAGAGAGAAGGACTGACTCTCCATTTCAAGCTGTAAGAGCCCCAACCAAAAGAGCCATGGACAACACTTGAGTATCTCACTAGAGTTTTGATTCTTTTTCCAAACCCCTTCACACACTGAATGACAGTCCCTACCATGATTCTGATAAATCCTGTTCCACATATCAATGCCCTGTGGAAGATACATTTCCTTAAATAGGCAGAGAACAGGCTGCTTATAATTTTTGAGCATCTGAAACTATTTACTTAGTTTCTGTATTCAAGTAAATTTATAAACAAGTTGGCCTCTGGTCAAAATTTAAAACTTCAGAGTAGGAATACACATTGTCAACGTTAGGCCAATACTAAGCTACATGACTGATTCTAAAATAAATAGGCAGAAATTTCTCAATACAGATCTCAGTTTCTAGACATATCCCATATGTCAGATTTACAAAACAAACCTAAATATCTATATACATATAAAATCCCAATATGCAAATATACCAAAAGGCAGAACAACTGAACAACCAGTTGCTATGATGTGTGCTGACCACCAGGAGGTGCGTGTGGAACATGGCAGGCATTGGCAGCAGGCTGCAGAGCCTGGAACATGGCAGGCGTCAGCCGCAGAGGGATGGTGGAGTAGGTAAGTGAGGGCGCCAGACAAAGGCGAGCGCCGGTCTGTCATCAGGGCAAGCCTCTGGTGGTTACTGAAAATTCTTTGTTCCCACATGCGCCAGTCCTGCCTGGCACTCGCACCCACTGCCAGCACCCAGCGCCGGCCCCAATTGCTCAGTGCCATCAGCAGGTATGAGCGGCAGCTGCCAGCCCTGATCGCCCCTGAGGGCTTCTCCACCTCTCCCTGCTCCTGAGGGGAGATTGGTGCAGCATCCGCCACTTGCACCCGCTGACAATGCCAGCCCCACTTGCACCCGCTGCTGGCGCCAGCCCCAATCACTCCATGCTTTCAGTGGGTACAAGCATGGGAGTGGCGGCGGTGGTGGGAGAGGGGCTGCCAGTAGACAGGGGACCTGGGGGGCTGCAGCAGGAAGGGCCAAGCCAGGGTGTGGAGGATGGGCCAAGACCCGCCCCTGTGCACACAGCAGCCTTGCATCCCACAGTTTCTTTTAAAGTGCACAAATTCGTGCACTGGGCCCCTAATACTCTAATAAATGGCTCTAATACAGACCTGAGATGAAACATAGAGGACTAAGGCAGATAATAAAACCTAGCACGCAGAGGTTTTTATTGTGCTACTTAAGTCAACCTGCATGACATTCACGTAGAAGCCTCCACAGATAGGTAGTATGTGCCTGGCCATACCACACACAGATAAGGGCACTTTCCCTGTTCAGTAAAAGAGGACTACAGATTTTTAAAAACAGAAATGCCATGACAATTGTTCCCAGGATGAAAAGGCCATGTTTGGTGCAGTCTCTCTGGAACCATGTTCATAGTCATAAATGGGCCCCCATATATGTGACCAGGATTACTCCATAAGTCAGCCTCCCCACAGTCATTTAAGCACAGTAATTACCTGTGGGGAAGCACGGGACTTGGTTGGAATGCCTGCAAGGAGGATCCTCTGAAAGGTCGGGGGCCTCTGAGGGGAACTTGCTGAAGGCAGCAGCCCCTACCTTGACTTTTCCAAACAAGTTTGATCCCCCAGGGTGTTTTGCTGGAATCTCTGTTTAGTTTTTAAAGACCCGACCTTGTAGAAGCATGTGCTTTCTCAAGCATACTTACCCTGCTGATTGTGTCTAGAGGTTAATTTTAGTTCAAGCTGTTGTTACAATAAAAAGCCAATGAGGCAGGCGAACAGGACTGCTTTTACTACTAAAGTAAAATAGTCCCTTAGCCCTCTCCTTCATAGAAACCTGTGTCGGAGTAATCTGTTCATCCATTGCTCAGAGTCTGCTGGTCAGCCCCGGGAAGCTGGTGACCCCCATGTGAGGAAGCCAGGAATGCAACGAAACGCAGCGGAACCCTCGAAAATGAAGAGGAAGAAAATGAAAGTAACTGTGCAGTAAGTGATTGGAGCCCGCTTGGGATTTCCAAGTTTGAGGGAATTCTTTCTCAACTAAGGTTTCATAATGGGACAACAGTTGTCCACAGGACAGCAGCAATATAACACAGTGCTGAAACAGTTATTAAAAGCAGGTGGTACCTCTATTACAGAAGAACAACTAAAAAGCTTATTGAAAATTATTATGATTTATAATCCTTGGTTTCCTGATGCTGGAATGCTAGACCTTAATCTATGGGAACAAGTGGGCAGGAATTTAAAGAGAAATGAGGCCCAGGGAAAACGAGTGCCCTTATCATCACTAACTATGTGGGCTCTTGTTCGCGCTGCATTATGCCCATTTCATATTGAAGATCAAAAGCCTACAGAGCAACAGGAGGATTTACTACCACCCCCGCCCCCCCTCCTGAAGCAGAGCCTGTAGAGCCTGTAATACCTAAACCCCGCCACTGGAGGAAATTGTTCCCAATCTTCCCCCCTCTGCGACCCACAGGTTGAGAACCGCTGGACTAGATCCTCAGTTATGGGGTCCTGTGTCAAGCAGCCATGTTAGGAGGAGAGCTTTTGGCTTGCCCAGTTATGCAAGATCAGCAAGGTAATAGAATTCATGAGCTGCTCTCCTTTAATACCTTTAAAGAAATAAGGAAAAGTGTTAAAGAAAATGGGGCTAACAGTACATTAAAAAAAGGACTCCTTAATGCCTTGTCTGAAAACTATCACATAAATTTTTGGGGCTGGAAAATTTTAGCCAAGACAACCCTGGATGCCAGTCAATATTTATTATGGAGAGCAGAACATGATGAGACCTGTGAACAATAGGCTGGTTGTGGGTGTTTACTAGCCATCCCACCCAGGAGCCCTCTGGGCTGCATTGTAGCTCTAAGTCCTTGGCACTAAAAAACATCTGAAAAATCCATGGAAAGGACTATGGTTTATTAAGTCTTGTCTGTAGGTTGTGCACCCCTATAAATGTTCATAGAGTGTCTCTGTTAATTGTTGTTTTGTGTCTTTGTTGTTTAGTTTAATTTGTCTAAAAGTGGGGCATATTTCACTTTGCTAGAGGCCCCAGCTACGTGTAGCAGGCTGAACCTGTCAGGGATTACAGAAACTTCCCAGCAGCTGCCAAGAACTCTTAATCTTGGGGACCTTCCTGCTCTCCCTCTCAAGACACCAGCCACTAGATAGAAACTCTTAGGTAGTAGAAGTTCTTGTCTGTCTGTAATGTAACTTGGTTACTGATTAATGTTCTTTACTTGCTTTCTTATCTTTGGAGGACTTAGTTTGCACTTCACCATTTTATGAATATAGGGAATCCTCGGACTCTAGTATTTAGGCTTTGTGCCACTCAGAACACATTAATATTAAATAAGATTCTAAGGTTAATGTCCCAGTCTACCCTTTTATAAGTACTCATTCATGTACTGTAGGGGTTTTTTTGTTTCTGTTTTTAAAATCTCTTCTTATATATAAGATTTCATATTGTTAGTCTACTCAAAAAGAGAAAAAAAAAAACATGGGAAATAATTATTTATACTCCCCCAAAATTTATCCTAGGAGGCTGGAGCTACAAAAGTGCCCTTAAATAGGCTGCAAAAGTGGCAGCAGTGGAGTGGGGGGGGGGACCCTCTCCTTGTAAAAAAAAAATAGTACTTTTACACTAAAGCCATTAAAGGCCCAGGATTTGCCGCAGTCCCAGGAACAAACCCCTAGGACCTGCTAACTCCCCACATACACACCCACCCTTTCTCCAGCCTCCTAAGAGTTGTCAAGGTCATGTTATCTTTTTTATGCTTCTTAAGAATGTGAGTATATTTTCCATTGGAAAAATAAGCCTATTTCTAAAAGTAAAGGAAAAAAAGGGGGGGTTCCTTTGCCTAAGAAGCAAAAAATCTATACTAATAATAGCCTAGGTCCGTGGTCGGCAAACCACAGCTCGTGAGCCACATGCAGCTCTTTGGCCCCTTGAGTGTGGCTCTTCCACAAAATACCACATGCAGGCGCACACATACAGTACGATTGAAACTTCATGGCCTATGCGCAGAAGTCGGTATTTTGTGGAAGAGCCACACTCAAGGGGCTAAAGAGCCGCATGTGGCTCGTGAGCCACTGTTTGCCAAGCCACAGTTTGCTGACAACTGGCCTAGGTGGTCATCACGCCCTCACACTGTGATGCCCTCATACCGTCACAAGGAGGCAGCCAGCACACGCGGGTGGGAGGGGCTGCGTGCACCAGGAGGCATGCGTGAGTGGGCGGGGACTTGACGCTGAGTGCGTGGCATGGAGGCGGGGCGTGGAGGCGGGGCCCGGTGGCTGCTCCATGCAGCGAGCCCTGGGGGTCCCACAGCTATGCACGCTGCGGAGGCGGGACCCCCAGCTCTGGCCTACCTCTTTGGGGCAATCCATCGAGGTGGCCTGGGGTCCCAGATCTTGCGTGATTTCACGTGCCAGGTCACTAGTTTGTTTATATATATATTTAAACTAATTATGTTAATCAGGAACTTGATTATTTTAAATGAATACATTACTTAATACTGTTTAATAATAATAATAATACACAATGTTTTAGTCTAATATATTTGACTACCTTCCCAGGGTTTGAATTTTAAGAAACTTTTTCTTGACCTAGAATTGGCTTTAAATTATTTCAGTAGGCTCTAGAATGCCTCAAGTGTTTGTTTTCTCTCTCATAAAGGAAAATTTTATACTTAAAATATCTGGGAAAATCTGTCAAATAAGGAAATAATAATTATATTCTATTTATATATGCATATTAAATAAAATCTAATATGTTTTCATTTATAACTAATTGTTGTAAGTTATAATATTCTGGAATATTGTGTTTTACAGAAAGGACAAGATTCCATATTATTTACATCCTATATAATAGAATAAAAACTCTCTGGGGAGATCTTTGATCTTCTGCCCTAGGAACTCAGCAGTAGCTTGTCTCATCATTCCACTGAAAGCCAAGTTGCTCAGAAAACACATGGTCTGCCAGTAACACTTACTAATGGGAATAAATAAAACTGAGGATCATCACACTTCAGTGTTTACAAAGTGCTGTCCCACCCTCAAAGGGCTCTCCTTAGAACTCCACAGCCTCCCTATGACATGAGGAGGGGTTGTACTCAAATAAAAAAAAATCTGCAACTCAATTGAGACTTGTTCAAGGCCAGCCATCTAAGGTTGTAGCAAAGCTAGATGAGAGCTTGGCTCTTCAGACCTCAAATCTTTGATTCTGTCTCCTACACCATATTGCCTGTTATATAAATGAGGAGAAAAACAGCTCTTTATTATCCTCAGTAGGCAAGGCTATCCTGAACAAATTAAAACAAGTGTACAACTCATATTTACATACTGCTTTGTGGATCACACCATCACAAGCTCATCATCAGGGAAAGAAAAAAACTGGATGAGTTAGAGAAACCAAAGTTAAACATAGGCATAAGAAATAGGTCTGTTTTTCTTTGCCTTACCACAGTCTTCCTTTACACTCTACTGAAGGTGAATTGCCAACATGGTTATCAATTCTTCCACTTTTCCAAGAAGACTCAGTCCTGATCTAATACAAAATATCCCATACCAGTCAGAGCTTTAACCAAAGTTACTCAGAGCCTTTCAGTTCCGGGCAAATCGAAGAAAGCTTAGATTCTAAACCTAAGCATGAAAATTTTCAAATTCTCTTTAAGAACTAATTTCAAAACCAATAATCAATAGACTGTGATCTGGCCAAGGCCTGGTAACCTGAAATTCTTGTCTTGCATTAGGGATCCAGAAGCAGAGTAGTACATTAAACTAGTTCTTTTTGGCTATAAAAAGCCAAGCAGTAGATTGTAAATGTAGAAGTTACTTATCTCTAAAGCATTCCCTAGATAAAAATTTTGCATCTGCATCTGTTTCTGAAATAAGCCTCATTGGAAACTAATTACATCAGCAAAACCAAGTGGGTTGGGTCAACACAATTACCATCAGAGTTGGATGCTGTTTCTAAATAACAAGTGACTCAGCAATTATTCACTCATTCTCATCAGAAAGCCACTGCTTTTGTTTATTAATTTCTGAAAGGTCATAAATGAATATAATACAAAATGTAAAATACACAAAGATATTATATAATGAAGAGAATCTGCCTTCTACCCGGAACCCCTAACCTCCCAGTTCCCTTTCCTGGAGCCAACCACCATTACCAATTTGTGTTCAGAGGACTGTTTGAAAGATTTTTATGAGAATTCTTCTGACCTTTCACTCTGTTCCTTATAATCATAGATCTTATTCTTTACTCTTTGTCCTTTCTCTAGCTTCATTTTTAAAATATGTCATTCAAAAACACCATGAAAAATCAGGTTCTATAAACTATTCTCATGTGGCTGTCATGGCACATAATATCTTATTCAGAGGTTTAGGTTTGGTTTACTAAGATTATTTCCTTGGGAGAGATCAACCAAAGGACTTGTATGCATGCATATAAGCCTAACCAATGGACACAGGCACCAGGGGGGTGAGGGCATGAGTGAGGGGGGTTGGGGGTGTTATGCCCAGACTCTAAGATCCCCAAAGACAGACCACCAGGGAGCCATTACCGATGCAAGACACAAGAGAGTCTTTATTCAAGCCCGGGCTTGGCTCCTCTACCCTCCTTACCGACGCAGCGGCAAGTGGCAGAGAGCACGAGCTTTGTGGGTAGAGGGGTTTTATAGGGGGGTTGGAGTAAGGGGAGGAGAGAGGACTGTGGGCCCTGCCGATTGGCCAGGCTCAAGTCGGTGTCTTGTTACACAGGATGTGGTCGTATCTATGGTGTGCACTTCCCTTGATTATCATTGGTTAGTTTAAAGAAATCCTAGGTGTGGCTAGCAGAGGCTTGGGCTTCCGGGAAGAAGCTCCTTGCTGAGCACATGGCTGCTGCCCCAAAATGGAGGATTCGGGGCAAGATGGAGGGCGTAGCCCTCGCCCTTTCAGGGGTATTGCGGGGATGAGGACACATATGTAATACCTTAATCAATAAAGAAATTTAAAAAATAAGGAAATAAAAAAACCTACCAATGACAAATAACCAGGTAAACCTACCTAGAACTTCTTAAACCATTATGTCAAATGAAGGTTAAAAAATTATATTTAAGAGTAAAAAATAAAATTACATATGATGGGCTGATATTGTTTAAAAACCAGTGAAGCAGTATGTTCTAAGGGTAAATTAAAATGTGTAAATGTCTTTCTAAACCTATGCTATCCTTACTAATACACAGTCCTCATAGCTGAAGCCTGCTTACATCAGGCATATCTGTTTCTTAGAGTAGACAGTAACTTTTTGGCAGGCTGTAAGTACATATCTACTGGGCTTTTCCTATGTGCTAGTCATTGTGCTAAAAGTTGGGAATAGGCAGAAAAGTCAATCCACCCTTGCCCTGTCCCTCAGGAACTTCCAAATAGACCTGAATAACAATAAATACAACACACTCATTTATCTAGCACAGAAGATACCATTGTCTTAAAGAAAAAAAAATGGGAAAATATAAAATTTTTAAGTTAGGAAGATCTGAGTAGCTTCATTTTTGGTTTGAATAACTCACTGTTTCTGTAATTATTTGCATTTCATCTGCCAATGTAGGTTTTTAAAAAAAACTTCTGAATTTATTACTATCTACAAGCCCCAAATAAAAAGATGATGCATAAAATGCAGGAAAACCCCAAATAATCCTAAAATTCCATTGTTAAATTGTATAAAATTTTGCAGTTTAATCTCCATGTGCTCTGTGTTGGCAAGCCACGAATACAAAATAGAGAATGTCAACACTGTGGAAGTCACAGGACTGCCTAGATTTACAGTCTAAATTAGGAACTAAAATGACAAGATGTCCTTCCTGAAAACAGGCTCCTGCCCTTCACACAGCTATTAAACCCGTAAGGCTTCTGTGGCTCTAAAAATAAGTAGCAAAGAATCATTTCAGAAGCAATACAAAGACCTTCTTTAAAATTATTTTTATAGTTGACATACAATATCATATTAGTTTTAGTTGTACAACATAGTGATTAGACATTTATATACCTTACACAGTGATCATCCCAATAAGTCTAGTACCTATCCAGTACCATACAAAGACCTTTTAAGAAGCTTTCCAAGAAGAACCTTAAGGCCATGACTGATAATCTTCCCCATCTCAGCTGCCCTTTGAAGTATAAGCAAGGTGAGGGCAGGAAGACTATCTCCTACACAAAGAGAACACCATACTATTGCTATGTTCTTTTAGGAGGCGCCAAGTGCTCTAAGCTGAGTGAACACAGCAGGGCTGGGCAGCAGTGTGGGGTTCATGTTCTGGCATCTCAAATTCCAGCAGGGCAGACTATAGTGCTACATTCCTGGCACTAGTGGGACCCAAACAGCTGCCATGGCTACTACTATCTCCACCTTCTGGTCAAGCAGCTGGACATTCTTATTCAGGCTCTTGACACTAACAGAAAACTGCATTTGTGGGCTGGCTAAGATTTCGGAATAAATGGTAGGTAACTTGACAATGCCAGCAAAATGATCAGATTCTGAGATTAAAATCTCAGAGCAAAGACAAGATGGGGATGGAATCTTTAGTAAGACGCAGGTGTAAGAGGAGCACAACATGCTCAAAGCCAGCATTTCAACCAACTGCCCAGTCTGTGCCAACAGGCACACCTCCCACCCACAAAAAGACTCTTACTACCCACTCTCATTTCACACAACCAGAATCTGTGTCCACTATCTCTGGAAGTGCCTGCACCTAGTACAGTATTTTTCAGAGAATTCTTCCTGTTAAACTGCTGAACTCATTGAGAAAGGAACTTTACATGAATTATTTTCCACTAGGTGAAATAGTACCATTTTCAAGGGAGCTCTCTGACTAGGGGTACAGTCTGAAAAGCCAGAACTGAGTGAAAGACTTGTGGGGTACTAAACCTTCCTTACTCTTCTACACTCACTCTCAGACACAAAGGACTGCTCCTCTAGAAAGCAAATCAGAGGGAAATTAGGTCTTAACTGCTCTGACTTGATGGTAATTTCCAGATACACTATATCAAGGACACCCACCCATCTGTCCCTTTGATTTTTACACATAGAAATAAACCAGTAAAAAGGAAATCAGCTTGCTGACAGTCTAGGGCAGCCGTGGGCAAACTATGGCCCGCGGGCCGGATCCGGCCCGTTTGAAATGAATAAAACTAAAAAAAAAAAAAAGATCGTACCCTTTTATGTAATGATGTTTACTTTGAATTTATATTAGTTCACACAAACACTCCATCCATGCTTTTGTTCCGGCCCTCCGGTCCAGTTTAAGAACCCATTGTGGCCCTCGAGTCAAAAAGTTTGCCCACCCCTGGTCTAGGGCTTATCTGAATCTCCCCATATTCCGGAAATGTACAAACCAAGTTTGCTATTCTGTCCATAGAGGAACAACATTTGATGGAGCAGAACAGCTGCTGCCAGTTAAAGATCTACAAGGAAGTAAATGTATAATGGATTGCCAACTTAATGAGTTCTCACTTACTAATGTGTTTATTGAGATCTCTGCACTCCTGATTCTTTAAAACCCATGCTGTTTTCCCAGTCTCTGTTCACCCTATAGTCCCTCCCACACAGGTCTAATGCTCCCTGTCTCTCTTCTCCACCTTCCTACAACTGCACTAAGAGCTTCCAAGGTTTAATCATCCTCTGTTGCAAATACCCTTTCCTTAGTCCATGCAAACTATTTTTATGATCATTTCAGATTAAGTCTCCCTCCATCCCTTTGGTTTTTCTCTTTGACATGAGCAGACAAATAGTAAAGATAGAAGATGGCAATGAGCTTTCCCCAATATCCTGTCTCCTCCTGTCCCTACCACACCCTATAACAAAGAGGCTATTTATCATTATCTGCCAGTTACGTATAACTGATTGTTCCTCTTTTTTACTTTTTCCCTTTAAACTGCTTATAACATGTGCTAGGTTCCCTAATATGAGTAAAATAAAATTGTTTCTATCTCTCTCTCCCTATCCTTTCCTCTCTGAAATCAATAATATATTTAAAATAAAAAGGTATAATCTAGGTGATTCTTCAGCACTACAAAGGGGAACAATCAGCACTCTGTGGCAAGGCTGGCAAAAGACAGTTTCATTTTGTAAAGTTTTCTTGGAACACAGCTACACACATCCATTATTTAAAGGGCCAGAAGGTTGAGAACCACTGCGCCTAGACCAGTGATGGAGAACCTTTTGAGCTTGGCGTGTCAGCATTTTTGAAAAACCCTAACTTAACTCTGGCGCCGTGTCACATATAGAAATTTTTTGATCTTTGCAACCATAGTAAAACAAAGACTTATATTTTTGATATTTATTTTATATATTTAAATGCCATTTAACAAAGAAAAATCAACCAAAACAATGAGCTCGCGTGTCACCTCTGACACGCGTGTCATAGGTTCGCCATCACTGGTCTATGGCTACTTTCAAGCTACAATGGAGAACTTGTGACAGAGACCCCATTGCCTACAGGTCTAATATATTTATTATCTGACCCTTTACAGAAGCACTGTACCAACTCCAGCTCTTGATGACTAGCTTTCAAAAATCTGTATATTAATATAGACCTACCTTAGAAAGTTGTTATGCTTCAATGAGTTAATAGACATAAAACTCTAAGAACAGAAACTGACAGTAAATGCTGTCAATTAGTGCTATAGTAGTAGAGCCCCCAATTATACATCAGTTGTTATAGTAGGCCTTTCCTTCATCTGTATTCCCACTAGACTTTTCAATCACCATGCAGTTTGGGAATTATGCCTTCCCTGTTACTGACACAGAAACAATACCAGAGAGGTCAAATGACTTTTCCAAGAACCCAAGGTGTGGGCAGAATTGAAACCTATATCCAAATCCAAAGACCAGGCTTTTTCCAGTATAAGTCCTCCCACCCAAGATCTAAAGGGATAATGACTCCAAGATTAAGGTCTGTGGTGGCAATTTCTTCTACATTTCTCTTCTGATTAAAAACCTGGCTCTGGTATAGCAGAGTTTTCTTATATGAGACACCTAAATATTTTTCGTTGGGTAATAAGAATAGAAGAGATGATATTCCTGTGATGAAAAATGTTAAAAAAATAAATTAAAATATAAAGTGAAGCTATTTTATTCCTCCCAAGTAAAATACTTAAGGCATATGTTACCCATCGTTTTCTCTCCTAGGTAAAGATCTAGTTAAATCTGAAGGCCAGTACTGTAAAGCAGTTTACAGAGTGTCCTTACAATGTTCTTTTCTTTGGATCTTGAGGAAACATAAAAAGGCCCAAATGTGCATTTTAAAACAGCTGAAATTGGTCCAGCACTCTTTTAATCCCTTTAAGTGAAAACTGTTCTCTCCATAGAAACTAAAGATAATCACCAACTTACACCACACACAAAAATAAACTCAAAATGGATAAAGGACTTAAATGTAAGACGGGAAACCATAAAAATACTAGAGGAGTCCAAAGGCAACAAAATCTCAGACATATGCCAAAGCAATTTCTTCACCGATACAGCTCCTAGGGCATTGGAAACTAAAGAGAAAATAAACAGATGGGACTACATCAAAATAAAAAGCTTCTGCACAGCAAAAGAAACCATCAACAAAACAACAAGAAATCCCACTGCATGGGAGAACATATTTGCCAATGTTATCACCGATAAGGGTTTAATCTCCAACATTTACAGGGAACTCTTACAACTTAACAAAAGGAAGATAAACAATCATCCAATCAAAAAATGGGCAAAGGACCTAAATAGACACTTTTCAAAAGAGGACATTCAGAAAGCCAAGAGACATATGAAAACATGCTCAACGTCACTAATCATCCAAGAGATGCAAATCAAAACAACAGTGAGGTATCATCTCACACCTGTCAGAATGGCTATCATCAACACATCAACAAACGACAAGTGCTGGAGAGGATGTGGAGAAAAGGGAACACTCGTGCACTACTGGTGGGAATGCAGACTGGTGCAGCCACTATGGAAGACAGTATGGAGTTTCCTCAAAAAACTAAAAATGGAACTCCCATTTGACCCAGTGATCCCACTTCTAGGAATATATCCCAAGAAAACAGAAACACCAATCAGAAAGGATATATGCATCCCTATGTTCATAGCAGCACAATTTACCATAGCTAAGATTTGGAAACAGCCTAAGTGCCCATCAGCAGATGAATGGATTATAAAACTGTGGTATATCTACACAATGGAATACTATGCTGCTGTAAAAAAGAAGGAATTTCTACCATTTGCAACAGCATGGATGGAACTGGAGAGCATTATGCTAAGTGAAATAAGCCAGTCAATGAAAGAAAAATGCCACATGATCTCACTCATTTATGGATAATAAAGACCATTATAAACTGATGAACAAAAATAGATACAGAGGCAGAGCAGCATTGAACAGACTGTCAAACTACAGTGGGAAGCCCGGAAAGGGTTGGGGGGCAGGTAAGAGATCAACCGAAGGACTTGTATGCATGCATATAAGCATAACCAATGGACACAAGACACTGGGGGGTAAGGGAGGCCAGGGGATTGTTAAGGGGGGGGGAGGAGACATATGTAATACTCTTTGTAATACTTTAAGCAATAAAACAAAATTTAAAAAAAAGAAACTAAAGATAATTTGACTTGAAATACTGCATTAAAATGTAACTCCAGCTAATTTCAAGAGTGCAGAAGCAAGTTGATGTTTCTTTGCATTAAAAAAAAACACCTTGTTTTTAGCTATTTGTGCTTTCAATTGCATTCTTCTAGGCAAAAGATTAGCTATAATTATGGGAAGGAATATAAACAATTTTATTCTTAACAAGCAAGTAGCCATTCTTAGAAAGCTCACTAAAGCTGAAACCTGTTATATTAATAATACTCTCAACATTAAAAAGGTAGGTCTCATTATTTGCCAATACTTCCGATACTCTAATATTCAAACCTATCTAGTCCATACTTAAAGTTATTGGCAATAATACAGCTCTGAAGCATAATTTTTTATATATAATTTGTTCTGAAAATTGGTTTGAAAAAGGTTTGCAAAAAAACATAATAAGTAATTCAATCTCTAAAGACTGTAAATATCCCATTGCCATTGCCACCATATTTATTTTGCAAATCAATGGAGTCACGCTTCTGCAGTAAAAAAGCAAAACTATCAATAGGGAAATGAGATGCTAGTGTTCTTGACATTGAATGGGCAATGAGTTACCTAGCCTTGTAGCCATACACAAAATAAGACCTTCATTACAGCACAGTCTCACCAATAAGACACATTCTACTGGGTGGGCCATAAAACTATATATGCTTTGTTCTCCAGATAGATAGCACAACAGTGCCTATGAATGACCTCCAGCCACACACCAAATTAACAGGGAAGCATGAGGCACTGCAGCTTGGAAAAACAGGCGCTTCTCACACTCAAAGGGTGCCACATTCACTTTTCAAAAGCCCAGACAAGGTTACTCAACCCAATATATGTGGGAATATTTTTCTCCTTGAAAGTCCAATTTATTCAAAGACCCCCACAGAATTCACAGGCATTCATTTAAATCAGCTCCCAGTATAAGGAAAGCATTTGGCTTGTTTAAAAACCCTTCACAGGGTTTCAAAACCCAAATCTTGGGCTGAATTCATATCCCAGGACTACCATGCTTTAGCAGTGATCTTGGGTGCACTGCGTTATCTGAGTGTCACCAATTTTGCCTTTTGTAAACTAAAAGTAACATCCATTCCCACGTGAATGTCTCCACATGTAAAGGGCTCAACAGCGCCTGGCACAACGGTGTTCAATAAATGGTCAGATACGTTGTTAATGGACTTGGTCTTTGGCTTCAAATAGGCAGAAATGTACTGGATCCAATAATGTATAAAGAAGAGAAAAGTTCCAGCTTCCAGGTTAACTTGGTGGACTAACACATGAACCTAATTTTACCCTCTTGTAACCTCACTAAGACCACATAAAAGAACTGTTTTTTTTGTAAAAGACAAATCAAGGAGAAAAGGAGAGGGAGCAACAGCAACCACGTTTTGGAAGTTGCAAAGCAGAAAGACAAGCAGTAACTAACTCAGCAAGTTATCTCAGACCATCAGAGAAAAAAGCTGAACATGGGCACCAAGCTGCTCTGGAACTGGGGATAAAGAGGATAGCAAAAGTGTAAATGTCTGGAAAGAAAGCTCTATTCCACTGACTGATTATCGTTTCCCTGAATGCCGTGACATTTCTGATTCTTGGAAGGAAAAGAGTTTACAAGATTCCAAAGAGAAAAATATCAGGTTATAAGTAGCTTATCAGGAATCAGAATGGCTTCACACTTCTTGACAGCAGTAGTAGAAAGAGAGGACAACGGAGAAATGTCTTAATTTCCCTACAGAATTTTGATTTCTAACTTGGAATTCTATTCCCAAACTACTGATCAAGCATGATGATAGAATAGACATTTTCAGGCATGCAAGGCCTCAGAAAATGTACTTCCCACATACTTTTTCTCACAAAGTTACTAGAGGGTATGCATCACCAAAACACTACAGAACCATCAGATATGCTCATGGTGGGGAGCCCGATTTTTCTTTGGACTCACTCATGGCCTTGCCCACCCACTTCCCCAGAATAACCTCATGGCACCTGAACTCAGACTTCTCCAAGATACTTGGCTCACTTCCCTTCTCTTTGGACCTTCATCAGCTAGCAGCATTACCTTATGGACAGCTAGGTTTTTTCATGCTACTTGGTTTTCAAAACCAAAACATACATACATGGGGACACTAAAAAAAGTAAGAAAATGAGCAACACAAGTCAGGTAGTGATCATCTCTGGAGGGAAGGGGTATCATGCAACTGGGAAAGGATGCCTTAAAGGAGCTGCTATTTTCCCATTTCTTAAACTGGGGCATGGACACATGGGTGGTTGTTCTCTATACTACATTATAGCTACTGGACATTCTTCTGTATTTAAGGATACATTTTGTAGTTTTGAAAAAATTATTTGGGTCACAGATTATATTACAAATTCCACAGAATTGGTATCATTTGTCTCTGCTGTCCTCCAAAATAGCCATAGACAGAGTATTCCAATTATCACAATCCTTTCATGAGCCCCAAGACAGCAGTCACAGAAATGCAATTCCAGAAGACACTTTACAACAGGAACAAACAGAAACAGGACTTTTTGTAATTAGCTTTCATGTACATCCTACCAGTGGGATTCCCATGAGCCAACAGGCTTTTGAGACAAACTGAAATGTCTAGTCAGAATAGATTGTGCTCACCATCTTGCTGACATGTTTTAGTCTTATTTGAATAGACTGGCAATTCTAAACTAATATCCCAAACAACAGCTTCACTTTTCCAGCATGATTCAGATGAAACAGCAAAAATTTTTACCATTAACTACTGACCCATGTTTCGTAGATTTCCTTAAATGTTATGTATGCTATGCTCATACCACCATGACTAAAAGTCCTCTTCCTGAAGGGCAATTTGCTATTCAATTTTACAAAGCTGCTCCAACAGAAACAGCCATTCCAAATTCTCATGTGCTTAATGTTTCTCTTCCATGTCCAGTCAAAGAAAGAAAAAAAAACAGTTCTACAGTTCTCACAGGGAATTGAAGATGCTGCAGCCCAAGACTCTTGACTCTGTTCAACCATCTGGCTGAGACATGACTTTTCTTCCCTACTGCTCTTTTTCTGGTAAAGTAATTACCATCAGTAATAAATCTTCTCCTAGATCTTCTCCTAGATCAGAGTTTCTCAACCTTGGCCAGGTGAATCACCTGGGTAGCTTTGAAAACTACTGTTGCCTGAGGCCCACTGGTTTACCAGGTGAAGGGTCTGTCTGATCTACTTCAGTTTGAAAAGCCCTCTAAGTGATTCTAATATGCTGCCAATGGTAAGAACTATGGTCAACTGGAGGATAATGGTGAATAGTTTCTTCCTGTTATAGATATAAACTAACATTTCCTATAACCCATCACTGCTGTGTGCATGCTTATATATGCCAGGCAACACAACTAAGTTATTAGGAGCACACAATCTTGGGTTTGCCAATCCACTTTGTTACTGGCTAAGTATTCTTAGGCAAGTTATATAATTGTCCTATGCCTCAGTTTCCTCACTTGTGAAATGGGCTAATATTAGTACAGATAACTCACAGGATGGTGGGTATTAAATTAGTTGGTATTCACAGAATGCTTACCGCATTGGCTATGACATAGAACATGCCTTAGAAATCTTTGTTAACTAGATCAAGCCAGTTTCTGTCAACCCCCAAAGAGAAACTGAAAAAGAAATTGGCAATTGTATTAACTAAAATAATTCAGTATCCAAAAATGAAATGTTCTTCAGGATGCCAACTGCACATTTTTTGGACTAAAATCACTCAAATTTTCTGTACTACCTTTTGTGTTTTATAACTGAATTTCATCTAGTTCTGGTGAAAAGGACATTTTTGAGGTCCAAGAGGGACATTTAACATAACATAGCAACATTCTTTCTTGCTGTGTCCACCCTTCCTTTCATCATTCAGACATCCATGTCTTTGTTAATAACCTGGTGTGAAATCAGAGCACTCTATTTGCAGGAATTGGCAAAAATGGATTTAGAATTCCAAGTTTTTTTTTTCAAAGGAATACATCCCTGTCTCACTTGGAAGATAAAGGAGTAGTTTTTCAAAGGATTCTCTGTACAGTTGTAGGAAACAGAGGTCCCTGAATTTTTTAACTTTATTTTTTTCTAATGCTGTATGTCAAGCACCATGCACAGAAATCCATTAATTCTAAAAGACATTTAAAATAGTAGATCAAAACTGAATGTAGTCTTGAAAAGTATGTGTGAACCTATATTTGGTTGCATGGGCTTTTCAACTGCAAGAATAAATATAAAGTAGTATTTTGAAAAAGATATTTTCATACATGCAGCTCCTAAGCACAGAGGAAGCCCAGTGGTAAACACTTTAGTGTCTCACCCACTGTCTTCCACTAATAATGGAACTGGCTGACCAAGGCAGTGCAAAAATGCTGCAGAAAGGTTGTGTGAAGAGAGAGCTTCAAATAATATTCACCAGCAACACTTCAAATACATCCAGTTTGATAATGTTTTCATTCAAAAACCAACACTTAAATTCACTAATGCCATGAAGCAGTTCTTAAAAATATTAAAAACTTATTTTGAAACATGCATTAGTGTAAACAGGCCCAACATTTCTACAGGGCAATTTTGTACTGGTATCTGATTACAGAGTGTATATCCTCTGACCTAGGATTCAGCTTCTAAAGTCTTATCCTTAGGAATTAATGGGGCACACAAGTAAAAATGCATATGCAAGGAAGTTCATCACATTGTTTAATAGCAAAAACCAATAACCCAGGAATAAAAGTATCATAGAACACTGGTTATCTAGAGGATTCCTATGGTATAGAAATGTATTTAGCAAAATGGAAAAATATCTGCAATACTGTTAACAAAAAAAGGTGATTAAATAATTTGGATAGCTGGACTCCATTTTTGTAAAAAATAAGGATATTGATTATAGAAAAATGTATGAAAGGATGTACTACAAAATGTTAAGTAATGGGGTTGTGGGAGTTTTCCTTTGGGGAGTAATTTCTAATTATTTGATTATGTATGGCTGGTAAAATTAAATGAATGATTAAAACATGAAATAACATTTTCTCTCAAAACTAAAGCATGGTCATGATTTGGTTTCCCCATGTTCAGGATGAAAGTGAGTCCTAAAGATTATTGAGCAATTAAATGGCCAGTGCTCACATCTGGTCTCAAGCACATGCCTCAGATGTGAGAATATGAAATCAGAGAATTGTAGAACATTGGAATTAAGCATGGCTTTCTAAATTTTATAGATAAGTGCTACCAAAGGTGTGGTTGCTTAGCAGCATTGCTTGTGTGCTTATTAGAAACTAGTGGCCCTATGCATGAAATTCGTGCACATTAAAAGGGGATTAACTAGAGGAAATATTTTAATATTGCTATTTGCCCTTTCTCTATAATAGAAGTGTTACAGATGAAAGAAAATTAGTAAAGTGTATATGAAAATCTTTCTCCTGTCAGAGTCTAAGGCACACCATGGGACCCAGAGTCGAGTCCCCACCCACCCACGTGTGCCTCAAAATCACGCAAGACCCTGACCTGGCCAGCCCCCACCCCCCCACTGGGCTAGATCCACACTTGGCCAGTCCCACCCTTGTCAAGCCCTGCCGGGCGGGGGGCACAGCCTCAGGTCCCCTGGCCCAGCGCCGGGGCAGGGGGCGTGGCCTGAGGTCCCCCATCAAGCCCTGCCAGGCAGGGGGCACACCTTGAGGTCCCCCATCAAGCCCTGCCAGGTAGGGGGCACAGGCTCAGGTGCCCCATCAAGCCCCACTGGGAAGGGGCACAGCCTCAGGTCCCCCGTCCTGGGGCCAGGGTGAGGGGTGAGGCCTGAGGTCCCCCGTCAAGACCCAGGGGGGTGCATAGCCTCAGGTCCCTGCTCATGAAGGCTTGTTACGGGAACTCGGCCTCCACTGTGGGTGCAGCCATCTTGTGTTATGGAAACCCCCGCCTCTGCTGTGGACACTGCCATCTTTGTGGCAGAGTGATGGTCAATTTGCATATTTCCTCCTTATTATATAGGATGTTAATTCTCAGGCCTTACCAGAAGCCCATGTATCTGCAGGTTTACTAGCTTTCCAGGTGCTTAGAGCTACCCTAAGTGAAAACTACTATGAATAAGAAACCAAAGCACAGTGAGGGTACAGTTGTCTTCACAAAAATAGAGGGAAGAGAACAGTTTTCTAAGTGAGACATCTAAATAAAGCTACATTACTTCCTCTGTTTCAACATTTACAATATTGTACCTGCAGGTCTCTGGATTATCTTTCATTCCTACCTGTCTTTTCCTTTTTACATTACTACACTGGAAAAACTGGAAACCAATAAAGAGCAGCCCAATGCAGTCTCTAAAGCATAAAGAAGCATTTAATTCTAACTCTTTTTACAAATCACTGGATTAATGAAATTCATCACACACCAGAGTTCTGGGATGTCAACTGCATGCAAATCACATTCAACCAGCTAAAGTTCAGCCTTCTACATTAGCTCCCAGGACATCGGAGCAGCAAGCATGACTAGCATGAATCTATAAGAATTGGAGCCCCTTATCTTATTTTCTCAGGCTCTCCTACTCTACATCCACAGCAAGATAGAGAGAAGCTCTGAAGTGTATGCAGTTCTATCTCACAAGAAGCTGGATTCCCAAAAGGTTCATTACTAAGTCATTTATTTGAAACCTGGACACATTTCCTCATACAAACAATGTTACAAATTAACTTCAATTTCAAAGCACAATAGATTTACAATAAAACTGATACTATAAAAAAAACTAGCCAGTTAAAAATGCTTCTACTAGGCAAAAAAAAAAAGAAAGAAAGAAAAGAAAAGAAAAAAGAAAAGTTCTAAGATTCCATTTAGGTGCATCTTCACAAAGAAGGCCTCTCTTGTGACAGTGGCTCCCCTGAGTGTGGGGGTCATAGTAACGGCATCTGGTAAGGTAGAATTGTTGGGGGAAGATGTCCTTTGTGGCATTTATCTCCTCCATAATACTGACATTATGGACTCTAAATTCAGAATCCCATGATTAAAAGATCTCTCTTACCATATCAGCTGATACACTAAAACTCTAAATGAATACCTTGAGGAAAATTATAGCTGTGGTAATTTATCTTACACATTTTCCAACTACCCCTCCCTCTCCTCAGTTGGGCTAGGTGCTTTCTCTTTGTAATTCTCTTTTCAGTTTGTCACTGATTTTTTTTCTAAAACATTCCTACTTATATTTCCTTTTAAAAAGATTACTTTTTAAATATATTTTATTGATTTTTTACAGAGAGGAGGGGAGAGGGATAGAGAGTTAGAAACATTGATGAGCTAGAAACATCAGTCAGCTGCCTCCTGCACACTCCCTACTGGGGATGTGCCCGCAACCCAGGTACATGCCCTTGACCGGAATCGAACCTGGGACCCTTCAGTCACCAGGCCGACGCTCAATCCACTGAGCCAAACCGGTTAGGGCAATTTTTAGAAATGTCACCCCTTTGTCTATTATCTATAATTTTCCCAGGTGTATTTTCTTTGTTTATTCATTGTGTTTACCGTGTAAGAGTTCTTCATTATTATGCAGACTGGTTTATTAGTCATTATAATTATTCACTGCCTTTAGTGCCTTATTTTCTCAAGAAGACACAAAAGTGATTAGGTTATATGCCTCAGACACTTTTCATAAAAATCCCTTTGCCAGACTGTCCTACGATTTCTCATTCAGAAAGTACATTCAGCATGCCACTGCAGAAACTTGGTTTTCCTCCATATTCAACTCTCATCCCTCATCCCTCATTCCAGCAATCAGAAGCTCTGCATCCATTTTACTGAAAGCATCTGGCAACTCAAAAGTCTACTGTGTGAGACTAATTAACACCCCCAAAAGGTCACACCTCTGGATATCCATGCTCTTGTGTAGTCTCCCCTCCAACAATGACTCTGGGCGTGGTGATATGACTTGAGTAGGCCACTGGGAGTCTGGCAAACTTAATGTAGCTAAAAGCGGGAAGAGTGTGTGTGCATTACTTCTGGGAACTCTTCTGCTAAGATGTGCAAAAGCCCAAGCTGGCTTCCTAGAGGATGGGACAGAATGTAGAGATAGTCCCCATTGCTACCAGAGAGAACACAAAGCAGCTTTCCTCCTAATTGGGAGAAAAGAACATTGCTTTTAGTTGGAAATTATCCAGATTTAATCAGGCAATAAGTTAATGACACTTGCTAGCTACACAGAGAATAGAAAGGAGGCTTGGAAAACACAAAAATATCGGTAAATTATACTCTCTCAGGCCTCCTATTTATAGGTCATCAAATAGTAAGATTCCACTCTTAACTGGGTTGGGCAGACATGACAGAAACAGCTGGCAGAGCTTAAGAGCTTCCCTTGCAGACTGAAGAAACAGAACAAAGGGCCAAAGAAGATAATGGCAGCCAGCAAGCCCTAAGTGATGTACTTTTCACAAATGGACCTTCCATTTCTGTGCTGTACAAAAAAAGAAAGTAGGGGGTTGGGGAGACAAACAAGATCAAGGGAAACTTAAGACTCTTTGTCTGCTTAGACTTCCCAGCTGGGTACACAGCTCACCCAAATATCTATGCTCTCTGGCTGTTACTAAAAATACATGGAATAGCTCTTTCAGGAGGAAAATGGTCACATATCACCAAGGAGACAGGAAGACACTCATGGTTTTTTAAATGACTTAGAAATCCAAGCAATGCTTGATTCTTTTCTCTGAACTCTGCCAACAGGGTAACTAAAGCTCCTGCTTAAAGAGAGATAGGATTCAGATAGAATTTTGTCTGTGCACATCTGATACTAGGAATCAGCTGAAATCTAAAGTGCCTTAAAACTAGCTCATTGTGAATGCAGACATTCTGGCATGAAAACTAAAAAACGCTGCCACGGAAATAAAAATGCACAGTGTCTTGCACCAATTGCTACTAGAAAGAGATTTCAAGGATTCTAGCAGAAAAGGGAATGCAGGATTGACAAGAAACAGCATGAGAGATAGTGCTGTTTGGGAGAAAGTAAAACAAAACCATTTCAAATAAAGAGCATTTCTCATAAAATTGGAAGACAGGGCTCTTTTTCTGTGGTATGAAACACAGAAGAGATAGGATGCATATTTTTCTCACAAGCCACACAGTTGCTTTTCTTTGAATAGTGTCCTTTTCTTTCTGCTGCCAACAAAATGTAGGACAAAATGGGGGACTCCATTAAAGCTGATTGCAATTCATCTCCACAGCTCTAGAACTTGATTGACTGAAATAAGACGTGGTATTTGTGCATTGTTTCCATTCATTTCTCATTTTTGTAAGGCCTGTTGTTTTTGAATTCACC
>NW_005871124.1:300692-304427 GCF_000147115.1 Myotis lucifugus | reverse complement strand
GGTTCCTCTTTTTTTTCCACTATACTCCCCTCACCAGGTCCACCCACCTCAGCCCTCACTCCCCACCCACTGTCTCATCATAGTGCACGATTATTGTCCAATCTCTTCCCGCACCCCCCACACCCCTTCCCCCCCCCAAGAATAGTCAGTCCATTCCCTTTCTATGTCCCTGATTCTATTGCAATCACCAGTTCATACTGTTCATCAGATTATTTATTCACTTGATTTTTAGATTCACTTGTTGATAGATGTGTATTTGTTGTTCATAGTTTGTATCTTTACCTTTTTCTTCTTCTTCCTCTTCTTAAAGGATACCTTTCAGCATTTCATATAATACTGACTTGGTGGTGATGAACTCCTTTAGCTTTTTCTTATCTGTGAAGCTCTTTATCTGGCCTTCACTTCTGAATGATAGCTTTGCTGGATAAAGTAATCTTGGTTGTAGGTTCTTGCTATTCATCACTTTGAATATTTCGTGCCACTCCCTTCTGGCCTGCAAAGTTTCTGTTGAGAAATCAGCTGACAGTCGTATGGGTACTCCCTTGTAGGTAACTGACTTTCTTTCTCTTGCTGCTTTTAGGATACTCTCTTTGTCTTTTGCTCTTGGCATTTTAATTATGATGTGTCTTGGTGTGGTCCTCTTTGGAATCCTTTTGTTTGGGGATCTCTGCGCTTCCTGGACTTGTAAGTCTATTTCTTTCACCAGGTAGGGGAAGTTTTCTGTCATTATTTCTTCAAATAGGTTTTCAATATCTTGCTCTCTCTCTTCTTCTGGCACCCCTATAATTCGGATGTTGGTACGCTTGAAGTTGTCCCAGAGGCTCCTTACACTATCTTCGTATTTTTGGATTCTTTTTTCTTTTTGCTTTTTCGGTTGGGTGTTTTTTGCTTCTTCATATTTCAAATCTTTGCCTTGATTCTTGCAATCCTCTGGTCTGCTGTTGGGAGTCTGTATAATATTCTTTATTTCAGTCAGTGTATGCTTAATTTCTAGTTGGTCCTTTATCACAACATCGATGGTCTCACTAGATTTCTTGAGGATCTCACTACATTTATCAGTGGTCTTACCAGTCTTTTCGAGGATCTCACTACATTTATCGGCGGTCTCACCAGTCTTTTCGAGGGCCTTACTCAATTTATCGGCAGCTTCTAAACAGTTCTTTAAAGACCTTAAAAGTGTGGTTTTGAACTCTATATCCAGCATTTTGCTTTCCTCCATTTTTGTCATTTGTGTCCTGTTTGTCTCGGCATTTTTTATGCTTCGCTGTGTCGATAGAGTGCCTTTCTGTGCTAAGTGTCCCAATTACCTGAGGTAGACACTCTTGGTGCACCCCCTTGTGGGCTTTGTGCACAGTCTTGTTGTAGTTAAGCCTTGATTGTTGTAGTTATCACTGGGAGGAATTGAACTCCAGGTCAATTGGCTGTGAGAATCAGCTGTGTCTGCAGTGGGAGAACTTCTGTGCTGGAGACACCCCTCTGGGGCAAGACTTGCTTCAATGGGGCTTTGGTGCTCACTGAGTCTGCCCCCTGAGTATGTCTTTTATGGTTCCACAGAGCTGCAAACTGGATGGTTCCACTCTGACCTCTGGGCTTCCTGGCTCCTGGATCTCTAGGGAGGTGCTAATCTAGCCTTTGCCTGTGGCTATTCAGCAAAATACTCCCTGCAGGGCTTGGGCGGGACGGGTCCCACGGGATCAACAGGGCGGGACTAGCAGTTATGGCTGCTCTGAGTCCTGCCCTCAGAGGCTCTGCTTCTCAGTGTCCTGGTAATCACTGCAAGCCCCTAGGAGAGAAAGCTGCCCTCGAGTTCCGACTGATGCCAGACAGTCCCGCTTCTCCTGTATGAGTCTGGATCCCTAGAGACTCGCCCGGAACTGGAGCTCAGAGCCTGAGACTCCCTCCCGATTGAAAAGGACAACCGCGCCCTCAGCCCCCAGCCCGCTCCGCATGCACTCCGCACCTTAGTATTTTACTTCCACACTGCGCCTCCTCTGAGTCTCAGTATGCTTTTCTCTTTCCTTCTAGTTGTAGAATTTCCACTCAGCCAGCCTTCCTGTGGTTCTGGATGATGCGCGTTCTGTCTTTTAGTTGTATTTTTGAAGTGGTTGTTCAAGGCAGCAAACTCTGGTGTTTACCTATGCCACCATCTTGGTTCTCCTTAAATATTACATTTTAAATTTGGTCATTTTATTTAACTTCTTCCCCATATGAAGTATTTAAAATTCTTACATATGTGCTTGATCCACTTTCAAGAAATGGTAAAGTGTACAGAATCCCCTATAATTTCTAAATAAGGATTTTTTTAAGTATAGAACTCGGGTAAAAATAATTGAATAACTCAGTATGATCAAAATCCTTGGTTCATGACCACTCATCATGGCCTTCCTGTTTATTTGTGTTTATTATATTAACACACACAAACCCACTACCTAACATGGAGATTAAAACATGGACAATAACTTATATCTCTCTATGTGGTCTCTAGGGAAGGGCTCTTATACCTATTTTTTAAAATATATTTTCATTAATTTCAGAGAGAGGAAGGGAGAGGGAGAGAGAGATAGAAACATCAATGATAAGAATCATTGATGGGCTGCCTCCTGCACGCCCCACACTGGGGATCAAGCCCATAAGCCGGGCATGTGCCCTGACCGGGAATCAAATCCTGACCTCCTGGTACATAGGTCAATGCTCAACCACTGAACATTTCTCAGTCTCAACATTACTGACATTTTGGGCCAGATACTTCTTAGTTGTGGGGGCGGGGGCTGTCCTGGGACTTCTAGGATGTTTAACAGCATTCCTCTACCCACTGGATGCCAGTTGCACCTTCTCTCCTCAGCTGTGACAACCAAAAATGTTTCCCAACATTGTCAAATGTCCCAGGGTGGGGGGAAACCACCCCAGGTTGAGCATCTTTGCATTAGATCCCTACAGCAAGCTCAATTATGTAGATTTAAGCTAAAGTGAGTGGTGGTGAAAATAACAATCCAAGAGAAAGAAAAAAAATGGAGAATGTTGATGACTTTAAGGTTATGTAGGACACTTTCAAATACAGGCAATCAATGCAATCAATGCCTTCCTCCACAACGAATGAGCACAGGCAAATCTGGAAACATCTCAAGTTTTACTTTCTCCCAAACAGCACTATCTCTCATGTTGTTGTCATTAAATTTATGTGTGCGGTTTTATCAATGCCTTCCTCTACAGCTAATGAACACAGGTAAATCTGGAAACAGCTCACATGTTATTTTTCTACATGTCATTAAATTTATGTGTGAGGTTTCATAACCATAAATCATCACCATTGACTTGCTTCTCAGTAACTTCATAAATTGGTCATTTGTTCCAGTAGAACATGAGAGAATTAAATAATTGATCATATACTCTGAGGACAGAATGAAAATATGCACTAGACTTTTAAGAAATGATTTTTCAAGGAATTGACTTTTTAAAACCTAGGTCTCTAAGTTCAACATTTTTTTAAATTAAATCTTTATTGTTCAGATTATTACAGTTGTTCCTCTTTCCCCCCCCCATAGCTCCCCTCTACCCAGTTCCCACTCCACCCTCTGCCCTTACCCCCCCCCGCCACTGTCCTCATCCATAGGTGCACGATTTTTGTCCAGTCTCTTCCTGCACCCCCCACACCCCTTTCCCCCCGAGAATTGTCAGTCCACTCCCTTTCTATGCCCCTGATTCTATTATATTCCCCAGTTATTCTGTTCATCAGAT
>NW_005871124.1:294344-300185 GCF_000147115.1 Myotis lucifugus | reverse complement strand
ATGCTTGAAGTTGTCCAGAGGCTCCTTACACTATCTTCATATTTTTGGATCCTTTTTCCTTTTGCTTTTCTGGTTGGGTGTTTTTTCGCTTCTTCACATTTCAAATCTTTGACTTGATTCTTGCGATCCTCTAGTCTGCTGTTGGATCTCTGTATAATAGTCTTTATTTTAGTCAGTGTATGCTTAATTTCTAGTTGGTCCTTTTTCACATCCTCGAGGGTCTCACTAGATTTATTGAGGATCTCACTAAATTTATCAGCGGTTTCTAGAAAATTCTTGAAAAACCTTATAACCATGGTTTTGAACTCTATAGCCAGTAGTTTGCTTTCCTCCATTTCTGTAATTTGTGACCTGTTTCTTTGTCTCCACATTTTGGCTGCTTCATTTATACAAAATTTTAAAATCTGAAAAGCAATACTTTATAATAATTATGGATATATACGTATAAGTAACTGTTTAAAAATAGGCTCAAATGATAAACTGATTTTATGACAGAAAGAGATATATGGACATCAACTAAATTTTTCACATTTCTTTAAAAACTAAATGCCCAAAGCAAATAACACATAATGCCAAGATCTGATAAAGCTGAGTGGTAGGTACAAAGATAATTATCATATTATTCTATGTCTTAGTATTATATTTAAAATACATTGTAAAATCTTTCTTTAATGCTTAACAGGAACAGGTAGTTTCCTTTATTCAGAAGACCAAGTTAAAGGCTTAAAAAGCAAGTTAAAATATATTTTTGCTCTGCATTAATTTAATCCAATCACTAAAATGGACTAGGTCAAAGAACTTCTAGATGATTAAAAATGGCATAATGTGGTGAAAATAGGTACTCCATCTTAGAGAAACAAAAGAAAACTATATACTATAAAATGTCCAGAAAAGTTTGGTTTTTAAAACAGCATTTATTGTTTTCTTAATTACAAAAGTAAGTCATGTTATATGTAGGGGGACAGAAAAAAACTTAGGGAATAAAGAAAAGCACAAAGAAAAAAAGTACCCCATGAATTTTCTTACCACCCCACCATAACCATTAACATTTTGATATGGGTCTCCCTTCGGGATTTGTTACATGCATTTTTTTCTTTAAAATTGTATACCCTATATACATATTGTTTTGTAGACAGCTTATTTGAACAGCCTTTTAAAATTAGAGTATCCATTTATACACCTTTCTTTTCCTGTATTTTATCTCAAAATAATTCCCATGCCAAATACACAGAAATATTAGCTTAAAAGACTTTGATCTCAGTCCCCGATGATGGAGAGAAGTACATTTCCCCTCCATTTGTTATGTAGGCCAAATCAAAGCTTCCCAAAGGACTCATTGAGCCACCACTCAGAGAGCTGCCTATTATAAGCCATTTGTAAAAACTAACAGGCTAGCTACCACCTCTGTATACCAGGACTATTTTATGAAGAATACAACATACAAAGCAGTTACTTATTTATCCTCAACACATCTCTGAAAAAAAAAATAAACTGCCAGCCTCACTTCCCAAATAGAACAGCTGCTGTTAATGAGATTAATAAGTAACTTGCTACTACCCTGTAGCAGAACCTTCATCCCTTAAATAAGACTTACTGGAAATTCAGGCTGCCATTATTGCTGCTAGCTGGATGCTTTGCTATACCTTTTACACCTATTATCATCAAGCAATTTAGCATCAATTGCATTTAACTCTGGGCTCACACTGTAGTTGAAAAGAATACTGTTTATGATCTCATGTCTCTTACATGGAGATATGGGATTTTCTCAATTTGCATTTCCACATCAACCACCTCTTTCAATTCTAAACCTGCCTTTCTAATCGCTTCCAACATTCACATAATCAAGGAGAGTAACTGTTAGGAAAAAGAATGGGCTGCTGTAGAACTGTCCAGGAACCTACACAATCTAGTGACCAGGAGTCCACTGTCCCATTCAGCTGATCACCACTCTCATAACTTAGGTTTTTCCTGTCCCTGCAACTTCCCCCAGTGTTTCATTCTCCTTCTGTCCCTACACCAGCTGTCTCTCTTGTATCTCAAGTTCAAATGCCTAAAAAAAGAACTGTTCCACTCAGACTTTACAAGCCTGATCATCTCAAGTTCCACTGACTAGCCAACAAGCAAATATCCAAGGGTCCTCTTCCCCAGTCAAATAACTGTGACCATGGTGGATGGTGGAAAGGGTCAGGAAGTACAGAGATGGTCAAAAGTAAAGAATCGCCCAGGTCTGCTTTTGTCAGCAAAAACAAAAGTGTGCAAGCTTCTGAGAGCTGGCCTATTTTTTAAAATCTATTGGTACTCAAACTAAACACATACAAAATTGAACACATCATGTTAGTCTCAAATCACCTCTTCTGAGGTCTGCATTTCCATGAGTGCATAACTATCACGCTGGTTTTTCAAGCACATAATACTGGGGTTCTCACTCACTCACAAATATCCTTGCCACAACATAAAATGGCTTTGCACTATTCTCTGTTCCAGTTCCCCCAACTCCCAACCCCCGTTGACCTTTGTTAAATCATATCGTCACACTATGCTAAACCTTTGTTCTTTCCTAGTTAACATGGTTTCATAAGGTTAACTTCTTGCCTGAACTTATTGCCTGGATATTAAGGTTAACTTCTTGCCTTTCTTATTCCAATCTTACTGTTTCTAGATTAGACATAAGAACTGCTTCCAAAGTTACCACTCCCTGCTCAAAAATATGGCCTCAACCCAACCTCAACTCTGCCTCTCCACCTGCCAGCCAAAATAGGTCCAAAGCCATAACCCATGAGACCAACCCACAGTAAGGCCTATGCCTACTTGGACCCATCACATGCTTTGTCCCTTATTACAGCTAAACTCACTCCTGTTCCAAACAAAGAAACCATAGTGCTCCCTCCAGACTTCTACTTATGCCACTTCCTCTATCCAATAGTCTTCATTATCCTCCCAGAGCACCATTTGTCAAAATCCCATCATTCTCCAAGGTTGATTCCGTCCACATGACCTTTCTAAATTCCACAGCTAGATGAGTTCTCTCCTTTCATCCCATAGCACGTAATTTAAACTTCTAATACTTCTAGTCCAATGCTGTCCACTAGAGATATATTAGTAAGCTATATGTCTAACTTTAAAATTTTTAGCAGCCACACTCACATTAAAAAGAAGCAGGTGAAATTAATTTTAAAAATATTTTATTTAACTCAATATGTCTAAAATATTACCATTTCAACATGTAATCAATAGAAAAGTTGAGATATTTTACTTTTTTCATATTAAGTCTTCTAAATCTGATGTGCATTTTACACTTAGAGCACATCTCAATTTGGACTATCCATATTTGAACTGCTCCACCCAGCCTCCATCCCCCTCCCTCTGGTCATCACCACACTGTTGTCTGTGTCCATGGACTACGCATATATGTTCTTTGGCTAATTTCTTCACCTTTCATCCAGTTCCCCCAACCCCCAACCCCCGTTGACCTTTGTTAAATTATATACACTAGAATTTATTTCTGGATTCCCTATCATTCCACTGACCTATTTGTCTATTTCTATGTCAACATCATATTGAATTGATTAGTGACTTTATAGTTGTGTTAGTTATTTATTGATACATAGCAATACTAACCACAAATGTTAAAGCTTAAAGCAACACACAATCATTATCTCATAGTTTCTGTGGGGTCAGGAATATGGGCACATCTTAACTGAGTCTTCTGTTTCAGGGTCTCATAAAGCTTCAATCAAGGTAACAGGTGGCTGCAGTCTCATCTGAGGCCTAAATGGGGAAGGATTTGCTTCTTAGATCATTTGATCGTTGGCATCATTCTGTTGTTTGCAGGCTGCCAAACTGAGGGCCTCAGTTTCTTGCTGGTTGTCATCCAGAGATTGCCCTCAATTCCTTGCTATGTGTCTGTCCCTTTCCATAGGACAAATCACAACATGGAATATTGCTTCTTCAAAGCCAGCAAGGAACAGAGACTTACAGGAAGATAGACATTACGATCTTATCTAATGTGATCATGTACATGTATTCACATACATTCGAACACTTTTGATGTATTCTATTAGTTTTAAGCAAGTCACAGGTCATGCACACTCTCAAATGGAGGAGATAACACAGGGCCTAAATACCAGGAAGTGGGGTCATGGCAGCCAACTTATAGTCTGATAAATAGTAAGGCACATGCTTACTCCCCTCCCCAAATCACTCTTGATTTCTCAGGCATTTATCCTTCTGCATAAAAAGTATTATGTTTTCAAATATCACCCCTTCCCCTCAAAAAATTCCTTTAATCTGTTCAGATCACATTTTATGACCTTCAATAAGATTTTAATTTTCTTCATATACTAGTTAAAGTCTTGCCTGTTAATTTTATTCTGAAGTATTTCTGCTGCTACTGAGACTGAAATGTTTTCCTCCCTCTCAATTTTCTAAGGCTTATGCTAAAATAAAGAAAAGCAGATAATTTTTGTATTTTTATTTTGTATCCAACTATCTTACCAAATTCTTAGTATTTTTTAAACAAGAATCTATTAGGTTTTTAGTATACAATAGCTAAATCTCTGTAAAGATAATTTCATCACTTCTTTTTCCAACATTGTTATCTTTTTATCTTATTGTACTTACTAATTAAATCAAAATAATCTACACTAATAAAAGAGAAACATGGTAATTGGCGTACGACCGCTACCCTTCCCATTGGCTAATCAGCATATCCTTATGCAAATTAACTGTCAGCCAAGATGGCGGCCGGCAGCCATGCACTGAAGCGAGCAGGGAGGCTTGCTTCCTCCAGGAACTGCAGACTCCAACGTTCCCCGCCTCACTTGCCGGCCTCTCAACTGCAACTCTAAACTATTACTATGTTGCAAATAAGAAGCTAAACAAAACCGGCTGTCAGTCAGCCCTGGACTGCAACATTGTATCCATGTTTTCAGCAGCGAGGCCTCAGAGCTAAAGCTGGCCCAGAATAAAAAAAAAAAAAAAGAAAACAAGGAGCAGTTGGGAGCTTTTAGTCAACTGCCAGCGGGAAAACAGCCCTCAGCGCCTCGGCCAGCCTGGCCAGGCACCCCAGTGGGGACCCCCACCCTGATCCAGGACACCCTTCAGGGCAAACCAGCCGGCCCCCACCTGTGCACCAGGCCTCTATCCTATATAGTAAAAGGGTAATATGCCTCCCAGCACCGGGATCAGCATGACAGGGGGCAGCGCCCAACCCCCCTGATCGCCCTGCGGCTCTGTGTGTGACAGGGGAAGGCGCCCCAACCCCCTGATCAGCCCTGCTCTGTGCCTGATAGGGGGGAGCTCCCCAATCCCCTGATTGCCCTGCGGCTCTGTGTGTGACAGGGTGCAGTGCCCCAACCCCCACCCCCCCACGGGCCCTGCTCTGTGTGTGACAGGGTAGAGCCATAACCTCCCCATTGGCCCTGCCCTGAGTGTGACAGTGGCAGCGCCCCAACCCCCTGATCGGCCCTGCTCTGTGGGTGATAGAGGGCGGCGCCCCAATCCCCCTCCACGGGCCTTGCTCTGTGTGTGACAGGGTAGAGCCACAACCTCCCCATTGGCCCTGCCCTGAGTGTGACAGGGTGCAGCGCCCCAACCCCTTGATCCGCCCTGCTCTGTGTGTGACAGGGGGCGGTGCCCCAACTCCCCTATCGGCCCTACTCTGTGAGTGACAGGGGGGAGCTCCTCAACCCCCTGATGGGCCCTGCTCTGTGAGTGACAGGGGGCAGCACCCCAACCCCCCTGATGGACCCTGCTCTGTGAGTGACAGGGGGCAGCGCCTCAACCCCCTGATCGCCCTGCTCTGTGCGTGACAGGGGGTGCGCCCCAACCCCCTGATCGGCC
>NW_005871124.1:240825-294051 GCF_000147115.1 Myotis lucifugus | reverse complement strand
GGGGCTGCACCTAGGGATTGGGCCTGCCTTCTGCCACCCGGGAGCAGGCCTAAGCCAGCAGGTCGTTATCTCCGGAGGGGTCCCAGACTGTGAGAGGGCACAGGCCGGGCTGGGGGACCCCCCCCCCGAGTGCACAAATTTTTGTGCACCGGGCCTCTAGTAAATAATGGTAAGCATGATTCAAATGGATTTAGTAGTTTACTATTTGCTTGAACAAGTATTTACTGTTGGTTTAACATTTTTTAATTGAAATCATTGTTAATTAAGAAAATAATGGTAAATACTCCACCCTGAAAGAAATGAAACATGATCCCCCACTCCTTAAGCTAGGCATAGTGACTTTTTTCCAAAGAGTACAGTATGGAAAGAGTTGAAAAGAGTAATGTGGTGAAAAATTTCACAAACTATTTCAGTCAGATGATCAAGATCAATATTGACAGGGATAAGTCATGTTGATAGTATATACTTTTCATATGATGTGATGAAAATGGCACCTAACCTCTGTAGTCTTCCTCTCCAAAACATATTAACCCAGTCTAATCATGAGAAAAACATCAAATAAATCCCAATTGAGAAACATTGCACAAAGTACATGATCTGTACTCTTCAAAATTATCAAAATCATCAAAAACAAGGAAAATCTGAGAAATGTAAGGAGACATGACTACTTAATGTAATATGGGATATTAGGTAAAAATTCAGAAAATCTGAAGGAAGTATGGACTTTAATTAATATTAATAATGTATCAATCTTGGTTCATTACTGTAACAAATGTACCATACTAATGTAAGATGTTAACAATAGAAGAACTGATTGTATGCTATAGGGAAACCTTATGCACTATTTCAACAGTTTTTCTGTAACTTTAAAACTGTTCTAAAATTAAAAGCTTGATTAAAAAGAATAAGGGAAGTAATCAATTCTTTGATTTTAAGGGACAGGTTTATATTTATTTATCCTAGATAGGAACACCCTTTTCCCAATGACAGAGCTAAACTCAGCAACCTAAACTTATATTTTTTGTTCCAATTCAAATCCTTCTGGAATCCCAGCTCTCTTTGGTTGCAAACTATAAAACTCAAAAAGTAAATCATCCTTAATTTCCAGGATAGAAAGTGTTCTGATTAATTTATATGTTTATCAAATATTGTCATAGACCCCTATGTGCAAGAAATTTTAAAAAAGCAACACTCTACACCATAAGGAATAATGTTGCTAAAACACATGTACCAAACTTTACAAAGCACTTAAATGTCACTTAACCTTCAACACTTTACAGAGGTGTGCAAGCATAGATATTCTCAATTCTGAAGAGGAAACTGAGGCTCAGAGTGGCTATTGACTTGCCTAAGGTCACCTGACAAATGTTGAAGCGAGACTTCACATCGGACTAATTTTAAATCTCCTGCAATAGAAAGAAATAATTAAAAGAATATCAAGTGAGTGATATAGTTTAGAATATGAAACAAAAATTGGGAGAAGAAATCTTCAAAAGCTTCATCAGAAATAGAAATTGAACACCAGTCAAGACAAAAATGTGAAAGTGATGTTTAGGAATAGTTACTGCCCAGCCTCATTATTAAGCTTTAGGTTCCTTTTCAACCCAAAGGGGTTGTGGAAAGTCCTGGTACAATCCATGGAAATCATAAACTCTTATTAGTGTTTGTGGAATAATAGAACAATTAACTGAATGAGGAATTCTATATATCACCAATGTTTGAAGTATGGTAATTGAGGTGCACAAATCACCTCATTTCACTGAGAAGCAAGAATTGGTAATCTAAGACAAGAATAATTGTTTCTATTCTCCTGGGGTGGAGGGGAGAGAAGATTGATTATTCAAAAGGAATGCTAAATAGTAACCAATAGAACCCACTTTTAAACCTATTTGATCAATGACAATTCACCTAAATCTAATTATCAATGACAACTCAACTTGCTTCAGGGAACATACTTCTGGAAGCCAATTACAATTAGTGTCCCATAAAATTCAATGTCAACCAATCAGCAGCAGATGCATTGCAGTGAATATGTTTCTCAAAGTTAATCAACAATGTTTTCACCCAAATAGTCATGGTTCTAAGGCAAAGGTCAACTGCTTATGCCTCTGTAATCAAAGTGATCCCCAAACACCACCACACTCTTCCCAAAGAGATCAGCAATCTGCTTCACTCATAAACTTTGGTAAGTAATGAATTCAGCTTTTGTGTTTTACATATTAGAGAACAGTCTCATCTTTTGACAGAGGGCAAACAAAGATGCTTAATTTCTCAGTGCAAAGATGAACAGAAATAGATTCCCGCTAACAGATGAAAACTACCCCAAACTCCAAGAATACAATTGGAGAACCTTGCCAAAGACAGACTCAGTGAGTAAGAAAAATACTAGATTGGCTACATCTTGCTTGTGGAACCTTCTCCTCAAATTAGCTTTATGGTACCACAGATCAATAAACAGGAAAGAATTCATATGATAAGAATTTTTTTAATAACAAACTGTATCATGGACCATAGAGTCACCTTCCAGGAATCAGAATCACCTTGGGAATAGTTTTTTAAATAACATGCCGAGGCTGCTCTCTAGATAAATTGAAACTTCACAAGAAGTTTCTATCTGTGTTTTAAAAATCGCTTTAGCCTGGCCATTGTGGCTCAGTGGTTGAGCATCCTCCCATGAACCAGGAGGTTACGGTTCGATTCCCAGTCAGGGCACATGCACAGGTTGCGGGCTCCATCCCCAGTGTGGGGCGTGCAGGAGGCAGCTGATCAATGATTTTCTCATCATTGATGTTTCTGTCTCTGTATCCTTTTTTTTTCTCTGAAATCAATAAAAATATATTTTTTAAAATTCCCTTTAGTGTTTCTGATGAGCACTCTTCTATTTAGGAACTAATAGCAAGGTCATGTAAGAGTAATAGGGCCATTTTGGTTTACTAAGAGACTGGAAAGCTAGTCCAGACTTTTGTGCAAAGCAGATAAAACCAACAGGCCAATGCTAGATACTCCCTAGCTATCTCCAGATCTAGGAGATTCCAGATGAATCAGGCCTGCTATTATATACTGAGTTCTCTTTGCATTAATGGTTTTCAATCTTACTTGTAAAGCCAAATCAACTGGGAGATTATTTTAAATATACCAATGTTGATACCCCACTCAAGACCAACTGAATCAGATCTGTTAGGGTGGTCTAAGCCAGTGGTCAGCAAACTGCGGCTCGCAAGCCACGTGCGGTTCTTTGGCCCCTTGAGTGTGGCCACGAAGTTTCAATCGCACTGTACGTGCGTGCTCGCACGTGGTATTTTGTGGAACAGCCACACTCAAGAGGCCGCTGTTTGCCGACCACTGGTCTAATCAAATATGTTAGGACTCCTTAGGCAATCCTTTTGAGTAAACAAGATTCACTGATGTAGATGGCTCAACTAGCACCTGTGCCTGCCCCACCCCATCTTCTAATATGACACCTGCAATTTCTCCTAAAACAGATCATGAAAAAGCCCACCATACATTACAAAAAGCTCTAAAGAAAATATTCCACAGAAGAAGTGATCTTTAATTCTATCACCAAACTATGTAACATGCTTACATGTTCAACTGATAAAATAACCTAAGAGGAAAACAAAACAAAGAGAAACTATCTTTCCCCCCTCCATCCTTCTTTTTCTTTTATGAATATTGGGGCTCTATATAAAAGAGGGCAAAATTGTTCAGCCAAGAATGAAAAGTATTCTGTCATGGCAAGGGGGGTAACAGCCCCCTCAAAAAAAATTAAAAGCAGTAATCCAATGATTTGCTTCCCATGAGGAGATAACCCAAATTGGAAGCAGCTATAATGGGACCAAAGAAGAAAAGACGTAAGAAAAAATACATATAACACAAAGTTGTACCCCTGATATTTCAAGTACCCACCTGGCACCATAGACAGTTATTACAATATTATTGACTATATTTCCTATGCTGTATTTTACATCCCCATGACTACTAGTATTTTGTGACTAACAATTTGTGATGGATTAAGAAATACAAATTGATATTCATAAGAATATATTTTTAAATTTTTTTATTGTTGACAGTATTATAGATGTCCCTCATTTTACTCTCTTTGCCCCTCTTCACCTAGGCCTTCCCCACACTATTGTCTGTGTCCATGGGCTATGCATATAAGTTCTTTGGTTAATCTTGTCCAAGAATATATTTTAAAGTGTGTTTCAAATTGATTTAGCAGTGCATTAGTCACCAATGTCAAGGGTTTAAAATGTTTAAACAAAGAAATACAGTCACAAATGACTTTTAATTCCCAGCACCTTCTGAGGTGCTTACTTAAAACAGTATATAATGCTGAACAGTCAATGAATCATAAATAATGTAGCTCAAGGGAAGGTCAAATCAAGAGGTCTAACTATAATTAAAAATGAAGAAAATATTTTATTCTATTTGGACAAAAATTGAGCTAGTTTCTAAGCAACAACTAAGTGGAAAAGACTTAATGTTCCCTAAATGCTATTAAAGTAGTGCACATATCCTAACTGAAAGGTGATTAAATAAGAAAAGACTATTCAGATTATAATGTACAAGTCCTATAATAAACATGAAGGGCCAACATTGTAATAACAGAAAAATAGCCCAGCAATAACCTATTTAACATTAAGTGCCCCACTCACCACTATACTTTGAACTCTGCTACTTCCACATTAAGTTAATCTAGCAAGGTCTGAATTAGGTCAGAAGACATATGGGCCTTCACCTGGTGGATAGAAATTAGAAGAGCAGAAAAAAGCAGCAGTAACCTTCAGAGCTTCATCCCCATTTGCCACACCCCATTCCCTGATGACCAGATGACCTTAAAGAGGATGTGCCTTCATAAGCCTGTTGCTGGCTAGAACACTCTCCGTGACCTCAAAAGCTTTTTAAAATTGAAAAGTAGATAACAATATCTACTAGAATAGCCCGACCACTTCCATTTTAGATGCTCTACTCAATCACTCACAATCAGCTACGTATTTAATTAGGACCATGCCATGTAGAAATACAGATATAAAGGGCTCCCAGTTAAAGATGATGGACTGAAAACATCTATTTACTTGGGTCAGCTCCCAAAACTCCACTGAAATGACACTAAAAAAATTTAACCCACAATAAGAAAGAGAATGAAACAGGAGACAACCACAATAACATTTTGGAAGCTGAGAAAAAGCCAAATCTTATGGCAGCTATGAGAAAAATCCAAGAATTAAATATTTGCACACAGTATTCCCAAAAGGCAACTCCATGCACATCTAAAACTAGGGATGAAAGGGGGCTAAAATAAGGAGGGTCTGGTAGAAAGCTTTTTGAAAAGCAATTAGATTCCCTCCAACTTCTTGTCTCTGGCCTATCTCACATTCCAGAACAGATTCAGACATTTATTTTCTAGTGAGGGTGAAACAGATGATCTCTGACCTAGAGAACAGAAGTGCAGTGGACATGGATTCTCTACTCGAAATAGTAGATTAAACAAAGGTTTATATACTGCATGTGAAGACACCCATATCCCTAACCTTCTTCATCCAGAGAGAAGATTGGAAAAATTTTCTGTACCAAATCTGATTGGACCATTGGAAAAGACTTAAAGATATTGACCTTGGTTCCAAAACTCAACTGTCAAATCACCTAACTTATAATCAACAAACTCCAATTTCATGCTGCAAGCTTCCAGCTTTTTAGTGTTCTACTCTTAAACATGTACAGAACAGGGAACAAATGGACACCAGAAATTTAAGGCAAGTCTGTAATATGCCAGAAAATAGACAAGTTTGGAAGAAACTATGTAGAAAAAAAAACTTTAAAAAATAATTAATATTTTCAGAGGGATTTTAAAAAGATATTACACTTATGAAACAAGAACACGATGATATATAAAGGAACATTCAGACCTTAAAAAGAGCTCATAGAAATCAACATATAAAATAAATGAAAAATGCAATTGTGACAATTAGAGGATCCATCTACAAGTTCTAACATTAAAAGAGAGAGAACAGAGAAATAAAATTTTTAAAAATTCGAGAAAATTTCCCCAAATAGAAGGGCCTAAGTTTCCTGATTGAAAGATTGCACAGGAAAGAGATGAAAATATAGACACAACAAGGCATATTATTGTGAAATTTCAGAGCACTAAGAACAAGAGTTTCCAAAAGCTTTTAGAGAAGATAATTAATTTTTAGAAAAGTCATAAATATTTGATTTCTCAATAGTAACAACAGGAGAAAAAAGATTGAGGGTTTAGGGAGAGGGAGATGGCAACATTCTGAGGGTTAATGATTTACAAACTAGAATTCTATACTTAGCCAAACTATCAAATTAAGCGCAAGAACAAAATAAGATTTTCACACCTGCCAGGTCTCAAAAATTTAACCTCCCATGCATTCTTTTCCAGAAAGTTACTAGAAGATTTGCACCACCAAAATGAAGGAACTAAGAAACAAAAATTGAGGATCCAACATAAAAGGAGACAGCATTCCCCAGGATGATAGTAAAGAGAGATTATAATGATGTCAGCTATTTCAAAACTACAGGGAAAATAAGCTGTGCAAGCAATCACAATGTACACTACATGGCTCAGCTGTGAACAGGCTTACCTAGTCGCATTAATGCGATCACTGTAGGATGTTACAGTAAACGTGTTACTGTAGGAAAAAGGGGGTAGGAGAGCTAAATCTTCATGTTCTATTGTGGGAAGACAATATATAATACCTAACACTGGAAAATCGAGAAGTAGTAAAGTAAATACATTACTTAGAAATGAAGGTAAAATGCTAAATGCAGCAGCTAAACTTCTATTGAAATAAATGGCATATAAAAGACATTCAATGAATGTTTACTGAGGTGCACTGACATGCAAAATAAACTTCCGTATGTGCCCAAATTCAAACACTATAAAATGTTAGGGACTGCTTTTTAATATTTTCCCCCTCTATTTAACCCAATTACCCAAAGTTTCTTGATGACAAAAAAAAATTAACTATCATTTTTTAAAATATTCCCCAAAAAAGATTAGTGATATTTCCCAAATGAAAAAACAATCACTTATATTTCACCAAAAGAGAATTTGATAGCACTATTGATAGCTAATTACCTCATTGGATAGTCAAAAAGGAAATACAATCCAATATACACTAGAATGAAGCAAATAATATTTCTTTTCACAATATTATTAGCAATTTAGATAAGATAGATTTAAATCTTAGCTTAAGACACAGATGAGTGTTAAAATATACTAAAAACTTAGAAATCCAAACAGATTTTACTCTTTAAGCAGCATTTTTATAAAGTTTTCTTACTTGCTGTTGAAAAAAATGTATTTGTCATGGAGGGATGTTCTGTTTTGTATTAGGACAAGATTGATACCTTTTTTATTCAAGCTTAAATTAAATTTCAATTAAAATTTTAGATATTGAAAATGTATGGCAAATTAGATGACCATTAACATGTAATAATTGAACTATCATTAAGATAAGCAAATCTTTATAAAGTCCTGTACCCTAAGTTTCCATACATCAATGTCAGGAACACATTTAAATCATCACAATAAGACTGGAAATAATATTGTTTTTAAAAGCCTCTCAAGTGAGGTGAGTAGAAATAAATGAGCTCAAGAGTAGTTAATACAATTTCATTTATTCATTCATTCATTCATTAAGTAAACACTTCCTAAGTAAACCTCCTAGGTGCAAGGCACTGTTTGCTAATCTTTAAAGCACAGGGTAACTTACTCCTAGGTGTGTTTTTTCCTCCTCTTCTATAAACCTGAAAACAAAACATAAATCGAGGAAAATCAAGGATCCATTTACATAGAATTCAGGTGATGTTATTGAACTCTAGGACAAATCATCCTAATCATCTACAAACTATTATATAAAGAAGTACCTACCTTTTATCTTCAAATAAAGAATTATGGTACAACATAAAGGATGTTTTTCTTCTTAATTGCAACTGTGTTGAGTATGCTCTGGTATCGTGGCTCTAAACACCAGTAAATAGAGCAAGTTTTGCATAACACTATTTTTCTTCATAGGACTTACTTCATGTAAAGTATAGTAGTGCAGAGGTTGCAGGCATTGTTTATATTTTGAGCCAGATAATTATTTGTTGTGGAGGGCTGTCCTGTGCATTGGAGAATATTTAGCAGCACATGTGGCCACTATCTACTAGGTGCCAATAGTACCCCACCCCCAGCTGTGACCAAACATGACTCCAGAACACCTCAAAGAGAGAATGCCAAGTAAAATAAAGATTTCTCTTTCATAATTGTAGACTCCTGCTTTAGCATATGCTCAGGTACATCAACCTCTTTTTTTTAAAAATATATTTTATTGATTTTTTACAGAGAAGAAGGGAGAGGGACAGAGAGCCAGAAACATCGATGAGAGAGATCGATCAGCTGCCTCCTGCACACCCCCCAGTGGGGATGTGCCCGCAACCAAGGTACATGCCCTTGACCTGAATCGAACCCGGGACCCTTCAGTCCGCAGGCCGACGCTCTATCCACTGAGCCACACCGGTTCGGCACATCAACCTCTTAATGCTACTGGTCTACCATGATTTTAAACTCAAATGTCTTCTAGTCTTAAATTTAAACTGTGGTAAGGGAAGAGAAGTAGTCCTACTAAAATAGTTCACCAAGAACAAAAAGGAAATAATCCTGCCTAATATTCCCTACATCTTCCACTTAAAAGAACACCAAGGTCATTTTTTGTTAGTTACTTTAACATAACCCCAGAAGTCCTGACAAATATTTGAGTATCTATTATGTGCCAGACATAGTGCTAGGTGCTAGAAAAAGATACATTCATCAACTGCATTTACTGAATTGATAAATCAGTCTCATAAACAGCATTTTCTTCATGATCTTTGATTTAGCAAAGGGTTCCTCAATATGACACAAAAAGCACAAACAGCAAAAAAACAAGTAAATTGGATTTTATCAAAATTTAAAGAAACTTTTGTACATCACAGGACACCATCAAGAAAATGACACGATAACTCAAGAATAGGATAAAATATTTGCAAATGATATATCTGATAAGAGACTTGAATCAAGAATATATAAAGGACATTTACAACTCAAAAAAATGATCAACCCAAATAAAACAATGGGCAAAGAATATGAATAGACATTTTTCAAGGAAGATATTCAAATAACCAATAAGTACATAAAAAGATACTTGACATAATTACTCATCAGGAAAATTCAAATGAAAACCACAATGAGATACGCACTAGGGTGGCTAGAATAAAAAAGTTGGATAATAGCAAATGTTGGCAAGGATATGGAGAAATCAGATCCCTTATACACTGGTTGAAGGAATGTAAAATGGTGCAGTCACTTTGGAAAACAGTCTGTCAGTTCTTCAAATGATTAAACATCGAGTTACCATATGATCCAGCAATTCCAAAGATAATTGAAAACATGTGTTCATACAAAAATTTGTTTGTGAATGTTTATGGCACCATTATTCATAATAGCCAAAAGATAGAAACAACCCAAATGTCCATCAATGGAAAGTGGATTAACAAAATATTATACAATCATGCAATGGAGTATTATCTGGCCATTAAAAAAATGGACATCAATGAATCTTAAAAACATTATTCTAAATGAAAGAAGCCACTCACAAAGACCACATATTATATAATTTCATTTATATGAAATAAGCAGAAAAGGAAAATCTATATACAAAGAGAGTAAATTAGTGATTGCTTAGGGCAAGGAGGGGTGAGAATTGGGGGGAATTGGGGGATGATAGCTCAAGGGTATGGGGTTTCTTTTTCAGGTAATGTAACTCCTAAAATTGACTGGGGTTGCACATGTATGTGAATATACTAATAACCACTGAATTGTACACTTTAAAAAGGTGAATTATATCTTTATAGAGCTGTTACAAATAGCATATAAGATACAATAGAAAACACAGCATTTGGACCACGGTTTATTAATGAAAATGTCTTATTTAAAATACCCTTGCATCTGGAAATATCTCATTCTTTTGGCTGTGAAATAGGAAATGATTACTGAATGGTATTTAAACTATTGAAAAGGTTCCAGATAAACATTTCATTTAAGACTATAAAATATTGACAGTAGGAAAAAATTAAAATGCAGGCACCAAGGAACATAAAAAGGCATGCTTAAGACATATTAGGGGCATTAAGATTCACAGGAGGGGTTTAGGAAGGTAAGTAAGAAGAGTTAAAGAGCTCACATGAAAAGCCTCAGTCTAGAAGACTCCTTCCTTTACCAGCCTGCAGTGATGCTTAAGGAACAACACTCTTTTGTATATACTGTAAACCCATATGATTTATTCCAGTAACAAATAGGAAGTCAAGTAAATACTAAAGGGCAAACACAAAGAGATTTAAGGAAAGAAAAAAGGTAAACCAGTTCCCAGGAATAGCTTTTAGGAAGGTTCATCAAGCAGCATGCATTATTTCTTTTTCCAGACAGGACATAAGATGATCTGTGCATAACTCACAATTCCACTACTGAACATTTTCAATCTATGTCGTTTTCAGTACAAATAAAGTGTGTTTCAGTTTGCCTTGTGCAATACGCCAGTTAATCTATTCTATCTCATTTCGGAGCTCTTGATATGCCTGGTCCCCAGGGTCCACAGTTTACCTGACCCGAAGAATCACCAATGCCAGTGACAAGGGGGTGGGGGGAACATTAGGGGGGTTTTTTGTTTGTTTATTTTGTTTTGTTTTGTTTTAATCCTTATTAAATTTCAGCTCCTGCCTTGGCCATTACAAACAGCCTGGTTCACCATCAAGCAGAGTCTGCTACCTCATAGAGCAGGGTGCCCAGTTTTAAACCAAAATTAGAGCTATTTGGGAGGTGGGGGGGGGGGGCGCGGGGAGGTAGCTGTGGCAAGGAGAAAAACAACCAAAGGCAGGACTGGCTTTTTCTACAGAGCCTCGGGTTTCAAAATGACTGCCTTGGAAGCTGAATGACCCAGATTATTGAAGAAGGGGTGGGGGTTGGCGGGGAATGGTGGACATTCATTCTCCAGCAGAATGGCTGTGGTTTGGTGTGGGAATGGAGAATTTCAGGAAGGGGGGGGGGCTATACATGGAAACAGAAATAACAGGAAATGTTCTTTAGGTACCACCCACCCCTCCATCCAAGTGAATCACTGCAGTGTCGGCCCAGCATTGATTCCACGAAATAGGATGAGGTAAGGCACAGCCTTGAGCCCGCCCCCCACCTCCTCCCCTCGCCCCCCACCAGCACTCAGCAGCCCGCATCTCAAGGTGAGGTGCACCACACAACTCCTGAGACCTCGGCTGAAGGGCTGACGTCACCCTTCTGCATTGAGCTTCAAGGACCCATAGCAGCACTATTAAGATCCTGTCACCAAGTGGCGGAGATCCTCCCCCAGAGCTCTGCGGAGGAGCTCACGCAATGATAGACAAGATGAAAAGCGTGAGGGTGAAGGGGGGTGGGGAAAGGGTCGTAAGACCCATCTCCTGGGTCGCCAAAAAAGCTCAAAGATGCCCGCTGGTTTATGTAAGAGCCTCTCCCCTCTTGCGTCTTCCCTCAGCGGTGGCTGCATTGACGGCGGCGCCTGCCCCCGACCCCCTGCATCAGTGCGCTTGGGGGCCTCTGGTTACCCTTGCCCTGCCAGAGAGACACAGAGCTCCTGGCGCTTCCCTCTTGCAATCCCGCGGGGTCAGGAGTAACCAGGAATCTGGGATCAAACCCTGCGCTCCCACGCCCGCTCCCAGCTGGCCACAGGTTAGCTCCAATTGGCACCGCAAACAAGCTGGTAAGGAAGGTTAGGAGGGGTGTCCAGAGAGGAAAATAGACTAATAAACCCGCAACTTTCCCCAGAGGCTGACCCTATCCAGAGAGCTTAAAAAATAAATCAATGCATTAAATTTTTTTTGGAAAGGTCGACAACCTGACGTTATCACCAAGCAGACCCTTGCAGCCTACACCGGGCAGGGTCCAGGGTCCAGGATCTGAGCAGCCACAACGCACCCCGCCATCCTGCAGCCCTGGCCCAGCACCCTGCTGGGGGTCCAGATTTGATTTTGGATTTGGGTTTTTTCTTCCCCCTTCCTTCCCCAGAGCATCACTGCACGTACTAACCCACTGCAGCCAGCCTACAGAGCCGGCATGGTCACTCACCCAAAAGACGAAGGAGTAGATGATAAGGAGGGTTTTGAGACAGGTTATCACAGGTTTGGTCTCCATTCTCCTCGATGCCATACTTACAGAGCCTCCGGTGGCCGCTACCCACGGCAGCCTGCGGGCCGGGCGCTTAGGAGGGGGGAGGAGGCGGGGCAGGGGCGGGGGCGGGGGGCGCGTGCCACCGGAGGCCCTCGTGCAACGCGCGCGCGCAGGCGAGGCTGCGAGCGAGCGTGAGCGCTCACTCCACGGGGCACCCAATGGAGGAGCGGGGCCTGGCAGTGACTGCGCATGTTGAGAAGGCTGCCTGCCAGGGCCGGGCCGCGCAGGCTCAGACCCCCAGCCAAGCAGCCGCATCAGACAGCTGGGAGTGAGAGCCTGGAGGCCTGGTCGTTGGTCAAGGCTGTCTTGCAGGCCCCTGTGGCACATTTACTTTGCACGTAGTAGGACTTTACATCTGCCGGCTTTTTGCACCTGGCTATAAGCCTATTATTGGTATCCCTGAAAAGCAATTCTGTTTCTGCATTTGGACGCCCCACCAGGCCCTTCTCAGTTGGAAGTGGCCCAGTAGTCGTGTCCTTGGAACAAGCAGGCCTTGTTTGTGCCAGGAACAGACTGTGACAGGTGGTTGGAGATACAGCTGGAGGGATAATCAGGAATCCGGGAGCTCAGACAGACACCCCAAATCCTCGCGACCATTTTTGTTATTTCCTCACATTTTGAAATGATGAAACTGAGTGATAAAAAGTTCTTTATGAAGATACCATTCTTCCTGTACATAAAATGTTTAACAGATAAAAAAAAATGTTTAAAGTGCCCAAGAATCATTTTCCCCATCCTAACAAGTACAGACCAGGAAAGAGAGCTGTATCAAGGTCAAAAAAATAATGCTCAAAAACAATTAGGAAGGTTCTCAAAAAGCTAAACATAGAGTTACCATATCACCCAGCAATTCCACTCCTAGATATATACCCAAGAGAAATGAAAACATCTTCACACAAAAGCTTGTATGTGAATGTTCATAGCAGTACCATTTATCATAGCCAAAAAGCAGTAACAACCCCAAAGTCCATCAATTATGAATGGATAAACATAATGTAGTGCATACATACAGTGGAAAATTATTTGGCCACAAAAAGGAATGAAGTACTAATACAACATGTACGAACCTTGAAAATATGATAAGTGAAAGCAGCTAGACACAAAAGAACACATAGTAAATGATCCATTTATAGGCAATCTACACAATAGACAGATCCACAGAGACAGAAATAGATTAGTGATGGCAGGGGGGCACCAGGAATAAGGAGTGACTGTTAATGAATAGGGGCTTTCTTTGTGGAGTGTTCTGGAATCAGTGGTGATGGTTGCACATATGTGTGAATATACTAAAAATCACTGAATTGTACATATTAAAAGGGTGCTTTTATGGCATATGAATTATATAAAAATAATAACATACACTGCACCCAGATTTCCTGTGGCTCCTTTGTTGAGGAACACACAGTACAGATTCTGTGGGAGACTGAGCTTGATTCCTGAGCAACTCTGCAGCCAAAGTAGCAACACTATCACAAGCTAACTCAATCATGGGTGATGTTAAGGATATTTCTTGTGAAAGAATAAAAACAGTCAATAAAGCTTGAGGAAAGCCTGCCAAGGTCAGTTGTTGCAAGAGTAATTATTGCCTCCAATGAGTTGTACATGGTCCCAGGTGAGTGAAGTCATTGTATAAACAGGACACAAATATGAGGAAGAGGAGAACCTGCCTAAGGAAATGATCAACTATTACAAAAGGTTATGTGGATTTAGAGGGGTGTAGAGAAGAATATGGGTGCTGGTTAAAAAAAGATTGGGAAAAGATTGTCAGGGTTTCTGCTATAAAGACCCTGCATAATGATTCCCAATTCTGGTTGCTCATTTGCTTCAGCTGGAGAGGCTTAAAAAACAAACAAAAAACTATGACTGCCTGTGTCCAATCCCAGGTAGCCTGAGTCATTTGGTGTGGGGTACAGGCTCAGCGGTTTTTAAAGTTCTTAAGCTGGTCCTAATAGGAATCAAGTTGAGGGAAACTCCCAATTGCAATGAGCTTAAACCCAAGGTCAGAAAGGAGTTTCTCATCCACCTTTACAGTTTTCAGGCAGCAGCAGGAAAAGGACACTGAAGACTAAAAACTCATTGGGTGCCCTTAGCTTCAAAAAGTCTTGCCCATACTAGGCTAATTTTAGCTTAGCCTTCAACGTAATTTGTTCCCTCGATAATAGGAGAAATATAAATACAGTAAGTTTAAATGATTGAATTGGTGCTTGAAGTTTATTGGCTTAGTTGTATTTTTTACACAGATTAATTAAATTGAGGGATAAGATACTCAGCAAATTGCAAATTCTTTTTTACAGAAGTGTGAATAACAGTCATAGTAATTCTTTTTTATAAATTGCATACTTCACGTACTTGCTATATATGGTCATTTTTCTCTGGTGGAAGTTGCTATAAGCCCTGCAATTCTAATGTAGTTATCCTCTGCTAGTTTAGGCAATGCATGTATTATTATGCATTGGATAGTAGTTTTAGTTTTTGTTTTAAGTTTTGTCAGATGACTCTGTTTTTCTTAAGTATGTGTTTCCCTACTTTAAAAATGATTACTGACAAATATGCATTTCCTATATGTTTGTTTATACTTGGATTATTAAAAAAAAACTTTGTTTTATTTTTTTAACTTGCTGCATTGTTTTGATATCTTTTTTGTTAGATTATGTTTAGAAATTTTGCATGAGTTCAGAAGTCTTAAATATGAAAGTGTTTACGTTCCAAAGTGCATCCGAACTGTCATTCCCTTCTAGTATCTTCTCAGGAGTAATACAAATCAGGTATTTCATCATCATTTGGTAATATACAAACTCCAGTGAACTCCCAAGGACACTCACAACATGTATATTCAGGTGCTGTATGTAAGGGTGTGGGTATGTGTGAAGGGGTGAGTGTAGACACTTACTCTGTGTTTGTGTGTATCTCTACATAATCAGATATACACCACATTGAAAATATTCAATGTATATCTCTAGCTGTACAGATATATGTTCTTGTGTATCTCTTTCCTTTTGTTTACAACTGTTCAAAAAAACCTCAAAGTAGCTCTCTTCAACAGAAGAGATGTAGAGTACAAGCAACCCATCTTTTTTTCAGTGTGTTCTATACATAATTATCAGAGAGCATCAGTATCAGGCATATATAAGGCATATATATTTGCCTATTAGGAGTGGTGACTAAATTATCAGGTCAGCATGTGCTATTCCCTACAAGAAAAATACTATGAGATGAACAAGTAGAAAGGCATTTCTTCAAGCTCTCAATGATAACCAGGGAGTTTATGTGCGGACATCAGTCACCTTTGAGGTTGCTGTGTACAATGAGATTTATAATTGTGATACTCTTGGTTGGTAGTTTTAAGACACTACTAATATGCAGAAAGCGTTTAGCTCTTGCTGGCAAGTACTGTTTAACAGTCAATCAAATATGTGATAATGGTTGGAAGTGGTGGGATTATGAAATTGTAGATATTTTTAGAAAAACTTGTGAATGAAAATGAATCCAAGTATTTCATGTGAAGATATTGAGCCATTTCTATCATGCATTCCAGTCTCATGACAGAAAATTTTGAAGATTAAAAGAGAAAATAATCAAAATGTTTAAAAAAAAAAGTCTTGCCTGAGGACAACCAAGATGGCAGCATAGGTAAACACCTGAATTTGCTGCCATGCACAACCACATTAAAACTACAACTAAAAGACAAAACAAATACCATCCAGAACCACAGGAAGTGCTGGCTGAGTGGAAATTCTACAACTAGAAGAAAAGAGAAAAGCGCATTGAGTCCAGTAGGAGGTGCAGAGGTGTGGAAGTGCGGAGGTACAGAGGCACGCGCAAAAGGGGCTGGCAGCTGGGTATGCTGTTATCTTTTTTAATCGGGAGGGAGAAACAAGCTCCCAACTGCTTTGAACTCCAGTTCCGGGTGAGAAATTGGTGACGCAGACTCATACAGAGAGAAAATGGACTGTCTGGCATCGGGCTGGAACGTGAGGGCGGCTTTCTCCCAGAGGTGCTTGCAGCATTCATTGTTCCTGCACAGGGCTGCGGGACACAGACCCCAGGACCTCTCCAAAGCAGAGCAGACTGACAGCCTTTGCAGTTTGCTCTGCCCTGGTGATTCCCTGAGACCCCGCCCGCACCCAATTTACAACCCCACCCAAGCTGTGCGCAGAGGCTTTTGCATACTAATGGCCTGGCCTTTCTCTGCCCCAAAACCTGGGCAGATTCAGTGAGTGCCAAAGCCCCACTGAAGCAAGTCTTGCCCCATAAGGGTGTCTCCAGCACAGAAGTTCTCTCATTGTAGACACAACTGGTCTTCACAGCCAATTGGCCTGGAGGTCAATTCCACCCAGTGACACCAACAGCAATCAAGGCTTAACTACAACAAAACTGTGCACACAGCCCCCACAGGGGTGCACCTAGAGTGTCCACCTCAGGTAATTGGGGAGGCTGAGCCACTGGGCTCTATAGGACAGATACTTAGCACACAAAGCCACTCTATCAACACAGGGAAGCAGCCAAAATGCGGAGACAAAGAAACAGGTCACAAATGACAGAAATGGAGGAAAGCAAACTACTGGATATAGAGTTCAAAACCATGGTTATAAGGTTACTCAAAGAATCTTCTAAAAACCTCTGAGAAATATAGTGAGACCCTCAAGGATATGAAAAAAGGACCAATTAGAAATTAAGCATACACTGACTGAAATAAAGAATAATATACAGAGATCCAACAGCAGACTAGAGGATCTCAAGAATCAAGTCAAAGATTTGAAATACGAAGAAGCAAAAAACACCCAACCAGAAAAGCAAAAGGAAAAAAGAATCCAAAAATATGAAGATAGTGCAAGGAGCCTCTGGGACAACTTTAAGCATACTAACATCCAAATTTTAGGGGTGCCAGAAGAAGAGAGAGAACAAGATATTGAAAACCTATTTGAAGAAATAATGACAGAAAGCTTCCCCTACCTGGTGAAAGAAATAGACTTACAAGTTCAGGAAGCACAGAGAACCCCAAACAAAAGGAATCCAAAAAGGACCACACCAAGAAACATCATAATTAAAATGCCAAGGGCAAAAGACAAAGAATGATTATTAAAAGCAGCAAGAGAAAAACAGTTAGTTACCTACAAGGGAGTACCCATACGACTGTAAGCTGATTTCTCAACAGAAACTATGCAGGCCAGAAGGGAGCGGCAAGAAATATTCAAAGTGATGAATAACAAGAACCTACAACCAAGATTGCTCTACCCAGCAAAGCTATCATTCAGAATTGAAGGTCAGATAAAGAGCTTCACAGACAAGAAAAAACTAAAGTAGTTCATCACCACCAAACCAAATTTATATGAAATGCTGAAAGGTATCCTTTAAGAAGAGGAAGAAGAAGAAAAAGGTAAAGATAAAAAGTATGAACAACAAAGTGACAACAAATACACATCTATCAACAAGTGAATCTAAAAATCAAGTGAATAAAAAAATCTGACGAACAGAATAAACTGGTGAATAGAATAGAATCAGGGGCATAGAAAGGGAGTGGACTGACAATTCTCTGGGGAAAGGGAGTGTGGGGGTGCAGGAAGGGACTGGACAAAAATCATACACCTATGGACAAGGACAGTGAGGGGAGTAAGGGTAAAGGGGGCGTGGGGACCAGGTGGAGGGGAGCTACAGGGGGAATAAAAGAGGAACAACTGTAATAATCTGAACAATAAAGATTTATTTTAAAAAAATGTCTTGCCCAATCATAATTACTCTGTAAAGGGGTCAAAAATCTCAATTTTCAACCAACAGGGACATTACTGAGCATTATAAATAATTTTGTGAATGAATGTATGATACATGGTGCCCATCAGCTCAACTCACACCCCATTTCAGAGTTTTTCTGGAGATTTTTTAGGGCATCTATGTATTAGGTTCAGATTCTTGAAAATTTGAACTGTTCTGGCAAAAATAAATTATTTAAATGTAAAGATAAATATGAATATGCAGTAATGGAGTTAATGGGCACATTAACATAGCTGGTGGCTAGACCCTTACTCCTCAAATTGTGGTTATAATAAGGTGACAAAACATCCCAGTTTTTTCAAGACTGATGAGTTTCCTTGCCCTTTGGATTTTCCTTGCTCTTGGGCAAACCAGAACCTTAGCCCCACCCCAAGCCTATATTTACAAGATTGCCAGGGAATTCAGATGCACAGTCATATTTGTCATTATTCATTAACTGAATTGTGTTGCCCAAAATCACAAGTTGAAGTCCTAGCCCAAGTACCTCAGAATGTGATCCTATTTGGAAATAGGGTTGTGGCAGATGTAATTATTTAAGTCAAGATGAAGTCATACTTGAGCAGGGTAGACCCTTAATCCAATATGACTGGTATCCTTAAAAGAAGAGGAGACACAGGGAGAAGGTCATGTGAACACACAGAGGCACACAGGGAGCATGGCATGTGACTGAATGGAATGAGGCAGCTGCAATGCAAGAAATGCCAAGGATTCAAGGTCACCCCTAGAAGCTAGGAAGAAGCAAGGAAAGATTCTACCCAATCTCAGAGGAACCATGGCCCTGCAGACACTTTGATTTCACACTTCTCACCTCCAGAACTGTGAAAGAATAAATTTCTGTTGTTTTAAGCCACACATTTTGTGGTACTAATACATGTCTAAGATTCACTGATCTCCAGTTCTTCAAAATATAACCACAGATGTCATATCACCCAGCAATTCCACTGCTAGGTATATACACAAAAGAATTGAAAACAGGTGTTCTAACAAAAACTTGTACATGAATGTTCAAAGTAGCACTAGTCATAATAATTTAAAGGTGGAAACAACCTAAACAAATGTCTATCAGCTGATGAATGGATAAAGCAAAATACTATTCAGTCATAAAAGGGAATGAAGTACTGACACATGATACAATGTGGATGAACCTTGGAAACATTATACTGAGTGAAAGAAGCCAGACACAAAGACCACATACTGCGTTATTACATTTATATAAACTCAAAAACAGGCAGAGACAGAAAGCAGATTAATGTTGCCTGAGCCTGAGGGAAAGGGGAATGGGAAATGACTACTTAATAGGTAAGGGGTTTCCTCTTGAGGTGATAAAGAAATTCTGGAGCTAGACAGTGGTGATGATTGTACAATGTTATGAATGTACTTAATGCCACTGAATTGTACACTTTAAAATGGTTAAAATTGTAAATTTTGTTTTATGTGTATTTTATCACACACACACACACACACACACACACACACACACACACTCATAATAATAGCAAGGACAAAGGCCCTATGGAGAGCTTGGAGACATATGGAAGCCAGGGATTCATTCCCCCCCATAGATTGTGATTGACTCAGTGTGTGGTGGGGCCCCAGAAATAAGTATTTTTAAAAGTTCCTCAATAATCTAGCCGGGATTAAAACCTCTTGGACAGATAAAAGAAACTGCAGAAATAGAATAGACAGTCCTCACGACAGTGAGAAAACTTTGAGGACAGCTTTTAAAATGCACAATCCTAATATATAATACATTTAAACAAGGGACTAGTTTACACTTATTAGAGGTATGCATATGAGGAAACTTTTTGATTATAAAGAGGAATTTTTATTATAATATTAAGAAATGAAACAATAGAAAAATGTATATGCAATATGATCTCAACCATGTTAGAACATATAGAAAAGAATTTAGAAGAAAAATCATAGAAAATTTTCACATTGGCAACTCTGAATAATGGGGTTATAGATAACTTTTTTATACTTACTCTATTTCAGAGAATTTCTATGTAACATTTATAAAATAAAATAAGAATATTTTATAAAAATTATCCCCAAAATTAAAATGTTAAAGTTTTAGGACTAAAGTCAGGAAAACTTTGAACTGTTTTGAGAACCTGCTTGGATGAAATTTTACCATATGTCTATTCATCTATATTTCTATATTTATTGACATAACTATGTGCTTTCAGGGTCTCTACTTGAGCACCCAAAATTACTTATACCCTGGGATTCAGAAATGTCTGCAGGATTAAAATTGTATTTTTTATAACTTTGTAGCAAATTGCTAGCATTAGGTCCATTTCAGCACTAAATGTATAGGTTGGTTTTCATTTGCCTGACTAGGTACTGACTGTTACAAATGCTATGTTCTTAGAATGGAATTCTATACAGCCATAAAATTAATGTTCAAGTAGAACTCTTCAACACAGGGAAATTCTCACACTATGTTTTTAAGGAAAAAAATTAAATTATAAATAGTAAATGTAGTATGATGCCAATTTGGAGATACACACAAATAGTGTGTTGCCCTGTATTCCATAATCATGAAGTATCATGTGAAGTACAACATGAACCTTTTTTTGTCTTTTTGTCATCTTTCTAAATAATTAAAGTCACCTTACTACATAGTAGCTGCTGAAACATCCTCCTGACATATATCCTATGCCATTTTTGAAGGATTTTGTGAGAACTTATAAACACCCCAGAGCTAGTTCTAGAATGTCAGCTTCTTTTAAGTTTCAAATTATATTTTTGTTGTATGTTGTATACCAAGTAGGACTAGAGGAAATCAATCTATGTTAATCAATTTTAAGACAACACACAAATCCCTAACACTTTAGAGCAGAATATGACTTTATAATTTCCTTGTAGTTCACATGTCATGGCCTATCCTTTTATTAGAGAAGCCTGTCATTAATAAAAGAATCTACATTGCTTCATTTGTGTTTGAAGAGCTGAAAATGCTGTACTTAGTAAGTTCACAGCCTCACTGCCAACAGGCATGCACCTGCCAGGTTGAGCGGGTACAGCCATCTGGAGCAGCATGAAACAGGGTTAGGAAAGCTTTTTTTCAATTTGCAAAGAAAGAAATTACTGCATAAAATGAGTGCAATGGGACCAAAAAATGAATGCCCTCTCTACTCAACTGCTGTTCCTGAGCAAGAATTAATTTAGCCCTTTGGTTATTTTCAGGGATCTTTGGGAAGAAAATCCATTTTATAAATCCCCATGGATACAGAGATTGCTGCATGGTTATCATCACACCCACTGCCCCAGGATCCCTGTGGACTGTTACATGGCTCGGTTGACTCTGACTCCCCAACAGTTGCTGCTGTGAAGCACTTTGATGTCCTCACTGCTGATAAGCCCAGTATGAGGTTCGGAGAGCAATGGATCCAAGGTGAACTGGCTGCCTTGGGCTCACTGCAGGTATTAATACTCTTAGTTTTACTTGGGTGCAAGTCCGAAGACTAGAATGGTAAAGATTATATCTTTAACTCACTGCACTGTCAGTCTGAGAAGATAATGAAAAGAGGCTTTTATTGACTTTACCCTTAAGATTTCTGGGATCTTTCTGGGGATCCTCATGTTACCAAAGCAATGGATGTTCAATTCAGTGATTAATCAGCCAAACTGGGTGTCTTACTTTTGCTACCCCCAAAAGCAGACCTCAAAAAAAGTATCCAAATGCAAGTAACTTATTTTGGAGGTGATTCTGAGAAACACTGTTAGGTGAATGGGGGAGCAAGACAGGGAAGATAAGGCTTGAGAGCTGGAGTCCTTATTCACCAATTCCCATCCATCAGTGCATGAGAGCTGCTCCCAGAGGGCTTTAATTTTCCAGCATGTACACCTGACTTGTAGAATATTCAGATATTCTGTGGTGTGTGTTTTTTATTTTAAAGAGAGAGGGAGAGAGAGGGAGAGGAGAGAGAAAGAGAGAGAGAGAGAGAGAGAGAGAGAGAGAGAGAGAGAGAAGAGAAGAGAAGAGAAGAGAAGAGAAGAGAAGAGAAGAGAAGAGAAGAGAAGAGAAGAGAAGAGAAGAGAAGAGAACAATGATTTGTTGTTCCACTCATTTATGCATTCATTGGTTGCTTCTTGTATGTACCCTGATCCAGGATCAAACCCACAACCTTGGCGTATCAGGACAATGTTCTAACCAACTGAGATACCTGGTGAGGGCACAATATCCAGGTATTCTGAATTCTATGAAAATTCATTCTCAACTCCAAATAAATAATTTCATATTTTCCTAATTAAACATGAAAACACACATTTTGTAAAGTCTTCGTTTTCTGAACTCCTGAGAAAACTCAGTTTCATTCTGGGTCCAAGAGCACAGAATGAGTTAAATGTTTATGTCCATGCACCAATCATAGATTGAATTAAGCAATGTAACAAGTTATATAGAAGTGCATTAGGTTCAAAATATGCTGCCTCTGTGATATGAAGTTTGTTTTCTCAAAGGACAACAATCCATGATAATTGGTAAGTTGTAGATGAGAATGTCTTTTAAGTCCACATAACTTCACCAAGTAAATAGTGAGTTATTTCAGTTACTTATTTAAGTTACTTATTTAATCTCATAATTAACAATAATTGAAATTAATGAAACATAAAAGACAGAAGCATTTTCCAAGTAGTAATTGTAAATCAAAATTGCCATTTGCTAAGGCAAAACTTGTTCTGCTACAGGATTCTAAACACCACTCATTCCCAAGACTGTATATCCTCTGCAAAGGTGCTTTTTATTTATTAAAAATATATTTTATAAAGTATAATAGTCATATAGAAAAGGTGCACATATCATAAGTGATAACACCTGTGATATTAGCCCCTAGGTCAATAAATAAGATATGGCTAGTAATACCAGAAGTCCCATCATGCTTACTTTTTAAATAAAGCCTGAACTTAGCCAATTTTATACAGCCTTGGTAGGACTAATTTACTGATTTACTTATATGGTCAAACACTACCAAACTCTCTTTCTTTAAAAGTCACAATTCAGAGAAGATTAAATTGCAAACAAAATCAAATTTTTTACTCAGAAACAATTTCAAATTCATTTCAGAAACAATTTCAAATTCATTTCTGGTCATTAAAACTAAGCACAATTGTTTCCTCTAATAAATGTGTTAAAGGATATTTATTTCCCAACATGCAATTATATTGTTAAACTGAAAAAGTCTATTTGTCCAAGACCTAATTCAAAGTTAGAACAAACTGTATACTTTAATGATCTTCTGCATGCCCCTCTTATTTTTTATTGTGCGTGCTAGAGAACTCCCAGATTAAGTGTTGCCAGATTTCACTAGGCCTGTATAAACTTCCTCCTTGTAATTTGAAGGTTAACCTTCCTGTCTTGTGATTCTTCCACCGACAGACAAGCCTCCTATGCAAAGCTATCCCGGTTTTCCTGCCTTGGGAGGAGGATTGGTGATAGCAGGGTAAGAAAGCACTTATGACCTACTTCTAGTTTTCTGGTTTGCTTTATCTGTTTTTCCCAGGTCAGCAGGTACTTTCCTCCCACTATTTAAGGTAGTTCCCAAAAATTCACTTACTCATTCAAGTATTTTATTCATTTGATAAATCTTTGAGTTCCAATAGGTCAGGCAATATCCCCTCATATCCCCCTGCCATAACTCACCCCCAACTACCACATACCCACACCCCTTTGACTCATCTCAGGTAAAGCATAAAGGAGGCTGGGGAAATGTATGCCCTGTCCTGGGGTCTTTCACATTACCAAAGTCACCAGAACCACGTGGCATATCTCCATTTTAGATGGTAGAGCAGGGATGTGGTGGTTTACTCCCATGAGAGTTCTTCAGGAAACCAAAGTGCTATTATCAGCAAGATTTGCCTTCTGTCCCCTGAATGCTATTAGGCAGTTGAGTAGGTTTGACTATCAAAAGAAATCAAAGTTATTAAGTATTGCAAGGTGTCAAAGTTCTAGCTAAGATTTGGGCAACATAACTTTGGAGTTAACAAGATAGCTCTGGAAATGGATGACAATTACAGTTCAGCTCTATGTCTATAAAATCAGTTTTGTAATCAATATTAGGAGAATATTATCTCTGTCTCCATTAGGCCAAGCAGCATGGTATATGACCATAACAATTTTAGTCCTATTTGCTCTCTCCTTTAAATCATAGCTAAATGTTTTCCTGAAGGTTCCAACCTTAAGCCAGTGGATTTGCTAAAGAGTTTATCTATTCTTAGTGTACCAATATTAGTGTCTTCCTCTTCTACTGGATATTTTCTGTTGAATAATAACTAGCCCCTTATTTCCATATTCTTGGAAGGAGTCCATTATACCATGTACCAAATCTCATCGATACCTGTGAGATCATATATGCCTCAGAATATTAAAATATTAGATCACCTTTTTATTGATTTTAATGATAACTACTCCTTGTATTGTTATACAGCAGGAGTAGCAAACATCTGGTAAGTATGCTCTAATCCCTCCTTCCTGCACAAGGCAGGCATTGCTAATCAGACACAGCTTTCTGAATACAGCTTCACAATATTTTTCAACACAAAGTTCAGAAAATCCCTACCAAGTTAAAGCCTATTTGCCATTCTTGGGAAGTTATGTATGAATCCTGTTTTTAGGGGTTAATATCAAGAAAATTACTTTTGAAATAGGTCTGAGTCTATTTTTAATTTGGAAGGGATTAAAAGAAAGAGAAGAGCAAATAGACCATTGCTAATATAAAGCAATGTTTTTCAAAGGAGAATGCTTATTGGATTTAATTTCCATTCCAGAAGATGGATTCTAATGTATAAACAGAATCTCCTGAGTTTGGAGAGACCTCTCGTGAGTCATTTAGCTCATAGCTCAGGACTACCATAAGATATACCTCATTATTTTTCTTAAATCCTATCTTAAAAATGAATGAGTGTCTAATGATTCTTTAAATAGTGATTTTACTATCTCCTCTGGAAGTATCTGCCATAACTTCTGTATTCTAATAGCTTCATAACTTCTGTATTCTAATAGCTTCTGTATTTTAATAGCTACCAATTATTCTCTAATATTTATTTAAAATTTCCCCAAAGCATCACAAGTCCATTGCTGCATCCTTTATGCTCACCCCTGCTTTTAACCTTTTGAACTAATTTGATGGGCAGTCACAGCTGGCAGCCACTGGTCATTATAACCCCCTCAGAATGAACAATTATTCCTGACCAGTTCCCATTTTGAACTCCACCTCCCCTGACTCCAAAAGCTTGCAGAATGCTTGGCAGCCATACATCTGGCCCTTTGGATTTAATACTGTTACTTTGGGTCTTGACTTTTCTCACTTGGTTATTTTCTTTCTTTTTTTCCGTGTTTAGGGCTGCTTCAGCCAGAAACCCCTGCAGTGCTTCTCTCTATTATTCAACTCACATAGGGGTAATTCAGACAAATTCTTCTAGAGCCTCATTTAGAATGTTGACATTAAAGCATGATTATGTCTAGACTGTGCATGCCAGGGTCTATTAATTAGCATCCTTATTAACCATAGATGGAGGGAAGTTATCTTTGTGATATGATTTGAGTGGGTAATCTCTATAATAAAAAAAAATCTTCCCTATTCAGACGTGCTTGAAATTCCTCACAGGAAAGCCTTCTTCTTGATTAATCATAAGGCAACCCAAGATTCTCTTTTAAAATTCTGATGACCTTGAAGAGGTGACCCATTAGCTCAAAAACTCTAGTATGAATTCGATTTTTTAGCCCACTTTATTCTCAAACAGATGATAGTTTAGCATAAGTAATATAATGGAGTCCTTGGAAGAAGTGATGCTGAAAGGGAAGAAATGGCAGCAAGGTCATATTAGTAAAGCACCAAAGGAATATTTTGCCTATTTCACCATGTGGTCATGGGCTAACCTTAAGTTAAGTTTCACACCCACTATGAGTAAGACTTGTTTCCTTAAGGCTAGGTTCCAAATTAATATCTCTACCACTTATCAAATGTTCTTTATTCAAAAATTAGCTTAATGCCATCTTATTACCATTATCCAAGAGGCTTTTATTATTTTTCACTGTCCATCAAATCTCAGCTTCCTCTCAAGGCCAAAATCATTACGTACTCCCCACAAAGCCTTCTCTGAGACTTCAATGCTGACATAATATCTCCTTACTCTAAATTTCTTTAGCAAAAATTACTCTAAGGAATGAAAGTGAAAAGAAAGCAAATTATGTTCATTGAGTATCCAGTTTACTCCAGGCACTAAGCTAAGCACATTTCATAAGGTATTACATCTTTAATATTCACAACAATCATTTCACATAGGTGTTAGTATCTCCATCATATAATGAAAATTGAAATCAGAAAGGCTATGTAGCTTTCCAAAATTTAAAGAAAACGGGTAAAAAGTTGTCCTTTTAAAGAACTATTTTAATAAAGAAGGGTTTCAGAATGCTACTTCTTATTTGTGATGCACATGGTTAACTTTCTTAATTGACAAATGAGACTCAATGCAAATGATGCTAGTTATATAACCACTTTGCTTTCTTGTAGGTTTGAAGCATAAGGCTTTGTACTATAGAACAGGTAAAATGGAAATTGGGGTCGGGTGAAGGGAGGATAACTGTTCTTATTAAAGGAAACATAGATCTGCTTGGAAAATTGGCCTGCACTTAACTGGGATAGTTAAGGAGAAACACGTTATGTCTTATGTTCTTAAAGTAAGCCATTAGATTGAAGTAGTCAGCAAGATTCTAATTCCAAACCTGAGAACATTCAAATAATCTAACTAGCTAGTGCTGGGCAGCTTTTTAGTATCTGGATGCCTAGAAAGTCTATGTTTAAGACAGAGTAAAACTTTCCTGATCTACATAAAGATAGGAAGAGCATCAAATAAGAAATAAGGTTTCCTACATACCTAGAGGCTAAGTAAGTGCTCCCAGTGAATGAAAGCAGGGAGACATCATCCTTAAGTATTTGTCTAGAGTCCTGATTTCAGCAACTGTTGCCCAGGGGACACCTCCAGATCTCCTGGTCTGAAGGCCAGCGGGAACTATTTGTGGCCTCACAGGACTGTGAAAATTTTCATACTATAAAAGCTTCTGACTAAGGATTTTGACTTCCAGTCAATCTGAAAGTACTTACTGAATGAGATTCCTCCTCTTGGAACAGTGACAGGTTCTGGTACACTCTCAACATCTGGTGCATATCATGAATAACTAAGGCGAGGCAATCACAAAGGTTTGAGAGACAAACAAAAGCCACAAGACCACTCCTTCATGATTGAGAAAGGTAGCTGTTTCATCTAAATTCTCCAATTAAACCACAGGGTGGCTGAATTAATTTAAAAACAAAACAAAACACAAGACCCACCTATATGCTACCTAGAAGAGACTCATCTCAAACCTAAAGACACACAAAATCTGAAAGTGAAGTGATGGAAAAAGATATTCCATGCAAGTGAAAATAAAAAGAAAGCTAGGGGAGCAAAACTTATATAGACAAAATAACTTTAAAATAAACACTGTAACAAAAGAGTAAGAAGGACATTAAGAGGATATATAGTTTACAAATATTTATACACCCAACGTAGAAGCACCTGAATATATAAAGCAAATATGAACAGAAATAAAGGGATAAATTGACAGTGTTACAATTATAATAGAGGACTTTAATACGCTGCTTACATTAATGGATAGATCATTCAGACAGAAAATCAATAAACTGTAGCCTTAAATGACACAATATATCAAATGAATTTAATTGATAGATATAGAACATTCCATCCAAAAGCAGCAGAATACACATTATTTTCAAGTGTACATGAAACATTTTCCAGGTTGGATGATGTGTTAGGACACACACACACACAAATCTCTGAATAAATTTAAGAAGATTGAAATCTTATCAAACATATATCCTCACCACAGAGGTATGAAACTACAAATCAATTACAAGAAGAAAACTAGAAGAAATACAAACACATGGAGACTGAACAACACTATTAAAAAGAAAATTACAGGTCAATATCCCTAGTGAACATGGATGCAAAAATACTTAATATAATGTTAGCAAATCTAATTCAATAATGCATTAAAAGAATCATGCACCATGATCAAGTGGTATTTATTTTAGTTTTGTAGGGATGGTTTAATATCCACAAATCAATTAATGAAGGATAAGCCCCAGCCAGTTTGGCTCAGTGGATAGAGCATTAACCTGCAGACCAAAGGATCCTGGGATCAATTCTGGTCAAGGGCAAGTACCTTGGTTGCAGGCTCCTCCCTGGACCAGGCCCTGGTCAGGGCTTATGCAGGAGGTAACCAATCGATGTGTTTCACTCACATCGATGTTTCTCCCTATCTTTCCCTCTGTCTTCCACTCTTCCGAAAAAATCAATGGGAAAATATCCTCAGGTAAGGATTAACACACAAATAAACAAAAAAAGAAGGATAAAAATCATAAATCACCTCAATAGGTACAGAAAAATCATTTGACAAAAATTCAACACCCAGTTATGAAAAACATTCTCAATAAAGTGGATATAGAAGGAACATATCTCAATACTAGTGGCCCAGTGCACGGATTCGTGCACATTGAAAGGAAATTAATTAGAAGAAATATTTTAATATCGCTATTTGCCCTTTCTCTATAATAGAAGTGTCAACCAAATTCACGATCGACAATGACAGATCAAAACACATGTGTGCGATTGGCACCAGCCACAGCTTTATATGAATCACGCATGCGTGATTCAACTTAGCCATTTATAGATATAGAATAAACTTGCTTAATTAGACCTGCTTTCTGATGTAGCTAAACTTTTTCCAGTCCAGTGAAGCACCCAAAATTCTCTTTCAGGTAATTGTCAGCGACACAGCAGTAAATATCAACATGAAGCAGATTATTATTGTAGATCACGCAGGGAGAACAAAGGGTAAAGTATTTAACTGTAGTAGTGTTTGACTATATTCTGTGCAGTGACAAAATCTGAAATCATTTTCAAGGTCCACTTCTTTTCAGTCGGGTCAAGTTTCTAAGCTTTCTAAATCTCTGTTTCCCGGCTAATGAAAAGAAAATAGGATTCCACTGAGTCTCCTATCTACCTACTCCAGGACTTCTATGAGGATCAAATGAGATGAGGCACGGAAAAATGCTTCACAGACATTTGGTTAAAGTATAAAATGTTTGCACCTGGCTATAAAGCAAGTCGTGTTCCTGGGCTGAAGAAACTGCAAGGAGGCTAGTTGCTAGGGAGAGGAAGCTGGGTGTTGCTACATGATGTCATTACCCGGTGTCCACAGCGACCATTTCCATGCTGGGCTGGCTGTGGTCCACATTTTTCACCATGGGGTCTTGGCAGCATCAGCTGCAATTTGGTGGGGTGTCACTCTGGGGTGGTGGCGGGGACTGTGTCCCACTTGGGGGAAGCTGAGTTGCTTTGTGGGAGCCAGATCTGTGGTGCTATTTCTCTGTGCATTTCATGGCAGCTCCTGCATTGAGAGTCTTCCCCCTGGTGGTCAGTGTGCATCATAGCGACCGGTTGGACAGTCAGACACTTAGCATATTAGCCTTTTATATAGAGAGATGATAAAGGCCATATATGACAAATCCACAACTAACTTCATATTCAATAGTTAAAAGCTGAAAGCTTTTTCTTTAAGATCAGGAATAAATGGATGCCCACTTTCACCAGTTTCATTCAACACTAGAGGTCTGGTGCACGAAATTCATGCACAGGTCAGGTCCCTAGGCCTGGCTGGTGATCAGGGCCTATCGAGGTCAGGCTGATCAGGGCCCAAAGGCCCTGCCGGGGTCGGGAGAGGAGTTAACTGTCACCGGGCCAGGCGCAGAAGGAACAGATGCCGGATGCCAATGCCACCATTGGCACCCCACAACCACGCAGTTCCCCGCCTCCCCCCCTCCACCTTCCCTCGCCACCACGCTGCCACCGGGGACTGCCGGCTGGGGGAAAGGATGGGGGGAGGGACCATGGGAGGTTAGCTGCCGGCCCCAAGGAGGTAGCTGGACCTTGGTCCCCCTGGGAAAGGGGCTGCATTCACCGCCATTCACCCCTGGTTCCCTGTCCCAGCCCAGGGACCAAAGGCCCCAGCAGGGTCAGAAGAGAAGGCGACAGTTGCCAGGCCAGGCACAGAAGGAATGGATGCTGGATGCTGATGCCACCCTCGGCACCCCTTTACCGTGCAGTTCCCCACCTCCCTCCCTCCTCCTTTCTGCACCACTGCATTGCCACCATGGCAGGCAGGCAGGCAGCAGGCCAATTGGGGCTTGTGGGCCAGGGGGAGGGCTGGGGGGAGGGACCGTGGGAGGTTGGCCCTCGGCCCCCTAGGAAAGGGGCCTTGTCTGCTGCCACCCACCTCTGGTTCTCTGTCCCAGCCTGGTACCTGGCCCCAATCGGGCAATTGGGGCCTGCCAGCTAGGGGTAGGGGCCGCGGGAGATTGGCCAGCTGGGGGAGGTTGGCTGTGGGAGCGCACTGATCATCAGGGGGCAGCTCCTGCATTGACCATCTGCCCCCTAGCGGTCAGTGCATGTCATAGCGACCAGTTGTTCTGGTTATCGGTTGTAATGGTCGCTTAGGCTATTACATATATAGATAGTATTGGAAGTCATAGCCACAGCCATTAGATAAGACAAATATGGTATGATTTCACTTATATGTGAAATCTAACAACAAAATGAGTGACAAGAAAAAGGAGACATAAACTCTAGATACAGAGAACGAACTAGTAGTTGCCAGAGGATGTGGGTGCCTGGGTGTGGGGATGGGAAAAATAGGTGAAGGGGATTAAGGACCACAAACTTATTACAGTTATAAAATAATAATTCATAGGGAAGTAGCAAACAGCAAAGGGAATGTAATACAGTAATAACTTTGCATGGTGACAGAACATAGCTAGATTTATTATGGTGATCACTTCATAATGTATATAAATATTGAATATAATATTGTAAGCCAATTATACTTCAATAGATATTAGTCTTCTCCTTTACTTCTTGGAACATTTTAATAATAGTTGCCTTAAAGTCTTTGATATTTCAACATGTGTCATCTAGGCATTGGTGTTTGTTGGTTGTCTTTTCCCATGTGAGTTGAGATTTTTTTTTCCTGGTTCTCTGTATGCTGAGTAATACTAGATTTTATCCTGAATATTTTGGGAGGCTCTGGGTTATAAAATTCTGGATCTTTTTTTTAATCCTATGGGTAATGGAGACATTTTTTAAACAGGCAATCAAATTGTTTGAGTTCAGGCTGCTCATTCCAACCAGCCTACCAGCTTTCTACGGGTTGTGGTTCTAATGTCAGTTGAGTTTCAAAACTTTTGCAGTATTATTCAGATTTGTCTTATATGTGTGTGCCACCCAGTGGTCAGTCTGGGACCTGGACTGTGTTCTAACCCATAATTCAATTCTCAAAATTTATGTTATGTTGGTTAGGGTCAGGTCCACATAAGCACAGCTAAGGCGTGAGCCTGGGAATTCATAAACAACTTTATAGGGTGGTTTTCCCAAGCCGTGCTCTCTTCAACATTTTTCCACTACTTTTTTTCCCCCTGGGACTCTCCTTTCAGTCTCTGATCCCAGAAAGATGGGGTTTTAGATACTATGCTATGCACTTCCCACTATTGTACCCATGTCTGGGACTGAGCAGCGGGAGGGAAGGGAGAGAAAAACTGCAGTAGGAATCACCACATCCTCCTGGGGCATAGCTCATCTGATCATACATAATTATTTTCCTCCTCACTCAGAGTTTTGAGGATCTGTAGGCCTGCATTGATAGTGCTGTCTCTAAGCATCAGGAGTTCTCTTTCCTTACCCTTCTAGATTTTGGGCTGCCTTGAGTCTAGGCCAGGGGTGGGCAACCTTTTTGTGAGTGCGTGCCAAAACCAGCAAAATCTCTGACTCAAAATTCTTCTGCGTGCCAACCCTAATTTTTTGAGGACATGTTACACCTGCTTGATATATCTTAAGGTGTACGTATGTGAAGAACCTTGAAGAAATAATAAAATTAATTCGAGCGACAAAAACACAGTATATGATGATGAAAAATACATTTATTTTTTAATGTATACATGTACACTGATAGTCCGACAGAAAACTTTATGACTCCATTTGATATTATCAGTGGGACTTTTGCTGCTGCATCACTGATGACAGAGATTTTACATCAGGTTTATATTTCGTGACCTTCAGAGATATGCAGGAGCTACTACTTTCATCCGTCAGGCTACTCCTATTACGAGACTTAACAAAATTCATCACTGAGAACAAAGATTCACAAGCGTATGTGGGTGAAATCAAAACACTGGTTGGATCTAGGAAGGCAGGGAGAGCTAAGGCAGAGGCATAGAAATTGCTCTTCCCCTCTCTCATCAATCCATGTCTATGGTCTTTAAGATAACTTGTTATGTAAAATTATTTATTTATCTAAGATGCACCTACACTGAATTTATCTGAAAAATTAAAAAGTTGATATTAAGAAAAAATTGTAAATGTAAGATTATAAGAGAGGGTTTCGCGTGCCAGCAAAAGTTACTGGAGTGCCATGTTTGGCACGTGTGCCAGGGGTTGCCCACCCCTGGTCTAGGCCATGTATAGCAGAGGAAAAATAATTGATATATTTGCCACTAGTTTGGTAGTACTTTGGATTCTGGTCTGTCTTCTTTCTTAGTCTGCATGCTATTGTTTACTTTTCAGAATCCTCAAATAGCTGTTCTTTGCGTTCTTAGAACCAGAATCTCCTATTTTATATCTTGCTACAAATACAACTCTGGCATGAGTGGGGGAGGATAGGGGGTAACATGGGAATAAGGACACATATGTAATAACTTAATCAATAAAAAATACATTTCTGTATGTATTAACAGAATATCTTTTTTATATTTTTACAACTTTTTCCTTGGAAAAACCACCTCAACTGCTGATTAACAATACTACCTTAGGTAGAGTAACCTAGAAGCAGAGAATTAGACTGGGATTCTTTGAGGGAGTGTTCTCAGGAGAAACCTCTAAGGTAGTGAAGGAAGCAGGAAAGGCAGGAGAAGAAGCTAAACAAGGAAGTTATTTTCTATTTAGCAGCTCTGAGGATTGACTGTTCATAGCTCCAGATGCACCTTTTTTTCTGGAGAATTGATCTTGATTCTGAGTAAGATGGAGTCAGCAGCTGGGACATTAATCACACATATCAGTGGCGATAGTCACTGAGTGCAGATATTTCCTTCCAAAACACAGAGAACCAATAATAGTGATGGCATTGCAGCCTTTAAGGAAATGCTTCTCAATATTTAGTGTGCATGAGAATCATTGGGAGACTTGTTAAAGGTGTAGATTCCAACACCAATCCAGAGATTCTTATTCAATAGATCTGCAATGGGACCTGCATTTTAAAAAGGAGCCCCATGATTCACTTTTAGATTATGTGAATGGTCATATAATACAACCTATTTCAGTGATGGCAAACATCACTGTTTTATTTTTATCTCCCCCAATAAATTTGAAACTCTTATGGGTAGATGTTAAAATGTAGTAGTTTTCACTATAGTGATGTTCACAACTATAATTTTTTTAATACTGAATGTTTTTTAAGAACCCTTGTCAATTCACTGTTCCAAGTAACTACTTCATGGGGGACCTGAAATGAGGTGGTTATAGGTATCTGGGGCACAAAGCAAAATCTCAAAGCATGAGCCATAGGAGTTGTAGAATCCTAGGAGATAATAGAGGCAGTTAGCCCCAACAACAGTGAATCGTAACTTTTAAAAAATAATCTTCAGATAGTCCAGGGGTATCTGAGGCTGACCAACACAAAATGCCATCTCTGTACCATAAATCAAAACATACGTCTGGGATGAGCCTGTGAGTCTAGCATCTGTTTTTATAGCTGTAATTGTCCCTATAGATTGGGATCAGTATCAATCATATCAACTTTCACTATAAAGGACAGAATATTGATCAGTACCATGCCTGCCTAAAAATACCAGCTCCATTTTAGATATCTAGACAGAAGCTGATATAAAAAATGAAACAATATTTCCAAAGGGACATAATAAAACAAAAACTAATATGAGAAACCAATAGACTGTCAAGTATTTCTATAATTTCTTTGTAAGAATTAAGCTCCATGCTGTGAGAGCAAAGGGTTTACTTAGGAAGATCTACCAACAGAACATCTTTAAAATAATTATACTCTCCTGCTTTTTATATTTTACGATTTTATTAGCTTTTCAAATATGCCATACTGTTCTTGAAGATCAAATGGAAGCTATGTGGTTTGTCCAGTTGTAGTTTAGGAAACCTGATATGCATGGAAACATGTTAAGATCTTATGAGCCATTAAAAATACAGATATTTTAATGATTACTCAGATCAAGATGTCATTTATGGTCATAAAAGATAAGGCTGACCCTTGCCCAAGGGCATGTTTATAAATATATCAGCTTTATAAAACAGGTGAAGGTCTTAGTTGTTTATATTCCCTTAATGACTAACGCTTTGTTTGCTCCTAACATATAGTTAAATGAGCTTGTTGTTTGCTGATAAATCCTCTTAGGACTCAAGAGGTCAATGTAAAGAATAAGTGTTGTGTGGCAAATCCTGATCATCTGTCTCACTTCCTTGAGGAGGGAGAAGCCCTGAGCTGAAGAAACGAACAGTAGGCAACAAATTGATTAATGGGCATCGGGAAACATCATTTTTCTGGCTTCATTTATGTGCTTGTGTAAACAGGCAGGCTAGACTAGTCATACCTCTGAGAAAACATAAAAAAAAATGATTGAGGATGAGTTGGGGAATTTACTAAGGAATTATAATCCTAGGAGGCCATTTTGTCTTCTGGTTTGAATAGTTTCTGGAAGAATCAAGAGACCATGAAAATGAGTATGAGTGAATTAGACTAGACCTTGTGTGATATGCTGGGCTTTCTGGGAAGGTGACTGTGAGACAGCATAGGAGGCAGGAGGCTTATTAGGACATGCCTTTGGGATCAATGCCTGGGGAAAGGAGGAAGCAAGAGTGGGAAATCCCTGAATGGGCTGAGAACTAAGGGTTATCTACCACCAGAACACCTAGGAGCTGCAACAAAAAATACTTAATGAAAGGTGAATCTGGGCAGTGCATGAAAGTGGCTAACACATATGGTCAAATTTGGTCTGTGGCTTACTTACATGAGTGATTATAACAGGTAATGGGAACCAACAAGAACTCTAAGGCTAGTTGTAAAAGGCAGGCCTTGCCAGCTGAATTTTGTTGCTCCTGACTAATAATTATTTTATTTTGAGGTCTGACAAGGAAGGGAAGAAGTGAGGAGTTCTGGCCCTGACCCTAGATCTAAAGTATGGAGACATGCAATAAGCTAAGTAGTAGATAAATATCTAAATAACTAGAGACCTGTTGCATGAAGATTCGCACAATAGGCCTTCCTTCCCTTGGCGGCCGGCACCAATTTTCCTCCAGCACCCAGGATCCAGGCTTTTGGTCCGGCCGCAGCAGCGAGGCTTGGCTTCTCAGCTCCGGCTGCAGTGGAGAAGCCAAGCTTCTTCAGTCTTCAGTCGTCTTCAGTCTTCAGTCATCTTCAGTCTTCGTTCAGCACCTGCATATGCAAATTAACCACCATTTTGTTGGGTTAATTTGCATACCCATCCTGATTGGTTGGTGGGCATAGCAGAGTGACATCAATTTGCATGTTTCTCTTTTATTAGTGTAGATGTCAGATAGTGGTAAAAGTTATGAAGAAAATGAACAGCATGAGGGCACAGGGAGTCATTGGGGTGGGGCTGTGGGAAGTGGTGAGTGTGTGCTACTTAGAAAAAGAGATCAGGAAAAGCCTTTCTGATGAGGTAACATCTGAACAGAGACCTGAATGAAGTGAGGGAAGGAGTCAGGCAGTGATCTGGAAGACAAGTCCATGCGTAGAAAATGGCGAGAAAAGCAGGCCCCACCAAGTTGTTAGGAGATGTGGGTGGGCTGGCCTTAGAAGGGAACAAGATGTAGGGAAAGGCTGTTTTCTTCAGTGGAGGCAATTTCCAAGGTGGGATGATAGCTGAAGGCCACTTCCTAGCATCACTCCTGGCAGCTGGAGGACTGTTTCAATCCCAAAGGACCATCCCAGCTTCCATCATCCTGTGCTTGCTTCTGTTGCTTGTTCTACTATTTGGCTTACTCATGGAGAAACAAATCTTTGCCACCAAAGAATATATGCTAAACATTTTGAAACCATCACCAAAATTTTTGTGCAAAAGTACAAAGGATGAAATGTTACTTTGGATGTAAGTAGCTAGAAAGACAATGTAAATGTTGGAATACTGAATAACATAGGAGAAAAGAGCAAAAGTCTAAATCTGAAAGTTCTTTGGAAGGGAGTACTTGGCGGATGGGTGATTTTAAAATGTGATATCATGGGTTCTTTTGCAACTTGATAACACATAAACACTGCCCACATGCTCTAGAAACCATGTGAATGAAGAAGGCTGTCATTAGAGCTGGAAATTGCCTTGTGATTTTGACAACGTTTTGCTCTTAAGCCAGGTTCAGATTTCCCAGTTTCTGAATTCTAATTGCCATTACAAGTGTTTTTGGGAGATGGTTGCTGGAGATTGTGGCAAGAAGGTGGAATTCTCTGCCTTTTAATGCATCTTATCACAATTTTGTCAGCATAGGAGCCTTCAATTTAGTAAACTGAGAAGCCAGTCCCATAGCGAAGATATAAGCTACTGTTTGACCCAGGGAGGGAGCCTTTGGCTATTGTTTGTTGACCTGAGCCAAGGGAAACAAGATGACAGATTGGACAAGCAGCACACCATGCAATTTATGCCCTTCACGGACTGTCAAACATTAATTTAATTTAATTTTAATCATGACCATCTGGTGCTTATATAGAGAGCCAAGCCAGATAGATATTTCCTTATCTTAAACAGGGGAATAGTGCTGTGTTTTGGCCTGTAGCCAGGTCCATACACCCTAAGGAGGGGGCAGAGGAACATGGAAGTGCAGATTTGTACTGGCTGTGCAAACATCACCAGCCCCAGAAGCTGTAAATTGGACCTGTGGTTGGTGCTGGTCCCACCACAAGTCAGTGGCCCCTTCTCCTGCCTCAGTCATGAAGACATAAATGCTGAGTCATGTCTTTGTATTCCTGGGGATGGTGTATAGATGAATTGGGATATCTGACTCTGTGGCTCAAACCTCTTGAGTAGCTAAATTGACCAGTAGCCACATTTTATATGTTTATCATGTAGTTATTAAGCAATGTCAATAGTGATAAGGACTGAGATCAAATGACATTTGAGTTTTCATCACTCCTGAGAATCTATGATTCTTTGTACCTATCATAATGCCCAGCCCAGCAGGGAATAGAAAGAAGTATAAGGCAGTATCCCTGTCCTACAAGTCACCTCAGTCCCAGGATGGATTTTCCTTTCTTCCCAGTCCTCAGATTGAACCTCAGGTTCTTGGTGGCTGGTCGGAGGTAGAAGGAAGTCCCAAGGAAGTAGGGAATGGGGACATAGAGAAGCACTTCATTTTCCTGAATTTTAATTTCTCAAATGCAAAGTAGCTTGGTATCCATAAGCCTGGAGGATCCTATCCATCAAGACAGATCTGGCTTCAGGAGACAAGCACTGAGCCCTGTTCATTGCTTAGTGGACCAGGATCATATAACTTACTTGAACAAGGAGATAAAGTTTTCACCTTTTCTTTGAAAATAGAAACAGGTCTTTTTCTGATTTTTCTGCAGTAATTTCATATACATGCTCACACACAGATACAGACCACTGTTAACATTTTGGTACACACACACACACACACACACACACACACACACACACATACACACACACACACGGATCATGTTATAGGTAATGAAAAACAAAATCTCTTGTTGGGTGATTTTCTTCTCTAGCCAGATGTCAGCATGATCAGAAGGAACATTCAGGGGCTTCAAGCTGGGGAAGGAAGAGTGGCATTGCAAAAATTGCCACTTCAAATTTCAAGGCTGAATGTTCTTTCAGCTCAAACTATATCTGTCCAACCTACCTCTTGGCAACCACGTGCATCAAAATTGAAAGGATGTGATCGTGTATGTTGTCCCAGGTGAGTGGGGGATTCCACTGTCTTTTGGAGAGGCCTAAAGGGCCAGGCCATGTAAGGAGAGGTAGAGGATGCCAGGCATGTGGGGTGGACTTATTTTATATTTTCCTGAAAATTAACACCAGAATGAAAGGATCAAACATTGTTAAGCAGAGAACTGACAAATGAGATTTGAGAGGATAGAGAAGGAAAAGGAGTGGAGGCAGCTAATATTTATTTAGCACCTAGTATGTGTGAGAAGTTGTGCTAAATTACTTGTGTTATCTTATTTAATCTTCACGGTGATATTAAGAGGTAGATAATATTACTGATATTTTGTAGCTAAAGAGAATAAGACTTAGAGAGATTAGGTAACTTGCCCAAAGTTATATAGCCATGAAGTGGGAGAGTTCAGGTTTAAACTTAGATCTGCTTGGCTCCCAAGTGGCTTTCTTTTTCCATATCACACTCTCTGAAAATGGAATGGGTATCCCTCATGATCTAAGGTGTTCCTGGTAACCTGGTGTATTCAAGCAAAGACTCAATGATTATTTACCAAAATGTTCTTAAGGACATTCGTGCATTGGTACAGAGCTGAAACACATGGCTTCTAAGAATCCTTGCAGTTGCATGTTCTAACTAGGTCTCTCTAACTAAAACATATCATTTTTTCTTGTGTTTTAGGATACCTGCTATGGTTATGATTAGATTACTTTTTTGGCTAAGGCATCATCTTCAGAAAAACCACTGAAGATATATTCCCATGAATGAAGGACCAACTTCAGCATACATTGTTGGTGCCCTAACCATATCTGTTCAGCACTCACCATTCTCACACGTGCCCATGGAGTCCTGCCACAAGCACCCAAACTCTTTAAGTAAGGGAGCTTTATTTGTAATTCATGAAGGATAGGCTGGGAGTATCAAACAGTGAACATCCTAGGGAGCAGTTCTCAGCTCCTGACAGATGGGATTTGGAAGATAAATATTCCTTATCCTTGTTTGGGACAATTCTGAGGTGTGCCTCAGATAGTCTCCCAGAGTTCCCTAGTAGGAGTGAGTCCTAGTTGCCCATTGGAGGTAACCTGGTTTTTAACACACCTTTTATTGGCTTTTTTCTTCTTCTTTGTCTCATTTACCCTCATGTCTACTAGTGTTTTCAGGGATCATCTCTCAAAGAAACTAGTTGTACTCAAATCCTTGTCTGCTTTTGAGGGAAGCTAAACTAAGACACCAACATTATTTATCCATTAGCACAGGATTTTTCATCCTCGGCATTACTGGTATTAGGGGCAGGATAATTCTTTTTTTGGAGGCAGTGCTATCTTGTGCACTGTTGGGTATTTAGCAGCATCCTTGGCCTCTACCTACTAGATGCCAGCAGTGCCTTTCCCTAGCATGACAACCAAAAGAATGTTACCAGACATTGCCAGATGTCTTCTGGAGGACATACTCAGCCCCAACTGAGAACCACTTCTTGTCTGAAGTGCCTATGGAAAGCACAGAGAGGGTATATTTTATGAGACAGATGTGTGGAGTGAGCTGTGGACAAGCTTTTCAGTGAACTCAAGTTTAGTGGAAGGCACAGGCAGAGGTGGGATGAGGAGTGTGTGTGTGTGTGTGTGTGTGTGTGTGTGTGTGTGTGTTGGGAGAAGAAAATTATGAACAAACTCTTCCTATTTCATAACTATGCCTGGTTCCAGGCTATCCCTTGTCCAAAGTAGATGAACAGCTCAGAACAAAATTGTACCCTTTACAGTTCCTTTTAGAAAAATGACAAGCACATCGAGAAAATTTTGCAGTTTGTGTAACATCAGTTTACAGGTGAGTTTAGCTTGGATGAAAGGCCTTTAAGAAGCCATTTCATATAGCCTATCAGTTTCTGGGTTGCTAGGGGTGTTTTGATATTTAAATACTTGTGTGCGGCTATTGAAAAAACCAATACATAATTACAACATGGGGAATGCTGTCAATTAAAGTAGAGGGTCTCATGAAAACGCAAATATTTTCTTTTTTGTGTGCTTTTTTCCTTTTTTATTAAATTTATTGGGGTGACATTGGTTAGTATGATCATACAGGTTTCAGGTGTGGGTTTCCATGTTACAACATCTGTATAATGCAGTGTGTTCCCACCATCCAAAGTCAAATCTCCTGTCACCATATATTAGGACCCTCTTCACCTCCCACCCCCTTCCTCTGGCAACCACCACACTGTTGTTTGTGTTCATGAATTTCAGTTATATATCCCACATGTGAGTGAAATCATATGGTTCTTAGCATTTTTTTTACTGACTTTTCACTTAGCATAATATTCTCAAGGTCCATTCATGTTGCAAATGACAGTATTTCATCCTTTCTTATGGCTGAGTAGTATTCCATTGTGTAGATGTACCACATCTTCTTGATCTAGTCCTCTATCACAGGACACTTTGGTTGTTTCCATGTCATGGCCACTATGAATAATGCTGCAATGAATATAGGGGTGAATATATCTTTGCAAATACATATTTTCAGGTTTTTTGGTTATATATCCAGGAAAAGGATTGCTGGGTCATATGGTAGCTCTATTCTTAATTTTTTGAAGAATCACCAGACTGCTTTCCATAGTGGTTGTACCAATATACATTCCCACCAGCAGTGAATGAAGGTTCCTTTTTTTCTACAACCTCTCCAATACTTGTTATTACTTGTCTTGTTGATAATGGCCATTCTAACAGGTATGAGGTGGTATCTCATTGTAGTTTTGATTTGCATTTCCCTAATTGCCAGTGAGGTTGAACATTTTTTCATATATCTATTGGCTATTCATATGTCTTCTTGGGAGAGGTGTATTTTTAGGTCCTCTATCCACTTTTTGATTGGGTTGTTTGTTTGGTGTTGAGTTTTATGAGATCTTTATATATTTTGGAAATTAAACCTTTTTTCAGAGTTACTGTTTGCAAATATCATCTCCCATCTAGTTTGCATGTGCCCCAACCGGGAATCAAACCGTGACCTCCTGGTTCATAGGTCAATGCTCAACCACTGAGCACACCGGCTGGGCCAAATTTTAAAATTTTAATATGCTTTATATATTGGATAATGGTATTGTATCAGTGTTAAATTTTCTGATTTAGATAATTGCATGGCAGCTAGGTAGAAGAATGTCCTTGCTTTTGGAAAACACACATTAAAGTATTTAGGATGACCAACAATTCTAGTTTGCCAGAAGATGAGCTGTTTCCCAAAATATAAGACTTTCAGTGCTAAAACAAGAAAAACTTCAGACAAATAAGAACAGTTGTTGCCAACTACTGTTTGAAAAGGATGGAGAAGGTGTGAGATTTTCCCTGTGGGTCATGATATAATTGCCTTTATCTTCTGGACTTTTTCTACTCCTACCATCATTTAACTGTGACTCAGTGTCACCCATTTCATCATTACTATTTCTTGCTGTGGAACTTGCATATTTTTCCACTTTACTTCTATCTTGGATGAGTTTTAATCTGTCATCCCATGGCAACAAGAGAGATAAAGAGTTGGAGAAAGCATCCTTGGCTGATGTTAATTTGCATGACAACTATGCTTTATGTGGGTGGGGATTGAGGGGCACAAAGAGGCACATGTCTGAAAACACAATGGTGACTGGGAGGCACTGAGCATAACTTTGCATATCATTGCACAATATGCCAGCTGGTGCCCAATTTGCATTGTTGCTTCTTGATTGATTAATTGATTAAAACAAGCACTAAACCAAAGGCTTATTTTAGATGCATTAAAAAAATTTTTACCCAATCCTCACTCATAGTTTATGTGTTGTTTACTTGGTTCTGAGGGCACCAAGTACCAATCACACTAGAAAGTTAATGCTTTTCAAGCAGTTTATTGCCACCATTCTAGCTAAGTTTATTGGACTGTAAAAATTGCAGAGGTGATAGATTATTGGTTAGCATTTCTATTGGTAAGTCGCTGAACCAGGAGTTGAAAGTGTTAGAGAATAATGACTGTCTCTGTTTTTCAGGAAGCAGGTGTATTTTTTTAATACCACACATTTATTATCTCCAGTTTCTGTAAGTCAGGATTCTAGTCCTCTAGCTTAGTTGAGTGCTCTGGCTCAGGATTTCTCATGAGATGCAATCGATATTGTGGACTGTGGCTGTAATCTCACTGGGAAAGGATTAACTTCCTGCAGTTGTTGGCAGGATTCTGTTTCTTAAAGGGGTTTGAACTGAGGTTCTCAGTTCCATGTTGGCTCTTGAGTGGAGGCCACCCTAAATTCTTTGCCACATGAGTCTCTCCAACACGGCAGCTTGTTTTAACAAAGCCAGCAAGAGGGTCTGCTAGCAAGAGGGAAGTCAGTCTTATATAACTGATCATGCGTCATCTCATTATTTTTGCCATATTCTCATTGCTAGAGGGAACTTAATAGGTCCAATTCACACTCAAGGGGAGAGGATTACATATGGGTATGAATACCAAGAGGCATGCATCATAGGGGGCCATCTTAGATGTCTGCCTTCCATTTAGCAGTTTTGGAAGAAGCAGAGCAACTCCAGTAGCCTGAGGGCAGCCACCATTGTGACTTCTATCACTATTATAGATTAGTTTTCTATTTTTATTTTCAATGTTATAGAAATGAAACCTTGCAGCACATACTCATTGGTGTCTGGATCCTTTCATATATCATTATGTTTGAGAGTCGACCCCATTGTTAGATCCTGTCTAATTCAGGGTTTAGTGTCTGTCGTTGTATTCATTGCAGCAGATTGTCTCATATCAGAACAAATTTCCGCATATTCGGTAGTATGCCATATATCTTTCACCTTCAGTCCCTGTGCCTACACTTCCTTCCCCACTATAGTTCCCCATATCTTGGTAATTTCTGGCAAGTACACAAACAGAATTCAGTGATTATAAAATGACGATGAAGCTAAATTTGTTCTGCCTGATAGCACTTGAGGAAATCATTGATTTAAGAGATTTTGGTTTGGTAGATAAAACCATGGACATTGAAAAACTCATCAAGGTTAGAGAGAAAAATAATGACCAATAACAGAGTTCTGGAAAACCTTTATGAGTGAGAGGAGGAAGAAAAACAGAAATAGGATTGATAATTAGCAGGTCATCAGTGACATTGGTAAATGGTTTCTGTGGGGGTAAGCTATGAGAAGGTTATGATAATTTCCTTCAAGAGATTTGATTGCAGTGAGTTTGGCAGTTTGTGGCAGGATATAATTATTTTTAATAGAGGATAGATCTAAAAATGTAAGCAAGGGGAAGGGACTGTAAAACAGAATAATTAAAAATATAAATTGATGGGGCCAGATCTAAAGTGTCACCAGAAGAGATTAAGGTCAAGAGACTATATGCATTCTTCTAGGCACCAGTCAAGTAAATAAACTCATTACAGCTTCCTGTGATTGATGTAATAATCATTCCCCCCAGTCCCTTGAAGCTTAGAATCTTTCAAATTGTTACTCAGTGTCTCTAGCAAAGTGCCTAATTTCAGATGATGCTTGCCATTTGAGAGAGTAATTTGCAAAAGATGACTATATCAGGGTGAGGAATAGCGGATGCCTGCCTAGCAGTGAAAGCTCACAAATCCGCCCACCACACTGATCATTATGGAACAATCACTTCAAAACAGAATACAATTTCCATATCAAATATTTGGTTTTTGTTAACTAAAGTTTACAGTAGCACACAGATAAAATACCCTTCACTTGAACTTCATGTGCCCAGTCACTCTTGACACATCTAAAAGTAATGATTTGGGGACAAGTTTGTTAGTCAAAGGCTGTAAATCAGAAATTAGTCTTGAAATTAGTCACTATACTATTTTTATCTTCAATATATTGTTGCTGCTATTGTTGTTTGGATTGCTTTACTCAGACACCAGAAGAACGGATTTGGGGTTCTAAAGTAGGCCTGGGGATGAAGACAGTAAAGCTATTTTGTGAAATTATTAGTATTTCCCAGAGTAGCATCCTGGATTAAAAAGATAAAATTAAGCTTTTTAGACACAGAAAGAACCTACCTTGCATAGACAGTGACAATGGCAGCTATGTTCCCCATTTAAAGGCTTGGTGGTGGTGATGGTGGTGGTGACCTCTAAAAGCTGTGTAGAGCATTGTTTAGCCACTTTAATACTGCTAGATTTACATATACCATTGTTAATAAACTAGAAATTAATTTAGCCATATGGTATGTGCATTAGGTGGCTTATTTTCACCAATCTGTAGCCCAGAAGGAAAAAAAGAAACACCTAAGGAACAAACAATGGAACAGAAAAAGAATTCAGAGATATAAACCCAGAAAACATTGCTGAAATAAAGGCAAGGAGTTATCAGACTCTAGAATTTGGGGGGAGGGGAGCCTAACATGGAACCAGCTGGCAAATGAAAAATGTACTATAATTTGCGGAGTCTCAGACCTAACATCACCAAGTAGAATACACTAGGTTATGTTTGGAGCTGAGAGATTAATAATTGGCATGCTCATTCAGTATAAAATTTTCCTGAGATACATTATATTATTCCCATCTGTACATACAAGGCATCCTGGGGGCAGAGAGCAGGATGGAGAAGAGTAGAAAGTTGAAGTGAAGGGATAAACAGAGAATAGCTGACACACAAAAATCCTTTCAGTGCCAATCTGATTCCTTAATATATCTGAACAAAACAACAGACTTTATATAAAGATGCTCCCAGCCTTCAGGATTTCTCAATTTCATCCTCATGATGAAAACCAATAAGAAGCAGGCTCACCCGGCCAGCATGGCTCAGTAGTTGTATTCCAATGCAAAACTACTCCATAGCACATGAACTTATTTTTCCCAAACCTGACCTACTTATCTGAAATGGCCAATTGTTTTGGAGATGTGTGTGTGTGGAGAGAGAGAGAGAGAGAGAGAGAGAGAGAGAGAGAGAGAGAGAGAGAGATTCCAAATTATTCAATGCATACCAACCATTATTAATTTTTTTCATAATAATCTGTGTATCAGAATTCTTTTATTTTTTTAAGGAAGTTTAAAAGGAAAAAAATCCTCTCATAGGCATCATTATGAGCAACTCTTGGTGAATGAAGACTTGGAAAACCTCCACTTCAATTACTGCTGGAGCTGCAGCTGACCAACTAAAGACAGAGGCTATTGTTATTTCCATATTAAATGCCTTGCTTCTCTCTCCAATGATAACTATTACTCTTCATATGCTAGTAGTGAAAAACATTTAGGAAATACTTTATGATTTATAAATATGTAGTATGGTAGATGAGAACCAAATTACAGTGTGATGGAGTCAAAATTCTTGATACTTGGAAGTTTCTAGCCATTACTCTCCCCGTGCACTTTACAATGAACTGTTTTCTTACACCCAAAGAAGAGACTTCTGATGACAGACTAGCTTGTGAGCTTCTGTGCTGGAGAATCACAGGAAAATGATGAAGCAGATTGTGTGGACAAAAGTTTCTTGGAATTGTGAGTTGCTAGATGTGGCTAAGACATCCATGTAATCTTGGATGTCAAGGTGTTGTTCAGAAGGAGAGAGATGGGGAAGCACTGTGATGTGTGATGGGAGAGGAATAAAAAGGGGAATTTTAAGGCTTATTGCTGAGGACTGTGTGTTTCCCTTCATGGAATTGCTGAAATATAAGTAAAAACTTAACCTATTTAAACTTACTTTTAGTTGTATGTAATATGCTTTTTTGAAACCAAAACCATTTGAGGGATGTTTTATAACACTAATTAATCGCCTTTAAACTAGTAATATTAACTAGTAACATTTTACTCTGTCCTTTTCCCTCTCAGGGTAGGCACACAATGTTTGAAGCTGGGTCTTCAGATGGTCTGTAAGAGTTGCTAGATTTTCTTTGTTTTAATATATTTTTATTGACTTCAGAGAAGAAGAGATATAGAAACATCAATGATGAGAGAGAATCATTGAGCAGCTACCTCCTGCATGCCCCCTACTGGGGATTGAGCCCATAACCAAGACATGTGCCCTGACCAGGAATCAAACTGTGACCTCCTAGTTCACAGGTCAATGATCAATCACTGAGCCATGCTGGCCGGGCTAGGTTTTCTTTTGGTGAATGCAAAACAAACATGGATAATGTTGAAAGATTTCTGTGAATCAGATTTGACATTTTATTTGGGCCATTATAACCTGATTCAATTAAAATTGAGCCATTTTGCCACTTCATGAGAACCTCTTAAATGAGGAAGAGATAAGTAACATTTAGTTTGGGATTCTAAGATGGTGGCCAGGAGGACGGCAGTGAGGGAGAGAGTGTGAGTGAGGGAGGGAGCATAAGGGGAGTGTGTGGACATGTGGTGTGTGTCTGTGTGTGTGTGTGTGTGTGTGTGTGTGTGTGTGTGTGTGTCTGAGTGAGGGACAGCTAGAACTTGCAGGACCTTCAGGGGCTGGCAGACTGGGCTCACATAGCCAGGCAGCCTCAGCTACTGCTGTAATCTCTCCCATTGAGCACACTCTGCCACAGAGGCTGTGCCATCTTGAAGGGGAGAGCTTCTATGACTGGGAGACCAGCTTCACCTCCACCCAGGGTTCTCTCAGACACCACCTGGGACCCTACAGCAATACTGGCCAGGGAACTGTTGCCTTGGCTGCAAACCCACGAACACCCAGACTCTAGCCTCCCTGACTGAGGGCTACAGTGAGTTCCAGAGGGTGCTCCACTCCTGCCAGACAGATACTTTAGCCCCGGGCACCACAACAATGTGTGTGAACAGCCACCACCCGCAACCACACAGGGATCCAGCAGCTGCCACCCGCAACAGCACAGATGAGGGGAGCCAAAAGCCACTGCCCATGACCATGCACTAGGGAAGCCAGCAGCCACCACCCACAACCTTGCGTGGAACCAGCAGATGCTGCACGTGACTGCGCAGGGAGCCAACAGCCACCACCCACAACCACGGGGGGAGCCAGCAGCCACCCTGCAACCCCTGGGGAGCAGCCGGCAACCATGTGGAGAGCAGCTGCCGCTCATGACCACCTGAAAAACAGTTGCCCACCCACAACTGCCCAAGGAGCAGCTGCCGCCTGAGACTGCATGACCCACCACCAGGCCCTCTGCTGCAGCCACAGGCCCCACGTGATTAGACACCTAGATCCTTCAGTGAGAGCAAAAATGGGGAGATAGAAGAACAACCCCCAAAGGAAAGAAAAGGACACACCAAAAAAGGAACTAAATGAAACAGAGGCATGCAATATGTCAGAAAAAGAATTCAGAATAAGGGTTATACAGTTCATAAACTGGATGGATGAGAAAATCAACAACCTATGTAAGAATCAAGAAGAAATAAAGAGTGATATAGCTATAATAAAAAACACTATGTAAGCTTTCAACAGTAGACTAGGAGAAGCAGAAGACCGAATTAGTGAATTAGAAGACAGGGAAGTAAAACACACCCAAACTGAACTGCAATTGGAGAAAAAAATCAAAAGACAGGAAGAGATCCTGAGGGAGCTTTGGGACAACATGAAACGAAGCAACATATGTATAATAGGGGTTCCAGAAGGACAAGAAGAAGAGCAAGGACTAGAAAACCTATTCGAAGAAACAATGTCAGAAAACTTCCCTGAGGTGGGGGAAAAAAGTCACAGAAGCACATAGAGTCCCAAACAAGATAAACCCAAAAAGACCCACACAAAGACAGGTCATAATTGCAATGGCAAACATTAACGACAAAGAGAGAATCTTAAAGGCTGCAAGAGAGAAACAGAGTTACGTACAGGGGATCTCCCATTAGATTATCAAATGATTTCTCAACAGAAACACATCAGGCCAAAAAGGAATGAAAGGAAGTATACAAAGTGATGCAAAGCAAGGGACTGAATCCAAGAATACCTATCCAGCAAGGCTAGCATTCAAAATTGAAGGTAAAATCAGGAGCTTTATAGACAAAGAAAAGCTAAGGGAATTTATCACTACCAAGCCAGCAATGTAAGAAAATGCTAAAGAGACTGTTGTAAAAAAAAATGAAAAGAAAAGGGGGGGGGAGAAAGATCACAGGCAAAAAATAAAACAAAGATTGGTACAAACAAGTGCATATCAATAATAACTTTAGACATAAATGGACTAAATGCTCCAATCAAAAGACAGTGAATGGCTGAATGGATAAGAAAACATGACCCATATATTTTCTATCTACAAGAGACCCACCTCAGAACAAGAGACTCATACAGACTGACAGTGAAGGGATGGAAAAATATCTTTCAGACAAATGGAAATGAAAAAGGCTGAGGTAGCAGTACTTATATCTGACAAAATAAACCTCAAAGTGAGGGCCATAACAAGAGGTAAGGAAGGCCACTTCATAATACTAAAGGGTTCAATAAAACAAGAGGATATAACTCTGGTAACATATATGCATCAAATGCAGGAACACTCAAATAAATAAATAAATAAATAAATAAATAAATAAATAACTGTTGGAAGATACCAAGGGAGATATCAACAGCAATATGATCATAGTAAGGGACTTTAATACCCTACTGAAATCACTGGATAAATCCTCTAGACAAAAAAAAAAACGCAAACAAACAGCTATCCTAAATGACTCACTAGATCAGATGGACGTAATTGACATCTTCAAAACATTTCACCCCAAAGCTACAGAATACACAGAATACACTTGAGAAGAAGTGCACATGGGACATTTTCAAAGATAGATTACATATTCGATCACAGGCAAAGTCTCTCCAAATTAAAGAAGATTAAAATCATATCAAGCATCTTCTCAGACCACAATGGCATAATATTAGAAATCAACTACAATAAAAACAACAAATTTAATCATCAACAAATCAACAAACAACAAGTGTTGGAGAGGATGTGGAGAAAAAGGAACCCTTCTGCACTGCTGGTGGGAATGCAGACTGGTGCAGCCACTGTGGAGAACAGTATGGAGTTTCCTCAAAAATTAAAAATGGAACTGCCATTTGACCCAATGATCCCACTTCTAAGAATATATCCCAAGAAACCAGAAACACCAATCAGAAAGGATATATGCACCCCTATGTTCAGAGCAGCACAATTCACCATAGCTAAGATTTGGAAACAGCCTAAGTGCCCATCAGCAGATGAGTGGATTAAAAACCTATGGTACATCTACACAATGGAATACTATGCTGTGGTAAAAAAAAAAAAAAAGGAACTATTGCCATTTTCAACAGCATGGATGGAACTGGAGAGCATTATGCTAAGTGAAATAAGCCAGTCAGAGAAAGATAAATACCACATGAACTCACTCATTTGTGGAATATAGAGAACAATATAGACTGATGAACAGGAACTGATCCAAAGACAGGAAAACAGCAATCAGACTATCAATCCCCAGAGGTAAAGTAGGGGACTTGTATGCGTGCATATAAGCCAAACCAATGGACATGGAAAGCAGGGGGATGAGAGCATGAGTGGTGGGGGGGGGGGAAGTTGGGGGTTAATGGGGGGGATGAGGACACACTTGTAATACCTTAACCAATAAAGAAATTAAAGATAAAAAAATCTTGGAAGTGAAAAACAATAAAATAACAAGTATAAACTTGTTAATCATTCAGTTTAGGCATTAAATATATTTTGCAGCCTGAAAAAAAAAATTCAAACACTTGGAGGCTGAATAGTATGCTATTAAACAATGATTGGGTTACCAAAGAGATCAAAGAAGAAATTAAAAACATCCTGGAAATGAATGACAATGAAAACACAACAATCCAAAACCTATGGGACACAGTGAAAGCAGTCCTGAGAGGGAAGTTCATTGCATTACAGGCCTACCTCAAAAATCAAGAAAAACTGGTAATAAATTATCTAACTCTACAACTTAAAGAATTAGAAAGAGAGCAACAAGAAAAACCCAGAGTGCGCAAAAGGAAGGGGATAATAAAGATCAGAGCCGAATTAAATGACATAGAGAAAAAAAATACAAAAGATCAATGAAACCAAGAGCTGGTTCTTTGAAAGGATAAACAAATTGATGAACCTCTATCCAGGATCACCAAGAAGCAGAGAGAGGACCCAAATAAACAAAATCAGAAATGAAAGAGGTGAAATAACAACAGACCCCACAGAAATACAAAGGATTGTAAAAAAACTACTATGAACAACTCTATTCCAACAAACAACCTAGAGGAAATGGACATATTCCTAGAAAAATACAATCTTCCAAAACTCAATCAAGAAGAATCAAAAAATCTCAACAGGCTGATAACTAAGGAGGAAATTGAAGCAGTAATCAAAAATCTTCCAGCAAACAAAAGCCTGGTGCAAGACGGCTTCACAGGGGAGTTTTACCAAACATTCAAAGAAAAACTAAAACCTATCCTTCTCAGACTATTCCAAAAAATTCAGGAGGAAGGCACACTTCCTAGGTCTTTCTATGAAGCCAGCATTACCCTAATCCCAAAACCAGATAAAGACACTACAAAGAAAAAAAATTACAGGACAATATCCCTGATGAACATAGATGCTAAAACCCTCAACAAAATCCTAGCAAATCAGATCCAGCATTACATTAGAAAGATCATACACCATGACCAAGTGGGATTTATTCCAGGGATGCAAGGCTGGTACAATATCTGCAAATCAATAAATGTGATACATCACATAAACAAACTGAGAGACGAAAAATCATTTTATCATATCAATTGATGCAGAAAAGGTATTTGACAAAATCCAACACCCTTTCCTGTTAAAAACTCTCAGCAAATTGGGAATAGAGGGGTCATACCTCAACATAATATAAGCTTTATATCATAAACCTACAGCAAACAACATAGTCAATGGGAAAAAACTAAAACAATTTCCCCTAAGAACTGGAATGAGACAGGGATTCCCAATTTCACCAATCTTGTTTGACATAGTACTGGAAGTGCTAGCCATAGCAATCAGACAAGAAGAAATAAAAGGCATCCAAATTGGGGGGGAAAAGAAGTAAAATTGTCATTATTCACAGATGACATGGTATTATACTTAGAAAACCCTAAAGACTCCATCAAAAAACTACTAGACTCAATAAATGAATTCAGCAATGTAGCAGGATACAAAATTAACACCCATAAATCTATGGCTTTTTTATACACCAATAATGAACTCACAGAAAGAGAAACTGAAAAAACAATCCCATTTACCATTGCAACATGAAAATCAAGGTACCAAGGAATAAATTTAACTAAGGAGGTAAAGGACCTGTACTCAGAAAATTACAGGACACTGAAAAAAAGAGATAGAGGAAGACATAAACAAATGGAAGAATATACCCTGTTCATGGATTGTTAGAATCAACATCATTAAAATTTCCATACTACTCAAAACAATCTATAGATTCAATGCAATTCCCATTAAAATATGAATGACATACTTCAAAGATCTAGAACAAACTCTCCAAAAATTCATCTGAAATGAAAAAGACCCTGAATAGCTGCAGCAATCTTGAGCAAGAAGAACAAAGTTGGAGGGATCACAATACCAGATATCAAGCTATACTACAAAGCCACTTTTCTCAAAACTGCCTGGTACTGGCACAAGAACAGACATATAGATCAATGGAACAGAACAGAGAACCCAGAAACCGACCCAAGCTATTATGCTTAATTAATATTTGACAAAGGAGGCAAGAGCATACAATGGAGTCAAGACAGTCTCTTCAATAAATGGTTTTGAGAAAATTGGACAGATACATGCAAAAAAATGACACTAGACCACCAACTTACACCATACACAAAAATAAACTCAAAATGGATAAATGACTTAAACATAATACAGAAAACCATAAAAATCATAGAAGAAGCCATCAGCAGCAAAATAGCAGACATTTGTGGTAGGAATATTTTTACTGATACAGCTCCTAGGGCACTGGAAACTAAGGAGAAAATAAACAAATGGGACTACATCAAAATAAAAAGCTTCTGCACAGCAAAAGAAACCATCAACAAAACAACGAGAAAGCCCAATGCATTGAGAACATAGTTGCCAATGTTATCTCCAATAAAGGTTTAATCTCCAACATTTACAGGGAACTCATACAACTTAACAAAAGGAAGGTAAACTATCCAATAAAAAAATGGGCAATGGACCTAAATAGATACTTTTCAAAAGAGGACATAAGGAAGGCCAAGAGACATATGAAAACATTCTCAAAGTCACTAATCATCCAAGAGATGCAAATCAAAACAACAATGAGGTACCATCTCAAACCTGTCAGAATGGCTATCACCACCAAATCAACAAACGACAAGTGCTGGAGAGGATTCAGAGAAAAAGGAACCCTCTTTCACTGCTGGTGGGAATGCAGACTGGTGCAGCCACTATGTAAAACAGTATGGCGTTTCCTCAAAAAATAACAAATGGAACTTCCATTTGACCCAGTGATCCCACTTCTAGGAATATATCCCAAGAAAACAGAAACACCAATCAGAAAGGATATATGCACCCCTATGTTCATAGCAGCACAATTTGCAACAGCTAAGATTTGTAAACAGCCTAAGTACCCATCAGCAGATGAGTGGATTAGAAAACAGTGGTACCATTTACACAATGGAATACTATGCTGCTGAAAAACACAAGGAATTCTTACCATTTGCAACGGCATGGATGGAACTGGAGAGCATTATGTTAAGCAAAATAAGCCAGTCAGAGAAAGATAAATATCACATGATCTCACTCATTTGTGCAATATAATAAACAACATAAACTGGTGGACAAAAACAGAACCAGAGTCATAGAAGCATTGATTATACTGTCCAACTTATGAGGGAAGGCGGGGGGATGAGGGTGTAACAGATCAACCAAAGGACTTGTATGCATGCATATGAGCATAACCAATGGACACAGATAGGTGGGCGGGGGGTGGGGGGTGGTGGTGAGTGCATATGCTGGGGTTTGGGGGTGGCCTGGGAGAGGTCAATGGGGGAAAATGGAGACTTATGTAATACATCCTATACAATAAATCCCTAATATGAAAATTGACCAAACAGCAGAATGACCAGCAGAACGACTGGTCGCCATGATGTGCACTGACCACCAGGGGGCAGATGCTCAATGCAGGAGCTGCCCCCCCCCCCCCCCCCCGGGGTTCCTTGATTTCCCCCAGGGGGATACCTGTCTTGTATAAAGGTCTTGTTTTTCTCTATGTAAACCTAATGATAAGT
>NW_005871124.1:224576-240513 GCF_000147115.1 Myotis lucifugus | reverse complement strand
TCATGCACTGGGCTCTAGTAAACAATAAAGAACTTAAATTTTTAAAAAGAAATTAGGAATCAAGATTTCACTGTAAAAAAAAAAGTAACATTTAGTTTTACAAATGGGTGACTTTAGGTGAAAGATATTATATGCTTGCTGTAGGGTCACTTGATGAACTGGGTCTCATTAATTAAATTGCAGAGATGGCATGAGCTTCCTATATTTTTGTCCCTAAGAGAATGCCCAGATAATTTTGGCAACTGGATCTGCTACAGGTGTAAGTATAAGGGTAAGATATGATCAACATACTGATGTTCCAGCAGTCTCTTTATCCAAGTATCCTGCCTTGTACTCCAGATGTTCCCCAGAGACATCACTCTCGAAGAAGGATCATTTGGTCTTTTTTGTCCTTTGAAAAAGGCTTTACTCCTGCCAGTATCCTGGGCCCCACCTCCAGACTTTCTTCTCCTTGCACGTTACCCTAGAAGAACCATATCCTCAGCTATTTTAAATTGGAGTGACATCTGGAGGGATTTCAGACATTGAAATTTTAGAAAATAAGATTTTTATTTTGCTGTTTTGAAGAGCAAAGACCTAGGAAATATTGCTAATACAAGAGTGGGACAAAAAGAAGACAGAGTATGAATTTTGGTTGAATTTATTTCTATTTTATTATGGTATTAAATAGAAAGTTTAAGATTATACTTGATAACATACCCATGAATAAGTGGATCAGTGAGGAGTACTCTAAATCAGTCCTGTCACTAATAAGAGAGGAGGATGTCATCAGCCTCTTAAACACTTTCTAATGGGTAACAGATCTATTAGGTAGATATTGTCCCTCTCCATGACAGCACAATTAATGTCATGGAGAAAGCTTCAGGGTGGTTAGGGAGCATATATTTTATTTTAAAAATGCCTAACTGTCTAAAACCTAAAATGTATAAATTGAATTTTCTCCAGAAATGGTTTGCAATTATCTTCCCTTGTCACTGCATTTTTCAGGATGGAGAAAGCCATGTGTTTGCAGTACACTTAGAGTTCTTTGAGTGACTGATAACATTACAACTTGGATGATCCAGGAAGGATTTTTATTCTCTTTAATGTATCTTTTAATAAGTAAAATTAAGGCAATCTATTCCTCCAGCTTAATTGGTTTTGTGACATTCCATTGAGTACTGGTAGTTTATATAATAAGGCTGACTCTGTTAGTAGGGTGCCTGGCCAGAGGGAAGGAAAATCACTATTCACCTAAACCTATTCCCAATGTTGACTCATCTTCCCAAATGCATCAGCATAATCTTATTCACCTTTACCAAGGATATGGCAAGATTGGGACCACTGATCTGAGTCAAGAACTCTTCCAAATTCTGTTCTTGGTTCTTCCAAGGCAGAAATGCAAATTCAGCATCTGGCAAATGGGTTATAAACTTTGTCGAGTTGCAGACCTTTCGAGTATCTGATGAAACTGTGTTGATACAGGTCCTCTAAAATGGGATTAACCATGAAAGAGATTTATTGACAGAAAAGCTTCTAAGGGAAAGTGAATGAGGAGGCTAGGAGAGCTGTCAGACTGAGAAGGATATCTGATCTGATCCAGGAAAGAAAGAAAGGTTAGGTGGAAGTGCCTTAGACTTCAATACAGTTTTAAGGGAGTTCTACAGGCTCTCAAGGTATCCTAGAACTAAAGTTGCCTGCCTTATTGTCCCTGTCATGCTCACTAACTGCCTTGGGAGCCGCTAGGGCTCTCAGTCAAGTACACTGCCCATAGTCAGAAGTCTAAGAGGAGCATTCTCATGACAACCAGTCTACTCCTTGCACTGCACAGATTTCCTTCACATAAATACAGGAACAGATCCTGCATGGTTCTCATGGACCTCTCTTCCTGAGGGAAAAACTCAGAAAAGGAGGGTTAGTGGGACAATTTACGATCCTTCTTGCTGCAGTTGGTCTTGGAGCTGCAATTGTTACTCATCCTCTCTCTTCTCTACTATCCATTCTAACCTTCAGCTATAACCTCTGTAGGTCTGCCTTTACCTGTTGTTATAATCCAAACTTTCATTCCTGAGAAGTCTGAGCCCTTGTAAATCATACCCTTCTGAGGCTGCATTTTCTATTCACGATCATACTTGGGTAAGAGAGTAGTAAGAGGTGCCCAAGTTTATCACTTGAGTAACATACACATTCCTACCTGCTGCAGCCCTACTTCCTCATGATGATCGGCATCAATTGCTCTTGCCATAATTGTTACTCCTTTTCTTGCTTGCTAATCCTTGGTCACAAGGTATCTAAAGTGTCCTGGTGGTGACCATGGCTTGTAGTTCAATGGGACCCTTTCTGCATCCTCTGGCAAAAGTGTGCCCTCTTTGAGGACCATGACCACCAACACTGTCATGGTCAGAGTTGATGGGACTGGAAGCATAGGGTCATAATGAGGTATGTGGGGCCACTCTTGCTTCTACCTCTTGGTCTTTGGATCCATGTATTCTTCCTATTGGGGGCACAGCAACAGATAGAGGTCTCTGATTTAATATATACACTGTGTCCTAAAGGGAACCCTCTTTATTCAGAGTGTTGCCTAAAAACTGGCAATTCAGTTACTTATTTTAAAATCCACTCCAGTGTTTTATGAGGATGGCTGGCTCTGGATAGTGTGGTAATGTGATAACACCAGTGGATGCCCTGGAAATGGGCTCACTACCACTCCTCCTTTACTGTAAATTGTGCCTCTAGTCAGATGCTATGAAATGTGGGATTTCATGCTATGGATCATGCCTTTCATAATCCCCTTGTTAGTGGTACTGGCTGAAGGTCTACAGACAGAAAAGGTGAACCTATTCTTAGAATAAGTATCTATTCCTTTGAGGACAACTTGCTGACACTTCCAGGATGGAAAGGGCTCAGTATTGTTGACTTGACACCATGTAACCAAGAGATAGTGCCATATCTGGAAGCTCATTATAGGTCTCTATTGCCAAAGGGTTAGACATTCAGACACAGCAGTAGCTAGATCAGCTTTGGTAAGTGGTAGTCAATGTTATTAGTCACCAATATTATAGGTCCAATGTATGTTGGTCACCTGGCCACTTCATGAATATGCCCACCAAGCCAATTCTAGGGTGGCTGGTGGCAAAGGCTAGCTGCTGCATTTTGTCTACTTGGTTTAGTGCCTCTTCTTTGGTGGATGCTTTCTGCTGCACATTTACATGTGATACAAAGATCTTCACATTTTGTACCCATTCCCATGTTTCCATTCACATGCCTTTATCCTATAACTCCTTGTATCTGATCGTGTAGCCTTCTCTTCCAAGCCATTGGCCACTACCCATGAATCTAGATATTTTCACCTCAGACCACTGTTCCTTCCACACAAAGTAGGTGACCAGATGTACCATTTTATCTCCAGCCACTGGGAAGATTTTCCCTCTCATTGTCATTCAAGATAAATCCTGAACATGTTGTAATGTAGTTATCATCTATTTTCAGCTTTATATACACACTGAGCCAAACCATATGTAAACCAAAAAGAACTTCATTCTCCTCTTTTAACTATTTGTATGAGAACCCTCCCCCATATGACAGTGTAGTTCAAACCTTAGTGGGGTACTGGTAAAGCTCTTATGGATGACATGGGACCTGGGCTATCTGCTCATGCAGTTTACTTGTGTCCTCTGATCTTACTCAGGCCCCATTTTGGATATACCATTTTCTGCTATGGATGGCTCCAGACTCCGAGGGCCTACATTTTTAACTTCCACTGGAGCTTGCCATAAGCTCCATACTGTAGCTTTTCCACCACTGACACTTTTAATACCATAGGTCAACTATGGATTGTAAGGTAAAACAAACATATTTCCTGCTCATGGGTCTGAGAGTAAAGAAGGCAAACTACTTAGTTACAATTATGAATGGTTTCCCTGACCTTCCTTTTTCATCAGTAAATGTTCAGTAATACCAGAACCTCATAGATGTGAACATCTCTGTGTCCAAGTTCTTTGATAATTAAATTATTTGTACTTTAAATGCCACTTATTTTGTACTCCTCTCTTTCTTGCTCACTATATCCTAGCTATACTCATCTTCTAGTTCCTTGAAGAAGCCAAGCCCCTTTTCACCTCAAGGCCAACCTGTACACTGGTCCTCTAACTGAAAGATTCTTTTTTTCATTCTTCATTTAATTATATGGAGATCAGAAATTAAATACCTTCATTTCTTTTACTGACCTTAGTTAAAGAATATAATTTTTACAAATATATTTAATGGAAAGCCTTGAGGGGAGATAATATTATTAGCATAACTACTCTGAGAATTAATTCAAAATGTCATGATGGTTGTACAAGTCTCAGAAAGATAACAAAGAGAAGTTAGAGAATATTTACATTTTAGTGACCACATAAAAAGGCACTATTCAAAAAATAGCTAGTAGGGGCATAAGTTTTTAAAGATAATGTTATGTGCTCTGTCCCTTGTTAATGGGATAAGATCTTCAGTGTCTTTTATGACAAGGCTTGTAAATACAAAATGTCTTGTGTAACTTCTCATAAAACATTTATTATAGAAACTTGTAGTTGCTCACTTAAATGGTAAATTATTTTTATAATAAGAAATGAAATGTGCTCACTTAAGCAGTACTTCCTTCCTGGCAAAGCCACAGAGGGCAGGGGCCAAGGCAGAGGCAGCAGAGGCCCCTGGCCACAGCAGCAGCAGCAGAGGCCCCCAGCCCTTACAGGAATGTTATGCATCAGGCCTCTAGTTATACTATAAGCACCATGAGGGCATGGGTCATGTCTTCCATGTCTGGCACAAAACTGAGACTCAAAATAATAGATGGCTTGGCATGCATAGAATGAATAAAACAAGATTTCAGTATGGATTTTATCCATAATTAGTACAGCCAAGACTTGCTTTATAGAAGTGAGTCGTGAACTTTTTTATTTTCCACCAGAATCTTTTGAAGGAATGCTACTAAATATTACAGATGAAATCAGATAGATTGGACTTTTCTGGTTTAATCAGGAATGGGTGTTGCAGAGTTCTTCCCTCTTGGTCTCTCTTGGATCTCTGGAAGTATTATAGGACCTTGCTTCATAATGGGTGGTTCCTGGTTCAGCTAGTTCAAAAAGGTTGGTACAAAGGCACTGGTGGGTAAAACTGCTGACACCTTAGCATGAATTAAGGCAGTAGAACCAAGTCATTTTATTCTTCACTATCACATACAGGCAGTTTTTAAAAGCCAGATTCACTTATGTATATCCTTGATGAAGCAATAAAAAAGTATTAATATTAAATGTCAACTCCTGTGTACATATCTCTTTAACATTTTGTGTGATAACATGAAAAGTAAGTATTAAGCCTTTCTGTTGCATAAGGGAATGTGATTATTGAAAAGTATTGTGCAATTCTTTAACTTGTTGAATTAGGCACCTTTTTTATGCTATACTAGCTTTAACTGGAAAAAAACTCACATACTCTGGTCATTAGGACTTGGATATTTGGCAGACATCTTCTTGAAATTGAATGAGGTGAACCTATCACTTCGAGGAAAGTAACTGACAACTTTCAAAAGAAAATTAGAATTGTGTAGAATTTATATCTGCTTCTTAATACATAAAGATTTTTCTAATGAGACAGGTAGTTGTATTAGCCATTTGAGCTGCTATAACAAAATTCTGGGTAGTTTGTAAACAGCAGACATTTATTCTCACAGTCTTGGAAGTTGGGAAGTCCAAGATAAAGGTGATAATATGGTCATGTTCTAGTGAGGACCCTCTTCCTGGTTCATTGCTAGTACCTTCTCACTGTATCCTCACATTATGGAAATGGCTAGGGAGCTCTGTGGGGGTCTCTTTTACAAGGCACTAATCCCATTTATGAGGGCTCTACCTTCATGACCAAAGGCCCTACATCCTAATATCACAATCTTTGGGGATTAGGATTTTATGAAGGCGGGGGGCACAAACATTCAGATCATAGCAGTAGTGATAGTACCAACTGTGATTTTTTTATATCATGTAAATCATTTGTAATATTTGCATAATTCATTGGACTAATATTTTCCAAATGGCCAATATTGGAATCACATATGGGTAAAAGATCTATTCAAAATGAAATATAGACATTAAGTTTAACTTTGTAGAAAAGTTCAGAGATGAGGTTTCAGATTTCACATTGCAAATAATCTTTAAGGAGCTATCACTTGTGGAGTTTCAACGTAACATCAAAGACTATTCATGATTATTTGAAAAGGCTATTAAAATATATCTCCCTTTTCAAACACTTATCTGTGTGAGGCTGGATATTCTTCCTATACTTCAAGCCAGCGTAGTGCTCCAGATGGAATGCAGAAGTAGATATGAGAATTCATCTGTCTTCTATTAAGGCAGGCATCAAAGACGTGCAAAAATATAAAATAATGCCAGCCACTCTATTTATTAACTTTATTTTTTTGGAAAATATAGTTATTTTTCATAAAAATGATATTATTTATGTTGACCTATAATAGGTTCACTATTGTTATTTTAGAGTTAATCAATTGGCAAATATTTCTCAGTTTTAATTTCTAATGTGGTAAAAACTGATAGATATATCCCACAGAAACAAAAACTCTTTGAGATCTTCATAATTTATGGGCTACAAGATCTGAGACCAAAATGTTTGAGAACTGCTGATTTAAGAACAGTTTGAAGACTTCTTCCTTTGAGCACTTCTAGACTCAAACAAAGATGGATAAACCCTGATGAGAGTTTTTTCTAATCCCTTTCCCCTTTCATCTGCAAGACCCCAAGTCCAGCAATTGCCCATATCTTTGATTTATTTCATATAAGTGTACATTCCTGCCATGCTTTGCTAAACAAATAATTTAGTCGCCTTGATTAGATTTTCAGACTTGCTGGCCTCCATGATGCAGTTTGGCAGAGTCCTGGTAACCAGAAAAGTTGTTGCTTACAAGCTTTTTATCATTTATCACCATTTGGCATTTTATCTCCCTACCCTGCTCTAGATGTCTAAAAGAAAAGCAGTATACTGTAGTACATACCTCTAAAAAATATTTTTTATGGTTCATATTAGATCAAATTCTCTATAAACAGAGCCTGAGATGGGGATTCTTCTGCAAAATAATTTAATGAGGAAGCACTCTCAGGAGAAGGGAAGCAAGTTAGCTACAGGGAAAGCTAATCAAGGATGTGGACTTCCAGTGATGGGATGAGGGTGAGAGTCCAACTTTGTGGGCTAAGTGGTTCTGGGTGTCTCATTTTAATCAAATACAAGGTGATATTGAAAAAAAAAGTCTCGATGTAAATAGTTGATGGTAGGGCCCTGGCCGGTTTGGCTCAGTGGATAGAGTGTGGGCCTGTGGACCAAAGGGTCCCGGGTTCGATTCTGGACAAGGGCATGTACCTTGGTTGCAGGCTCCTCCCTGGCCCAGGCCCTGGTCAGGGCGCATGCAGGAGGCAACCAGTCTATGTGTTTCTCTCACATCGATATTTCTCTCTCTCTTTCTCTGTCTCTTCCACTCTCTCTCTCTCTCTCTCTCTCTCTCTCTAAAAAATAAAAAATAAAAAACAAATTTAAAAAAAGGAAAAATATTCTCAGGTGAGGATTTTTAAAAAAAGTTGATAGTAGGGCCAGATACTGGCCCTTTGTGTGACTTAAAACAAAGCATCTATTCAAGCTTATGAAATACTGAAAATTGTTCCCTCTGGGTGCACAACTTACAAAAAAATCACTCCTTCCTCTGGCTGTAAGGCCTGTAAGGAAGCACAAAACTTGGTAACTGAAGTACAGACCATGTTTCAACCCTTACACTTTTCACTTGAGACCTTTGCACAGAGCACAACTTGTATGTCAGTATCTAGTGTTCCTGATTGTAGGAATCTGACCATTGTGACAACTGTTTTTTAAATCTTTGATATGGCCTTTCATATTTGTCAAAAGATATCAGTCCTACAAAATTGCTGAGTGGTGCCATGTCTCAAGACATGCTCATCCATCTCCATAATCTAGAGTCCAGATTCTAGACATTGATGAGAGATTTCAAGACAAAAAGGCCCCCAAAAGAATGTGTTATGGATACCCTCTCTGTATGCATTCATCATTTTTATCACATGAGAAGTTTTGCATTGAAACTTTTGTATTAGTTGAAGGGGTCCTGCCATTTTAACTGAGGTTTTAGTGTTGCTTGCATATGAGGTCTAATGTAGTATTGCCATGTTAGTCTGTGCACATATTTCTGCCTAAGGATCTTACAATAGTCAAGTCATTAGCATAATATCCATTAGGAATATCTGATTAGAAACTTATCACTGGGGAAAAAACCCAAACAACTGATGATCTTCCGTGACAGTGAAATTATTGCAGTGTAATATCTTGATGTTTTAACTTCCAATGTTACAGTAGAGAAAGCCTAGAAGAAAGGATCTCTTTGACTAGTTATATTAATAAAATGGGTAGGATCTATTGTGTACACCAGATACCCAAGGGTTATTCCTGGAGTTTTTCTTCATCTTTTTTGTTGCAGTAGTTACATAGAAAAGGGAATGAGGGAGGCAAGGGTAAAAATAAATAGGAAATAAAAATAGTTTGGGAAAAAATAAGGCTAATTTTTCCTTTCCTGGTTTCTTTATTCCTGATAATATAACTAAAGTCTTCTTAAGATAAAAAATTAATAAAGCAAGTAAATTTCTACAGATTTGGTTTGAGCAAGATATTAAATTGTGTGTACATTAAAAAATGGAAGCTTTGGGCTTTTTGAAGGTAAAGTGACTGCATATTGGCAAGAAAATGTTTATAAGTTCCTTATTATTGAGGGACTGAGATTATACCTTTCATTTGATTCAAATAATAACTAGCAAAGAGATGAGAGCTCATTACCATGGGGGACCACTTAGAAAGTGGAAGGATTCTCAGGATTATGTTCTTTACATTTAGGCAATTTGAGGGAGAGGCTCAACAATCCACATGACACCCTCTTGTTAAATCATTCCTATACCCTCTGCTGAAAAAAAGATAGTCCACTAAACTCTACTCTTTTTTTTCTTATAAACTACCATAGACACGAACGTCACATTTGATATTTACTAGAAAAAAATTATTTTTCTTCTGTAACGTTATGAGCCTTTTCCCCTACAAAATATGTTTTATTTCATCTGCATTGCAAATTTAACTTGTAATTCATCTTTTAGTCACTCATTTAAGTCATAGATATCTGCTGAAAATATCAGTCAACCAGCCTGAAAGCATTCTTCTAATGGGGGAGGTAGAATATAAAGGTAGTTACTTTTTTATCCTCTGTAAAATACATTATTTTTGAGTTTCATTTATGTTCCTTAAATTTTTAAGTAAAAAATTTCAAATTATATCATAATAATTCAACATTTCAAAATTTAGTCACCCACAAGAGACATCTAGCTTTAATTATATTATAATAATCCAGTAATGCAAATTTTATTATTCTGAAGAAAAACTGGAGGAAACTGGGCTAAAATATGACAAATAGTGGATTTATGGAAATATCCAGTGTGTGGTGGGAGTAGATGCATGATAAGCACAAACATGAAAAAAAATTAAATTGCTCCTGCTAAAGAATTTGAACCTATGAAAATGTCACTCACTCTAATGGATCTTACATTCCTAGCTAGGTATCCATGGTTTTACCACTGTTCACAAATGTTTCCTTAGCATTGTAACGTTAAGTATTCATTGCAGAAAAGAGATGTGTGCTCTAGAAAGATCCTCCTTCCCACAAATTACTGGGAAAAACTCCAGAGTTTGGGCATAGTTATAGCTGTTTTCTAAGAATTTCCTCATCTGCCTTCATAAACGAATGCCTGTCTACCTCATTTGCCTGCAAATTGCACTATATCAGTAAGATGAATCATTTGGCTTCTTTGTTAGTCCTGAGGGATATGAGCATAGCCCACAGATCTACCAGCAGCTGACTGCCTGGTAAATGTTTACTTATAAATTAGCATGGGTGATAATTTATTAAGGTAATAAGCATAGATTACATTTAATGGCTTAGACATTATGCATTATAAACACAGTATTTTATGTTTAGTTGAGGCAAATGTACATGGTTATTAATATGATACCTAAATGTAACTCAGAAATTTTGAATTAGAGCATTGATTAACTCAAGCAATGTATTACAGTGCATCAATACTTAATTTAAGGGCTTTATGAAAGTTTCACAATGGCAAGGCAATATCATATTGTTCACCTATTCCATGTATCATGATTTGTTTATTTCTCTTGGATTCTCTTCTCCTTCCCCCATAAAAGACTCATTCTGTTACTGAAGAACATCGGTTCTCTCTTGACAAGCATCACAGCATTAAAACTTTGGCTTCTGGAGCTGAGGTGAATAATCTGTCAGCAGGGACACCATGACAGCCTAAGATGACACAACAAAGAGAAAGAAAAAAATGGGTATTAGCAAGAGTCTGCTTAGGGACCTACGGAAGAGGAATTGGATTGCTGCTTTGAATGCCTGTGGTTAAAATAAGTTTTCCCAAAGAAATGATGAGACAGTTCTGATCTAATATTTAGTTTTATTTAGATAAAGAAAGGTCACGAGAGATCAGACTGACCCAAATATGTGCACAAACACCATGCTTACTTGGGCCTCATTCCAGGACTAGTTGAAATGAGATATCATGGTGATAGCCATGATTAGATTTTCCAGTCATAAGTGAAACCTAGGTATTGGCTGGTTTTTGAGAAATATAATTCCTTCCATCCTCATGTTTATTCTGTGGTTTTGGCACTTGTAATATACATCAGATGTAAAATAATAAAAGTAAATCATCTGGGCTAACAAATAATGTCTATCTGAATCTGAGTCCTCATGAAAAAAAAAGTATATCCAAGAGTACAGCTTTCCATTAGACTATCAGCCACAAATGGTAATTTTCACTTTTACCCTTCCCAACTTCCAATATTATGGCAATAGTAATAATATTAAACAATGATGAATGTTCAATAAACAAAAATGTTTATTGAATGTTTACTATGTGCCAGACTAAATGCCTTATCATGTTTTAGTGAGTTAAGAAATATTTGCCAAGCTCTGTGCTAGGTGCTGTGGTGCTCTGTGCTAGGTGCTGTGGTAAGCCAGAGATAAAACAACCTTCTAAGGTAGCTTCTGTTATTATCATTTATTCAAATCTACCCTGGTAATAATAGATAATATAGAACTGGGTTTAGATAATATAGAACTGGGTTTAGACCCAGATTTCTCTGACTCCAGTCTTAAGAGGTAGTTTTACTACCTTACAGGTACTTGCTCCTCTTTCCCACCATATTCCACATGTGTTCCTAGCCTATATCATAAATGCAGGTCATATTTAAAAGGGGTTCAATGAGTATATTTGTTGAGCAGTTACCATGTGCTGGGCCCTGTGCTGAGTACTTTATGTGTATCCTACCATTTAATATCCTTTCCTACTGTGTGAAGTGTTGAGATATAAAATATAGATGAGGAAACTGAGGCATATGTATTTTCATGAGTGGTGGTTGTAAGGGATGTATCATCTGCACCTGTCTGTCCCTAGACCTTGACCACAATGCTCAGATTACTCTTACCTCATTTAATCTTCACGATCTTATATGTTGTTTCTATTTTAACCCCATTTTTATGAATAAACTGGGTTTACAGAAGTTATGGTACTTGATCAAGATTACAGAGAGGCAAGATTTTAACTTGATTTCCAAAGCCTATGTTCTAGAACAAGTACCCTATATTGCCTTCAGGTTACAAAAGTATATTGTGCACATATTTAGGGTGTTTGTCAGGCACCACTCTAGGTATAAAAAAGAACATTACAGCCAAGATCAATGCTTTAATGGAGTTTCATTATAGTGGGGAGACAGACAACAAACAAATAAAAGATCAGGTAGTGATAAAAGCCATTAGAAAATAAAATAAATGGACCTGGGGAACCACTTAAGAGTGGTTAAAGGAATGACATTTAAATTGAGATCTGAATGAAAAGAAGAAAGTAGAAAGGCTAAATTCTGGGATTAAAAACATCTTCCAGGTAAAATATTTTAAGCTTTTTTATAGGTTCTTGGGATCATATCTCAGGGTGGTTTTTTTGTTATTGTTCTTAATTGTCATTGCATATGTCAAATTTATTTTTAAAAGTAAAATCTTAGAAAGTCAACTTGGAATAGAGTTTCCAGATTTAGCTAAGAAAGTAAATACAGACAGGCAGTTAAATTAGCATTTTGGATAAACAACACTATGTTCCAAATCTTGCATGGAAAATTAGCTATACTAAACAATTACTTGTTTATCTGAAATTTCAATTTAACTGGATGTCCTGTATTTTATCTGGCACTCCAAACATGAAAACAGAAAGAGACTATAAAATACTTTCTGCAATAATGGAAATGTTCTATGTCTGTGTTGGCAAATACAAATAGTGTAGCTGACAGCCACATGTGGCTATTGAGCACTTTAAATGTGGTTAGTTTTCTGAGGAATTGAATCTTAAATTTTATTATATTTTAATTAGTAGAAGTTTAAATTTAAATAGCCACATGGGCTTAATAGCAACTGTATTGGATAAGCAAGTTCAAGAGGAAAACAAGTATTGTGTCTTTAGAACGTTCCAGAAAAATCTAACAAGAAGTGCTGAGCCTAAATGCCATTCTAAATAAGCTGTCTAAAAATAACTTTTTTGCCTATAAAATATGAATTTAGACTAGACAGTCTCTAAGATCTCACTTGAAAATACTATACTTTTATGAACTGTACAGTCTGCAGGGACTGCACAATATACATTTTTTAAAACCTCAATGCTTAGCAGAGGGCCTGGCACACAGTGGATGTTCAGTATATGATTGCTGAAGTGAGATTAACACAATGGGACATACAAATAATCTAGCTTAGAGACATAAAGAATGCAGCATGTGTGTCATCCCCTCTCTTGTAGAATACACGTCAGGTATCACTAGTCAGCCATGCCACTCTTACTGATGCCACAGGCAAGCTTAAAACCTTCTTAACATAGGACTCTAAGTAGCTTATTGATGATATTGAAGACCTAGGATTAAAAATTATTTTCCATCTATATAGCTTGATCTACAAGGAAACTGTGACCTAGAGATGTAACAATTATCTTTGTATTTTAGACTCTCCACCCTGAATTTCTAAAAGGAACTATTTTAACAGATTTTGGTTTATTTATCTTTGTAACTTTGATCATCTTCTGATAAAGAATAGGGCTTGACTGAAGAGGTGAAACTAAAACTGCCAAAGGATGTCTGGTCCAAGAAACCTACACTCAAGTCCCACATCTGTAGCTAACTGTGAATCAATCATATCTGTTTTCAACTGCAGCATCCTAGCCCGTAAAATAAGGAGGTTGGTTTAGATGAATTCTAAGGTCTCTTCAAACTCTGAAAACTAATGTTCCTAGGTTTACTTTATTCTAAGAACTGAAACACCTGTGCTCCCTCAACATACTGAATGTAATAAATATGTAATAAATATCTGACAAAGAAAAACAAGAATAGAGCTTGAGGACAAATTTTTGCTATGTTTCTTCCTGAGGTATATGGTTGGATAGCTCACATATTCTTTTTTTTTTAAGCATTTGCTGAGTGAGCATATTGTCTGAAGGATGATCAAAGCATCACTTTTCTTTCTTCTTTTTGTTTTATATTCCCTGTGGATGCTTGCTATTGTCTGTTTTATGTGTGATTCCAGTTTTTATGTTCTTTTGTTTGCCCACACATTTCCTTTTTCATCATCTAGATCTTTGCTCCTTAAAATGTGGTCCACAGGACAGAAGTATCTGCATTACCTGGGTGCTTGTTAGAAATCCTAAATCTTGGGCCCCATCTCAGACCTACTGAATCCAAACCTGCACTTTAATAAGATCACTAGGTGATTCAAATGAAAATTAAAGTTTCAAGAAGCACTGGTATATGTGGCATTGCAATTGCCAGCTGCCCAGAGTTAGCATCCTGAAGTGGCAAGCTATAAGGTACAGTAAAAAAAAAAAAAAAAAAAACAAAGAAAACCTTCCGTCTTATTAGATATAACAAATTTTAGGCCCGGTATACAACTTTCCATTGTTAAGGGAGTCATGACTGGCTTTCAAGCAGCCATAATAGAGCTTGAATTTCTGCTGGTCACTGTGTTGGATCAATAATGAAGATGCTGATGGTGATAATTATAATAACAATATTTACAGTGTATTATATACCATACTAAGTGCTTTACATTTATTATTTTAATGCTTACAATAACTTTATCAATCCTCATTTATAGAATCCTATATAATAAAAGCCTAATATCCTAAGTGTCCAACCGTTCATTCGACTGTTCAACCAGTCACTATGACACGCACTGACCAGCAGGGGGCAGACGCTTCAACCAGTAGGTTAGCTTGCTGCTGGGGTCAGGCCGATCGGGACTAGGCAAGACCAGCAGGACATGCCCTGGAGCCCTCCCGCCACCCTCCCCAGCCCTGATGTGCACTGCTGGGGTCCCTTGGCCTGGCCTGCACCCTCTCACAATCCTGGACCCCTTGGGGGATGTCAGAGAGCTGGTTTTGGCCAATCCCCGCAGGCCAGGCTGAGGGACCCCGCCTGCCAGAGGGACCCCACTCACTCCACAGATGACCTTCGAGCTGCGGTGCCACCCCAGATGTGGCCAGATGGGGAGGGACCGTGGGAGGTTGGCTCCAGGGCATGCCCAGCTCTTCTCACCCAGTCCAGCCCCACCAGCCACCTTCTAATTAATTTCCTTTCAATGTGCATGAATCCGTGCACTGGAGCATTAGTAGATAAATAATTAGCAGATAGTTCTTTTCACCTTGGTTTTCACTACACAGAGGTTGAAAGCTATAGATTACATTTCCCAGACTACCTTGCAGCTAGGGTGCAGACATGCCCCTTAGCTGCTTCTACTCAAGACATGAAGCCATAAGTGAACTAAATGTAGTAGAAACCATGCTCTGGTCCATATGCAGAGATATCTGGTCCCGCATTTAGTTTCAAAGGCGTTGGTTATAAGTGCCACAGTGTTGTTGGGCAATTTTCCTGCCTGTGTTGTTTCTGAATGTGGTATCCAAGAATGATTTGCTACATCTTTCCCCAGATATTCTGGGAGCTGCTTAATGTCTTTTAATAAATTCATTTCCATTTACCTAGCTAGAGTAGACTCGATTGTTTGCCAGTAAAACCCTGGCTTGCATAGTAATTGAGATCATTTAAATTAACAAAGGCTAAAAAAATGACGGTAGTAAATTATAGCACTTGAGTATCCAGTTATCCAGGAAAGAAGGTGATATTTGAGATACTGTAAAGCAGAGATTTAAGGTTAATATTTCCTAGAATAGCAGTGATGAAGATGAAAGTAGTAGCATTATGTTAAAGAAATCAATAACTTTTAAGTTAGTTTTGCTGCAATTCTGAAAATGTACCATACCTAAAAACAAATGTGTATGTATGGCAAAAGTCAAGTAGAGAACCAAAATAATTATCTAGGCCAGTGGTCGGCAAACTGCGGCTCGCAAGCCACATGCGGCTCTTTGGCCCCTTGAGTGTGGCTCTTCCACAAAATACCGACTTCTGCGCATGGGCCACGAAGTTTCAATCACACTGTACATGCTTGCCCGCACATGGTATTTTGTAGAAGAGCCACACTCAAGGGGCCAAAGAGCCGCATGTGGCTCACAAGCCGCAGTTTGCCGACCACTGATCTAACCTTTTACTATTTGTACCGTAGAGGAACATCCCATCCAGCATTGCCTTTGCCTTCGCCCGCAGCTCTGCTCTTGCCTCTTCTGCACGCGAGAGACTAAGACACGACTTACGATGAGGTGCGGACAAATATCCCCCGTTTATGGCTATTTTTCTTCATGCTGAAGTCAGTATGCTTCTGTCGTGTATCTTTTTGATTGGGCTTTGGTAGGGTAGATAAACATGCCTCCAGCATCCC
>NW_005871124.1:212144-224120 GCF_000147115.1 Myotis lucifugus | reverse complement strand
AGTGTAAAAATGTCCAGTCAGAGGCAGCAACTTCAGCAGTCTAAGGAAAAGATGGGGATAACTCAGTAAAGAACTCTATGAGTAGTAAGTGGCTGATAGCAAAAGTGACCACTTATCCCCCACTATATTTTAAAAGTTACTTTTATGTGATTGCGTTATATTTTGAGCTTATCTCCAAATTATGGTTTTTAGCACTTGAAGCATACTTTATTATCACTTAAAAACAATTCTGAAAAAGAGCGCTGAGATAGGAGTGCATTAAACAGGATTATGTACTAGATATTTCATTCTTAATGCAAATGTCCCAACAGGTTTAATTTTCCCCAACAGTTATTTCCTACAAGTTACATTTTCCCATCCATTTATGGGCCTCTTGTCAAATTGATAAACACTGGTTACCTGTGGGAATAGTTACTGTTAAGGAGATGGGGAAAAGACATTTTCACTTGTTTATTTTTCAAACTTCATTCTAGTGACATATATAAATTAGGGAGCTTATATTTATATATTACTTTATCAATAAAATATCTATTAAAATGGCTTAATCCTTTTCTGCACTAAAACAGATTAGTTGCTCTGTTGACAAAATCCCAATGTCCCCTGACTTTTAGGGGTTTCCTCCAGAACAGTTGTTCTCAAAGTGTGACCCTAGAGCAACAGCACTGCATCATCGGGGAACCTGGTAGAAATGCAATTTATTGGGTCCCTCCCCTGACCTACTGATTCAGCAACCCTATTGGAGTAGGGTCCTGCCAGCTGTGTATTGACACCTTCTCATGTGATGCCTTTCATGAATATCTGAAGGGATTCCCCTGAGAATGCCCTGCAGGCAGTTAGCAAAACTCAACTGGACTTGAGTCCTTAGAAAACAGAGTTAAGGACTAGCCTGAAGAACAAAATTATGGGGCTTTTCTTAGAGAAGAAATCAGAAGAAACTGCATGCAACAGAAGTAACCTTATGTCTCTAAACCCATAAAGTGTAAAGCATTCTGATGCCTCCATTGCTGTGAGAGGGAAAATTTAGCTTCTTTCTTCTGACTGACTTTCAAATTCCTTCAATCAGGATAAAAGTGTCTTTCTAAAGAACATAGCTAATCTTTGGGAGAAGAGAAATCTCTAGGGCAGCGGTTCTCAACCTGTGGGTCGCGACCTCTTTGGCTGTCGAACGACCCTTTCACAGGGGTCACCTAAGACCATCCTGCATATCAGATATTTACATGACCATTCATAACAATAGCAACGTTACAGTTATGAAGTAGCAACGAAAATAATTTTATGGTTGGGTCACAACATGAGGAACTGTATTTAAAGGGCCAGAAGGTTGATAACCACTGCTCTAGGGGATACAGTCAGTGAGTCCTTCATAGGGAATGAAAAGACAGTCTGCTCTCCCCAATGTGAATGAGTGATTAGATGGTTCTGGCCTTTATGAATGGAATTAATGAACCTTCAGAGAGGCATCAATTTGTACCTTCATTGTAACCTGGTAACCTTTGAAAGCCTGGAGCCGCTTTTTCTTCTCCTCTTCTTGTCCCATACTTATCCAAGTATCTGTAATTAATACATTTCCTCCACGAGCCGCTTCCAATGGATCATTCGTCAGCGACAGCTTGGTACTGTTCTAGAATACACAAACATGCCAATTAAACAACTTCATGGGACAAAGAAAAGCAATAATAACTTTATCTATAAGGAACATACCTCCTTGGCATACTTCTCTGCCAACTTGATTATATTGGGATCTGGTTCATAACCCTGCAGGGGAAGAATTTAACTGTTATTTAGGTAATTCTATTATATATACTTTCTTCCATATGCATTATATTCCTTTCAACAATATTCCCACTCTCCTTCCCTTCTTTTTGCTTTCAGTTGTAGCACAATCATGTTTAGTAGTATGTAATATTTACATCTTGATCAAATCGTAATAGTGCTTTTTGAAATTTAAAAAGATAACCAGTTCTCCCAATTTTCTTTTATTGTCTTGACCTCTTTAGTCATAAAGACAGAGTGGGGTTGGGGTTCTTTTTAGCTCTTGCTAGTACTCCTTCTTGTTCCTCTAATAGCTTAAGAGGATCATATACATAATTCCACAACCTTATGCATTTTTTGTCTCAGAGTACTTCCATGAGTTTTTTATATATATTTTTATTGATTTCAGAGAGAAAGGGAGAGGGAGAAAGAGAAACATCAATGATGAGAGAGAATCATTGATCAGCTGCCTCCTGCACGCCCCCGACTGGGGATCAAGCCCACAACCCAGGCATGTGCGCTGACTGGACTCAAACCTGGGACCTTTCAGTCCGCAGGCCAATGCTCTATCCACTGAGCAAAACTGGCTAGGGCATGAGTTGTTTGGGGATTTTTTTAATTCTCTTTTGTCTGAAATGCTTTCCCACACCCCCTCCATGTGGAATAACAGTTTCACATATTTCCTCAAATATCTATACTAATAAAAGCCTAGGTGGCCCTTGCGCCCTTGCACGTGACATTGTCACAAGATGGCCATCACAAGATGGCTGCCACAAGATGGCCATGTGCACTGTGGAGGCAGGGCTCAGTGGCCACTCCACACAGTAAGGCCTGGGGGTTCCGTGGTTCCATGTGGCATGGAGGAGGCCAGTCCCGGCGTCTCTACTGCCTCATGCGGAGGAGGCAGGTCCCGGTGTAGGAGGCAGGTCACAGCAGGGGAGAGCAGTTGGGGGTGATCAGGCTGGCAGAGGAGGGCAGTTGTGGACAATTGGGCCAGCAGGGGAGGGCAGTTGGGGAGCCATCGGGCCAGCAGGGGAGGGCAGTTGGGGAGCCATTGGGCCAGCAGGGGAGGGCAGTTGGGGGCAATCGGGCTGGCAGAGGAGGGCAGTTGGGGGCTATCAGGCTGGCAGGGGAGCAGTTAGGCATCAATCAGGCCAGCATGGGAGCGGTTTGGGGCAAATAGGCTGGCAGGCAGGCGAGCGGTTAGGAGCCAGCAGTCCCAGATTGTGAGAGGAATGTCCAACTGCCGGTTAAACTGGCAGTCAGACATCCCCCCCAAGGGGTCCCAGATTGGAGAGGGTGCAGGCTGGGCTGGGGGACACCCCCCCTCCATGCATGAATTTCATGCACCAGGCCTCTAGTTTCCTCATAAAAACCTTCCCTGATCACCCCAGATAAATACTAACACCTTACATGCACACCTTATTTTTTTGCACTGACCAACAAGTGTTGTGAGTGTCAGGCACTTGCTCTGCAATGGCACTTACACAGCAAGCAAACTGTTTTCACTAAAATATATTTGTTTGGGATGGTTTGCTGATAGAAGGGTCAGGACTTGAGGGAGGCAAGCAAGGTGCCTAGGACATAAAATATAAGGAGGTGCTCACGGTCAGAGTCATGCAAGAACAAATTTTGCATTATAAGGTGCCTAGATTGCACACCCTAGTCTCAACTCTAGATGAGAGGACATTATTAGAGCAGCTAAAGACCCTCATGCTATTCCAGAACCCACAGGTAGCCCCTCTAACTCTAATCCTCTCCTTCCAATCTGCTCTGTACATTAAAGGAAGATTTTTTTTCTCTGAAGCCTCCAATGTTTACTTTGTTTCTTAAGTCAAAGCTGATTAAGAGTATCAAGGCTCCCCACTAGCATCCTCTGCTTCTGTCTGTTTTAAATCTTTTCAATATCTTACTGCAGGAAACCCAGTCTTATTGCCAACCCTGCACATATCTTGCCCTTTTCTGTCATCACAGACTTTTACCCTTTGTCTCCTCCTGGGCATCTTCAAATGAACATATCAGCTCCTCCTTTGTCCAAATTCTTGTCCACCTTGATCTGTACACCCTCCATGTGGAAGTCTTGTCAGTCCAAAAATCATAATTATTCTCACCTTCCTTCATGCTTCTTGTTTTCCTGAATTCTTAGCATTGATTATGACTTGGTTTTTATAAATTCTCAGTATGACATTGTGGTGGAAACTGTGAGGTGGCATCCAGATTCCCCATTGTGAATAAAAGACTTACTCCCCGGCTGCTAGGCATGCTACTGAAACATGACTTTCAGCTGTCAGCTCTCTTTGGGCACTGACTCAGTTGCAGAGATGCACCCAAGGTCACATACCTTTCCAAGGCGAGTGACATTCCATGACTGGTTGACAGGAGGGTATGAAAACCTCACTCCCTCCTCCCAACTCAGGACAGCTCTGAATGGCCATCTCAGATCTAGGACTCTCCATAAGGTCAGTGGAGGCAATTGTTGGCCCTGCATCACAGCTTGGCTTCTCCCTGTGCTCACTCCTGCTTCCTTTTCCTCCCTCCCACAGGTATTGACCTCAAGGGCATGCCCTAATAAATATCCTACACAATAAACTGTGTCTCAAAGTCTGCTTCCCAGGAATCTCAAACCATGACAGGTATGTTCGAGTTTATTCATTTTAAATTGTTTTGTTTTGCATGTGATTGTCTACCATAATTATTTCTTTCATTATAAAAATTCTTGAAGAAAGAAACCATTCAGAGAGAAACCAAGATGGTGGCATAGGTAAACACCGGAAATTGCTGTCTCGCAAAACCACTTCAAAATTACAACTAAAAGACAAAACCGACATCATCCAGAACCACAGGAAGGCTGGCTGAGTGGAAATTCTACAACTAGAAGGAAAGAGAAAAGCACACTGAGACTCAGAGGAGGTGTGGAAGTAAAGTGCAGAGGTACAGAGGCGCACGCGGAAAGGGCTGGCAACTGAGGACATGGTTGTCTTTTTCAATTGGGAGGGAGTCTCAAGCTCCCGATGGCCCTGACTCCAGTTCTGGGTGAGTCTCTGGGGACCCAGACTCATATGGGGAGAAACTGGACTGTCTGGCATCAGTCGGAACTCGAGGGCGGCTTTCTCTCAAAGGTGCTTGTAGCGATTACCGAGGGACACTGAGAACCAGGGCCTCTTAGGGCAGGGCTGAGGATCACCCATATCTGTTTGCTCTGCCCTGTTGATTCCCTGAAACCCCGCCCCACCCAAGCTGTGCACAGAGGCTTTTGCATATGAATGGCCTGACCCTTTCCAATCTAAAATTACCTAACAAACTGCAGCTGAATCAGAGAGACCCAGAACATCCAAAAGAAGGCCCAAGGCCCCACAGCAGCTTGCATTGCTTCACAGCTGGGCCTCATCTGGGCACCTCCAAACCCCAAACAAAGAAAAGGAATCTGCAGATCTCTCCATAGCTCCTACTGGGTAGCCTCAGGCAGAGGCTAAATTAGCACCTCCTTAGAGATCCAAGAGCCAGTGTACCCAGTGGTCGGAGTGGGACCATCCAGATTACAACTCCTCAGATCCATAAGGGACACACTCAGGGGGCAGACTCGGTGAGCACCAAAGCCCCACTGAAGCAAGTCTTGCCCCGTAAGGGTGTCTCCAGCACACAAGTTCTCCCAGCATAGACACAGCTGATTCTCACAGCCAATTGGCCTGGAGGTCAATTCCTCCCAGTGATAACTACAACAATCAAGGTTTAACTACAAGACTGTGCACAAAGCCCACAAAGGGGTGCACCAAGAGTGTCCACCTCAGGTAATTGGGGAGGCTGAGCCACTGGGGCCTATAGGACACCTAGCACAGAAAGCCACTCTACCAACACAGGGAAGCAGCCAAAATGTGGAGACAAAGAAACAGGTCACAAATTACAGAAATGGAGGAAAGCAAACTACTGGCTATAGAGTTCAAAACCATGGTTATAAGGTTTTTCAAGAATTTTCTAGAAACCGCTGATAAATTTAGTGAGATCCTCAATAAATCTAGTGAGACCCTCGAGGATATGAAAAAGGACCAACTAGAAATTAAGCATACACTGACTAAAATAAAGACTATTATACAGAGATCCAACAGCAGACTAGAGGATCCCAAGAATCAAGTCAAAGATTTGAAATGCAAAGAAGCAAAAAACACCCAACCAGAAAAGCAAAAAGAAAAAAGAATCCAAAAATATGAAGATAGTGTAAGGAGCCTCTGGGACAACTTCAAGCGTACCAACATCCAAATTATGGGGGTGCCAGAAGAAGAGAGAGAACAAGATATTGAAAACTTATTTGAAGAAATAATGACAGAAAACTTCCCCTACCTGGTGAAAGAAATAGACTTACAAGTCCAGGAAGCGCAGAGATCCCCAAACAAAAGGAATCCGAAGAGGACCACACCAAGACACATCATAATTAAAATGCCAAGAGCAAAAGACAAAGAGAGAATCTTAAAAGCAGCAAGACAAAAACAGTCAGTTACCTACAAGGGAGTACCCATACGATTGTCAGCTGATTTCTCAACAGAAACTATGCAGGCCAGAAGGGAGTGGCAAGAAATATTCAAAGTGATGAATAGCAAGAACCTACAACCTAGATTACTTTACCCAGAAAAGCTATCATTCAGAATTGAAGGTCAGATAAAGAGCTTCACAGACAAGAAAAAGCTAAAGGAGTTCATCACCACCAAACCAGTATTATATGAAATGCTGAAGGGTATTCTTTAAGAGGAGGAAGAAGAAGAAAAAGGTAAAGATAAAAATTATGAACAACAAATACATATCTATCAACAAGTGAATCTAAAAATCAAGTGAATAAATAGTCTGATGAACAGAATAAACTGGGGAATATAATAGAATCAGGGGCATAGAAAGGGAGTGGACTGACAATTCTCGGGGAGAAAGGGGTGTGGGGGGTGTGGGAAGAGACTGGAAAAAAATCGTACACCTATGGATGAGGACAGTGGCGGGGGTGTAAGGGCAGAGGGTGAGGTGGGAACTGAGTGGAGGGGCGCTATGGGGGGGGAAGAGGAACAACTGTAGTAATCTGAACAATAAAGTTTAATTTAAAAAATAAAATAAAATAAATAAAATTGTAGAGTCTATAAAAAAAAGGAAACTATTCAGATAATGATGATGATGGCTACAAAATTTTAGCAGCTTTACTACCCTTCAAATAGCCATAAATTTTAGAGCTTTGTTTATTGGAATTTGGGGAAGGTTTTTTTAGCAAATTATCAAGATTTGCTAATTTAGTAACTAATGTTGTGATCATTCATACTGGTAAACATAGATAGAGACTTGGCTATTACTTCACGTGCCTCCTGTCCTAAAAATTTAGCCTTCCCTTTGAAGAGCATGTTTCTATACTCCTTAAGTATAATCATTCTTAGAGAAGGAATCAATAAATACTTAGAGAACCAACAGAGAGATTTGGAAATTAGAAAATCACCCAACCTTGCATGCACTGGAATTTTTTATTCACAACTCAGCTTTCAAGAGTAAATCACTCATTGGCTTTTACATAATCTTAAAACCAGAGGAAGAAGGTGATTAACAAACTCAGTGTGGTCTAAATATTCACTTAGAACAATGTTGAAATCATTACCATCAATAGTTTATGGAGAAATTTTACAATCAAGGACAAAATTGTTTTCTTGAACATGTAAGTTATTCTTGATTGAAGAATGGGAAATAGATTAATTATGGCTTAGAAACTTTTTAATGTTTCTTAAATTTACAATAAATATCCTAGCTCTAACTTTAAAGGAAATAGGTCTACATATAAACTGCTGGAACAACTTCTACACTATCAGACTTTGCAGAAGATATTTTATTTTTTTATTTTATTTTTTTTAAATATATTTTATTGGTTTTTTACAGAGAGGAAGGGAGAGAGATAGAGAGTTAGAAACATCGATGAGAGAGAAACATCGATCAGCTGCCTCCTGCACATCTCCCACTGGGGACGTGCCCGCAACCCACGTACATGCCCTTAGCCGGAATCGAACCTGGGACCCTTCAGTCCGCAGGACGACGCTCTATCCACTGAGCCAAACCGGTTTCGGCTGCAGAAGACATTTTAAAACTCATTCCCACCAAGAATTAGTCAAGTTTTAGTACTCTTTATCATTTAAATGAGTTTCTGCATAAGAACAATACTGAAATTGCTCTGTAATGTTGGAATTTTTCCTTTAATGAGAAGAAAACATCTTGGACATGCAATAAAATGTTTCAATCATATTTCTCCAACAGAATAAATCCTTTCCAAAAACACCTTATAACAAGAAACAATTATTGTTATTGTTTGTTTTATCTGTAAAAACTAAATGCTGTAATAGTTATTAATACAAACTAGATATGTAGAGAGAGTGATGCTGAACAAAAGAGAATTATCTGTTGTGAGAGTTATCTCTCTGAGTCCCCAAAGTTTACTGTAATAGGGTGGCTTACAATATATGCTATTGCCTATGCCTGCTTTTCTTCTATGGCAAGTAGGTGGAATAGTGTCCTCCAAAAAATTCATTCCCACCCAGATTCTGAGAATATGACCTTATTCAGAAGTAGGGTCTTTTCAGGTGTTATTAGTTAAGATGAGGTCATACTGGATCAGGGTGGGCTTAAATTTAATATGACTGCTATCTTCATAAAGAGGGACATTTGTAAACAAAAACAAAACAAAAACAAAAAAAAGCAAGGAATACCTAGGGCCACCAGAAGTGGGAAGAGACAAGGAATGATCTTTTCCTAGAGGCTTCAAAGGGAGTGTGGCCCTACCAAACACCTTGATTTTGGACTTCTAGTCTCTAGGATGAATAAGGAAACAATAAATTTCTGTTCTTTTAAGCCACCCAAGTTGTGGTAATTTGTTAACAACTGCAGATTAAGGCAGCAGGGTGTGTTGACTCAAACTGGTCCAGCAAGAGCACCTGTGGGATCAAGCTGAAGTTCCCTTCTGTGAGGCAGTGCCTGCCATGGCACTAGGGTTTCCAAATTATCCTCATTTGCCTGGTACTCTCCCAGTTTTTAGCACTGATAGTTCCATGTCCCCAGAAATCCCTACTCCTGGGCAAACCAAGATGGTTGATCACAGTTATAACATCCTTGCTTAGATTCTTCCCTTTCTCTGTTTTGCTCCCCCTGTCCCCCTACAGATTTTTTAAGGAGCACTTCCTTAATAAATCACTTCATCTCATCATTTAGGCATTTTACCATCTCATATCATCACAAGAAAAAGGGGAGGACAGTCCAATAAGATATTTTGAGTGAGAGAGAGAAAGATACCACATTCACATAACTTTTATTACATTATATTGTGATAATTGTTCTATTCTATTATTAGTTATTATTTTTAATCTCTGACTGGGACTAATTGATAAATTAAACTTTATCATAGATATGTATGTATGTATGTATGTATGTACAGGGGGAAAACAGTGTTTAAAGAATTCAGTTCTTTCTGTAGTGCCAAGCATCCACTGGGAATCTTGGAACATATCTCCCACAGATAAGGGAGAACTACAGTATTAGAAAAATGATAGCATTCTAGCCATGCCTTGTGAATTCTACACTGTCTGAATTGTACTGCTTTCTTCATCCTTTGTGGTAGCAATGCACAAGGATACCAGTCATCAGTATGGCTGGTTTCAGGGCATTCGAGGAGATAATAGGATGAAAGGCATCGCCAAGACTATCTCTTATTATAGAGTTGGCAAATTGGGCACCCAAGAAACCAAATAGCTATAACAGACGGGCTAACATAACCTAAATTTTATGGCCTCACCTGTGCTCTTGAATGGAATAGAGGTTTGTTTTTCCTGGGTAATTACATCCGGGGATGACTTAAAGTGGGGGGTAGTTTCCAGGCAGAAAGTTTCCCTACCTTTGGAGTAGCTGCCTGGATGTGCATTCCGAATTTGGCTGCGCTCATCATTATGGAGTGCAGGATGTTGTTCCCATCCCCAATCCAGCTAAGGGTAAGGCCTTTCAGAGAGCCATAATGTTCCTAAAAGGCAAGAAATGGAGGAGATTATACCTGGGAAGAAATTAACTTATATGAAACAATTATTATGGTTAAAATAAAAAAAATTCTTCACCCCAATTTTAATGCTTTGTTGGAATAATATCAATGTATAATTACCAAAAATAGAAATATGTCCTAATATCTTAAAACAAGACATCATATGAACTCATATAAATACTCATATTTTCAAACTTTTCAAATCTGAATCTTTGTTGCATTCATTTATTCATTCATTCAACAAATTAAGCATCATCCATGTCTACTTTCCTTGGCCCTATAGATATAACAATGAATAAAGGAGAAAAAAATCACTGCTTTATGGAGCTTACATTTGCTGGTATTTAAGAAAGGGGAAATACAATGTATCTAGAAGAGTGTAACATGATAGTTGAGTATGTTTACATGTTTGTAAAGTTGGAAAACATGCTCATTATTAATCTTAACTATTTACAGATATGGACATGTGTAGCTAAAGTATAAACACATGCCTTGAAATAATAAATACAGACATCAGGAAAATAATTTCCACGTGGGGTGGGAGGAAATGAGATCGGGAAGAGTTAAACAGTCAGCTGATTTAGATTCTATGCTCTTAATAAGCTGCTATTTACTCATTCAGCTCTCACTTTGAGGATCTCCTATATGAAGGTATTGCACCAGGTCATGCAGGGGACAATATGATGAATAGAACATTTCACTGTCCCTCAATGAATTTATAATCTAGTAATGATAAAGCTCCAGGGCAAAGCATTAAATTTTCTGGCATATATGTAAAGCCACATTCACAAATAGCCACTTGGTATCTAACATCATTATATCATCCTTTCTGCATGAATCTGATCCACATCACCAATGAGGTTCATTTTTAGTTTAATTTCACATTTATATTCAAACTAGAGGCCCGGTGCACAAAAATTTGTGCACTCGGGGGGCGGGGGGAGGGGGGTCGCCCAGCCCAGCCTGTGCCCTCTCGCAGTCTGGGACCCCTCAGGAGATAACGACCTGCTGGCTTAGGCCTGCTCCCGGGTGGCAGAGGGCAGGCCCAATCCCTAGGTGCAGCCCCTGGTCGGGCTCAGAGCAGGGCCGATTGGGGAGTTGGGGCGCCGCCCCCTGTCATGCACAGAGCAGGGCAGATCGGGAGGTTGCAATGCCACCCTCAGTCATGCTCAGGGTAGGGTCGATTGGGGGATTGGGGCACCGCCCCCTGTCACACTCAAGGCAGGGTCGATGGGGAGGTTGCGGCGCCACCCCCTGTCACGCACAGAGCAGGGCCAATCAGGGGGTTGGGGCACTGCCCCCTATCACTCACAGAGCAGGGCCCATCAAGGGGGTTGGGGCGCCGCACCCTGTCACACTCAGGGCAGGGCCGATGGGGAGGTTATGGCTCTACCCCGTCACACACAGAGCAGGGCCCGGGGAGGGGGGCGGGTTGAGGCGCCTTCCCCTGTCACGAACAGGGCAGGGCGGATAGGGAGGTTGTGGCCCCGTCCCCTGTCACACAGAGCCGCAGGGCGATCAGGGGGTTTGGTCGCTGCCCCCTGTCACGCTGATCCCGGTGCTGGGAGGCATATTACCCTTTTACTATATAGGATAGAGGCCTGGTGCACGGGTGGGGGCCAGCTGGTTTGCCCTGAAGGGTGTCCTGGATCAGGGTGGGGGTCCCCACTGGGGTGCCTGGCCAGTCTGGATGAGAGGATGATGGCTGTTTGCATCTGGTCACACCACCTTCAGGGTGAGGGTCCCCACTGGGGTACCTGGCCAATCTGGGTGAGGGGCTGAGGGCCGTTTTCAGGCTGGCCAGTGACTGAAGCTCCCAACCGCTCCTTTTTTTCTTTCTTTTTTTTTATTCTGGGCCAGCTTTAGCTCTGAGGCTTGGCTCCAGCTCTGAGGCCTCGGCTGCTGAAAGCAGGTATCTGGTTTGTTTGCGTTCTATAATCGAATCACTGTTTCAACTCCAGCTCTGAGATCCCAGCTGGCTGAAAGCAGGTTACTGGGGTTTTGTTTAGCTTCTATATTTGTAACAATGTTTCAAAATGCAAGCTCAGAGGCCGGCAGTGGCAGGCGGGGAACCTTGGCTTCCTCCGTCACTGAAGCAAGCAAGCCTCCCGTTAGCTTCAAGCTGCCTTGCTGCCAGCCACCATCTTGGTTGGCAGTTAATTTGCATATCGCCCTGATTAGCCAATGGGAAGGGT
>NW_005871124.1:168265-211497 GCF_000147115.1 Myotis lucifugus | reverse complement strand
GGGTTGAGGAGCTCCCCCCTGTCACGCACAGAGCAGGGCCAATAGGGGAGTTGGGGCACCACCCCCTGTCACACACAGAGCAGGGCAGATCAGGGGGTTGGGGCACTGTCACTGTCACACTCAGGGCAGGGCCCGATGGGGAGGTTATGGCTCTACCCCGTCACACACAGAGCAGGGCCTATGGGGGGGGGTGTTGGGGTGCTGCACCCTGTCATACACAGAGCAGGGCCGATCAGGGGGTTGGGGAGCTCCCCCCTATCAGGCACAGAGCAGGGCTGATCAGGGGGTTGAGGAGCTCCCCCCTGTCATGCACAGAGTAGAGCCGATAGGGGAGTTGGGGCACCGCCCCCTGTCACACACAGAGCAGGGCAGATCAGGGGGTTGGGGTGCTGCACCCTGTCACACTCAGGGCAGGGCCAATGGGGAGGTTATGGCTCTACCCCATTACACACAGAGCAAGGCCCGTGGAGGGGGGTTGGGGCACCACCCTCTATCACCCACAGAGCAGGGCTGATCAGGGGGTTGGGCGCCGCCACTGTCACACTCAGGGCAGGGCCGATGGAGAGGTTATGGCTCTACCCTGTCACACACAGAGCAGGGCCCGTGGGGGGGGGGGGGGTGGGGCGCCGGAACCTTGCACACAAAGAGCCGCAGGGGGTCAGGGGATTGGGGAGGTTCCCCCTATCACCCACAGAGCAGGGCTGATCAGGGGGTTGGGGTGCCTTCCCCTGTCAGGAACAGAGCAGGGAGGATAGAGAGGTTGTGGCCCTGCCCCCTGTCACACACAGAGCAGGGCCGATCAAGGGGTTGGGGAGCTCCCCCCTGTCACACACAGAGCTACAGGGCAATCAGGGGATTGGGGAGCTCCCCCCATCAGGCACAGAGCAGGGCTGATCAGGGGGTTGGGGCGCCTTCCCCTGTCACGAACAAAGCAGGGCGGATAGGGAGGTTGTGGCCCCGCCCCCTGTCACACACAGAGCCGCAGGGCGATCAGGGGGTTTGGGTGCTGCCCCCTGTCATGCTGATCCCAGTGCCGGGAGGCATATTACCCTTTTGCTATATAGAATAGAGGCCTGGTGCACGGGTGGGGCCGGCTGGTTTGCCCTGAAGGGTGTCCTGGATCAGGGTGGGGGTCCCCACTGGGGTGCCTGGCCAGTCTGGGTGAGGGGCTGAGGGCTGTTTTCAGGCTGGTGGGTTGACTGAAGCTCCCAACCGCTCCTTTTTTCTTTTTTTTTTCTATTCTGGGCCAGCTTTAGCTCTGAGGCCTCCTGAAAGCAGGTTTCTGGCCTTTACCTTCTGTATTTGATACAATGTTGTGGTCCGGCTGGCTGAAGCCCGGCTGACTAATGCAGGTTTCTGGGGTTTTGTTTAGCTTCTATATTTGCAACATAGTTGCTTAGAGTTGCAGCTGAGAGGCCGGCAAGTTAGGCGGGGAACGTTGGAGTCCGCAGTCACTGGAGCAAGCAAGCCTCCCTGCTCGCTTCAGTGCATGGCTGCCGGCCGCCATCTTGGCTGACAGTTAATTTGCATAAGGATATGCTGATTAGCCAATGGGAAGGGTAGCAGTTGTACGCCAATTACCATGTTTCTCTTTTATTAGTGTAGATGAGGAGGAATATGGACCTATCCAGTTTTCCCTGTTTCCCCAGAATAGTCCATAGACACAGAAACCATGGTTTTCAGGATTCCCAGTTGCAAAACTATGTAGAATGGCTGTGGCAAAACAAACGAGATAAACCTTTTAAAGTTATTCAAGTTCCTAAATTGGGGGTACATGGCTAAATTTGAGCCTCAATTCTATGTATTCTGCATGTCCTTAACTCTAGTCTCAATCAGTTTATTAAAATGATGGAAATAGCCTTATTCTCAGAAAGTGACTTCATAATTGGCCATTTTGAATATTGAAAGCACACTCCATCAGTTTTCACTCCCAAGCAACTCAGTCTGATGTATGGAGGATTACATAAAGCTTTTCTGTTATGTATGTTCCAGCATTCACTATTCATCCATTGTGTTAGATATGGGACCAAAAAGCAAAAGGGTTGAAAGAACAGGGGATAAAAGAAATGCTTTTCCACAACCCCTCCATATGGAATAACAGTTTCACACACACACACACACACACACACACACACACACACACAGACATTGTTTTTAACAATGCCTTATTCCTTGAATAGCTAGTATACAGACATGCTATAATTCATTACCAAGATTATATTTGAAAACAAAACACCAATACTATGATAGAAATGGTTCTACTTAGAGCTAGTCTCTCTTGTATAAGGCAAGGAAGTAAGCCAACCTGGAGCGTGAGGTAGTCAGCCAGGATCTGGATAGGATGGTACAAATCTGACAGCCCATTGACGATGGGAATGGATGCTTCTTTAGCCAGGATGTCCAGATCTGATTGTTTATACACTCGAGCCAACACTGCATCTGTCATGCTAGATAAGACACTGCAGCAAACCAAGAAAAGATTATCTAAGTTAATTATGCTTAATAATTCCCTCTTTAATACAGAATCTTAAACAGTAATAAGAAATGCTAATAAATTAGAAGTTTTACTAAGTTACAACTACCCATCACCACAACAGATTTAAAAGATAATATTAAATGCATAGTCATTACAGATGGCAAATGTTGTTCCACTGATGTCATAAATAGTGACCACTAATTTTACTATTTTTTAGAGATAAGAAATCAATTGTGGGACTTGCAGTCATAGTGATGAATTATCTATATATATAAAAGCGTAATATGCAAGTCAACTGGACAGTGGAATGACTGGTCGCTAGGATGCACACTGACCACCAGGGGGCAGATGCTCAATGCAGGAGCTGCTCCCAGCCTGCAGGCCCCAATTGCCCAATGGGGAACGGGGAACTGGGGGTGGCAGTGGATGCTGGCAGCACCAGGCCAAGGTGGGTGCGAGCTAGTGGGGCCCTGATCACCCCGCCGGTTGCCACACAGAGGGCAACTGGCATTGGCAGTGGGGGGTGAGGCCAGCTGCCAGCAGCTGGGGAAGGTTGGCCCTGATCACAGGCCAGGCCTAGGGCCCCTACCTGCACACGAATTTCATGTGCCAGGCCTCTAGTAATTATAAGTAGCAGTTGGTAAAGTTAGAGAAAATACCCAAAAGAAGATATACAAAGAAATATTAATGACCTGGAATGAAGCTAATTTTCTTTTGCACCATTCCACAGACAAATATACATTTTCACTATCAAATGGAAAGTACCAGTGTGGTAGCCATGGAGGTGCACACACAGATTGCCTTACAAGAGAGAACCTTCTTGGAAGAGTGACATTAGCTAACAGCCCTAGATGCTATACCTTCAGAATGCACTGCAGCATTCCTGCTGAGGCCCCACTTTCCCCAGGCTGTTCCCACCAATGACTGAGCATGGTGGGGGCATGAGAGGTGGGCCATTCTGCCTGACAGGACACTTTTCTGATAGGCAGTCAGAAAAGTGAGGTTCCTCATCAGCCTGGCTGAGAATTCCTCAGAGCTGCACTCTGATGTTCTTTCTATCCTACTCTTTCCTTCCTTCTCTCCTTTCACTGGGGTCAGATCTGCATCACCCCCTAAAAGCTCTCCCTGGCTAATCCTGCTTCCTCTCCCCTTAATCTTTTACAATTGTTTCCCCAATACATCTCTTGCATGCCTAATTCCATCCAGTAAACCTGAATTGACACAGCTAGCATTTATCCCTTGTCCCTGAACTCTGGATAGTTATCAGCATCTCTGCAACATCATACAACACACACACACACACATACCCCCTACCAAGAAAGCAACACAAATAAACTCATGGCCACAAATTCAAACAATTCATTGAAAGATGGATATTATCATTTTATAGCTGAAGGACCTGAGACATAGAGAGCTTAACTAACTTGCCCTGAATCACACAGCCAATTAAGTTGGAGAAGTTCAGATTCAAATCAAAGTCAGTTTAACTCAAAAGTTCATGTTCTTACCATTACAACACATGACCTCAAATTTGCAGATGAATTGAGTTAAAATCTTGGTTTTTTTATTTAAGAGAATCCCTCAAAACAGAGGCTTCTAATCATTTCAGTTTTAAGAAACAATTCTTAATTTCTTAATGACAAAAAATTTTAGAAATCCTCATGATAGCATTTATATCAAACATAGAGTCATTATTATAAGGTATTCAGTTAGTCTTGGGTTCTAAATCTAACTGTAACTTAGTAGCTGTTTGGCTTTGGACATTTTTTAAAATTTAACTATGGTTTAGTTTCTTCATCTGTAAAACCATAATAATAATATATTTTTAAAAAAGAAAGAAAAAAGTGACACATTCTATTTTGAATGTGTATTTAAGTTTTTCATTCCTTGATCTGATTTTATTTCCCCTCCCTTTAGTGGCTGAGGCAGGACCAACTTGTAAGGGTCCTCAAAATAGCCAGACAGTCAGATGGAGAATCAAGTCCATCAATTATTGACAAGTAGGCACTAGTCTCTTTATTTCAAAGGGCCAGCACTGTTGTTTAAACATTATCTAATCTACTTGCATCTTACAAATGCATTAAGATTTACTTCCTTCCATCTCCTGTTCAATTGCTCTGTGAAAGGCAGTGGGCTTCTCTTGTCTTCTTCAATTTAGATTTATGGAATTTCTGAATCTCAGCAATATCTTGTTTGTCATATATTTTGGCAGATCAAGTAGTAATGAGGTACACAAAAGAAAGTCAGATTTCCACAGTGGTTACTCTACCTTAACTTCTGGCATTTCCATCTCCCATTGCAGCCTCATCTGATATTGCACTAACCTTATTATCCTTCTTCTTGTGCCCTGATGAATTCCTCTTACTCCTCCTTAACTGCACCTGTCCTCAAGGTTCAGCCTTCGGCAATTCTCCTGCTATGAAACTCTGTAGGTCATTTTCTATCACTGAACTTATACTGCTATTTCCCCAGCTTTCAACTTTACTCAAGGTCTTTATCTCCAATGGTCTATGACAATTTATTTGTATTTGGAGGTACAGCCTTTAATGAAATATGTCCAATACCTAATCTATCACCTCCTCCTGAAAGCAGAAATTTCTTTCATTTTCTTCTTCTAATACATACATAAATATTTTAATAATACCTAATCTGAAATAATTTTGTCTCCACTATCAATGTACCCTTTGTAATCACTTATCATGAAGCCATATAAATAGTTTATTAGCTGTCTCTTATTTACCATTCCCTTCACTAATGTGCTAGCATAGATTGAGAGCACAAGAGCCCAGAATTACAATACAACCTTTCAATTCAGAGTCTCTCAAAGTGTGGTTCAGCCACTGTTGCAGCTGAATCATTTCAGGAGCTTGTTAAAATATCGATGCTTATATGAACCCTAACCTGCAGAATTATAAATTATCTCTCCACCTCCTATCTCCACCCCAATCCAAATTACTCTGCAACTGTCTACACGTGGTTTACATTGGGACACACCTCTATTTGAGGACTACCACTTTGTATTTCATATATTTGCATGCATTTGAGTGTATAAAGTTAAACTTAAGTATCAGAACTCCCTCACATTTTAGAAAAGGAAATTAAGATCCAGAGATATTTTCAAGCCATGCAGAAAAGAGTTAAGATTGAAAGCCTGACTACTATCTTTTGAACGCACTGCTTGTAAGATGCCTCTAGATGACATCTGGGAACTTTGGTTTAGACCACTTTTCCACCATTCCCAGGCCTAATAAGAGTTTCTTGATGTGCCAAAACTTTTTTTTACAAACAATACGGTTTAAATTAAACATCTGCTGCCCTAGCTGGTTTGGCTCAGTGGATAGAGTATTGGTCTGTGGACTGAAGGGTCCCAGGTTTGATTCCAGTCAGGGGCACATGCCTGGGTTGTGGGCTCGACCTCCAGTGTGGGATGCTCAGGAAGCAACCAATCAATGATTCTCTCTCATCATTGATGTTTCTATCTCTCTCTCCCTCTCCCTTTATCTATGAAATCAGTAAAAATACATTTTTTAAAAAATAAAAATAAATAAAGTAAACACCTTCTTTCCTCCTGGGAGTCTGGGATTTGGGTAAATGTCAAACAAAGGATGCTATGTGACCATCCCCCAGTAAAACCACCAAGCACTTACTGTCTAAAAAGATTCCCTGGTTGACAACATTTTGCATGTGTTGTGACAACTCATTATCAAGGGAATTAAGCACATCCTGAGTGACTCCACTGGGAGAGGACTAGTGGAAGCTTGCACCTGGTTTCCCTTGAACTTTGTTTCATGTGCCTTTTCCCTTTGCTGCTTATGATTGGTATACTTTCACTGTAATAAATCATAGCCATGGGTATGATCATATTTTGAGTGCTGTGAATCCTTACCGGTGAATCATCAAACATGGTGGTGGTCTTGGGGACCTCATGACACAGAAGCAAATGATTTTCATAACATATTTCACTGACCCTCTCATGGGATGTTTAGAAGAGGCAGTATTCAAAACAGCATAGCCTTAAAAACACAGCATGTTTTAACTGCTGACTTAGCTGCTAAGTCTGAATCATGGTTTCATTGTCTATAAAATTGGGCCAATAATTACTTTGTAAGGTTTTTACAAAGATTTAGAGATAATAGTACAAGAGGTCTATGGTATATACCCTTTAAGGAGGAGTTATTATTTGCATTCAGAGTCTTTTGGATAAGATGGAAGGATAAGAAGGAATTCTATGGTTCAAATTTTATGTATTCATGTATACATGTAGCAATGGATCTAATTACATATATACATGTAGCAATGGATCTAAAAGGTCCCAAACATGTTGGGACTTGTAAGCAGATTGGTTTTTCTCAGGATCTGTGTAGAGCATCTCTGACTAAAAACTTGTGATGGGAATTGTGTACAGAGCAAACACACACACACACACACACAAACATGATTATACTCATCCTCATCTTTCAACCCATGCTTGGTTTCTTGTCCCTTGTTTTGGGGGTCCTGCCCACTCCATTGATTTCTGGGCCCTGACCTCTTTCTGGCTGCCAATCTGCACTCCTTAACTATTTATTGGATGCTCAGCTGTTCCTCCAACTGTACCCTTTTCAAACCACTAGTTCACACATGACTGATTTACCATCAGTCACTTGGTCCTCTATGGAAGATCCCCACTAAAACTCTATCTTGGCTGTGACCCTGGCTTCATCTCTTGACCAGCTTGTTATATTTGCTCTTGAATAAAGTATACTTCACTTTTGTGAAAGGAGAATTATTGGGCAAATATAATCCCAGTCAGTGGCAGCATATTTGGAAGAAAACCTCATTTGTGTTTATTTATTCTTTTTGTTCAACACTTCTTAATACTAACATTGTCTCATCTGAAATAATGTAACAGAAAGATTTAAAGTTGATTTATTTCAAATCTCTTCAGCTACTATAAAAAGGAGGCAGTGTCTGCAAGGAGTTGCTTTATGGCACATCATTTTCAGAAAAACAAAACAAAACATTAATCTTCCATACCAAGGTTAAAATATCTAAACAAAGACATTTGCTCTGTATTTCTCAACCAGACATGATATAATGTTGAGAGTACTGCATGGGGAATCAGTGGCCCCTATGTTTCAATCTTCAGTATAGTTGCTACAAGCCTTTCCCCACCTCTATTTCATCTGGGTAGGGGTGAGCTGCTAGAAATTGTCAATAGTATGTGAGTAGAAGTGATTGTTCCACTTCCTTGCTAAGGTGGCTTTGAAGCAAGTATGTGGTCTCCATGCTTTCTTCCCCTAGCTCCTGGCTGGATGTTGACATCCAGGGTGACCTTAGAGGCCACATGTTGAAGATTGTAGAGCCACTCTCATCCAGAGTCTCTCAATAACCACATAAATAATTATCCGTTTCCTCTTACCAATCAGGAACATCCACACTATGTTAAGCCATTGAGATTTTGAGATTTTGTGTTTATAGTAGTTAGATGTCCCTAATTAAGTTGATTCACCTCTTTATGTGAATCTCTTTGGGTTGTAATAAGGATTAAATAAGTTAGATCAATGCTGACACATAATAAATGCTCAATAATATTTGCTATTAATATTAATATGTGCTTTAATGCTAAGTACATATGAGTCATTGAATGTGTCCATTTCCCAGGACCTCAATTTCTTCAATTGTAAAATATAAGGGTCATGCTTGATGATTCCTAATTTTCCCTAAATTTGAAATTGTATGATCGGTACACTGAGAGAGAAAAGCATATTTTCTTTTTGAAATGTATCCATTAATTTTGAAATAATATTTGAAGCTAAGAAGATTTACAAACCGGGCTGTGTCCGTGAGACTTTCATTCACACCCAAGTGAATGTCTTGTGTGGTAAGAAAACAAGGGTGTCCTCCCAAAAGTGCAAAGCCTACAATAAAAGAAAGAGAAAAAAATGCATTTTGAAAAAAAAGAACTAAAGTGGGAAACACAATTATTAAGTACTGTCACCATCTCAATTGAAAAGTCAAAATCTTTAAAGCTCTCCAACCTCTCTAGTAGGGAATTCCCAAGCAAAGCAAAATAAGGAACCTAGGGAAATTTCGGTATAAGCACTGACCTCTCCTTCAGATGTATGCCTGTTTTTCCATTCTCTTGTGCAAAACCTGGCAGATCAGATATGCTATGTCCCAGGTAGAATCAGAGAACACAAAACACACTAATAGTTCTACTTGCTAAGGATCCTGTAATAGAGTCTACCTCCATTTGTGATGTTTCACTGCTACCAGCTTTCAGGCCCAGCATCACTTTCCATTGGAGGGTTGGAGCAGAGGAGTTACATAATTGGACTTATGTTGCAAAACTTTGGGTGAGAGTTAATAGATTGGACCAGGCAGGTAGTGGCTGAAATGATGAGAAAGTAATAGGGTTCTTGATATATTTTGAAAGTAAAGCCAGCAATAAGAGAACTTCTAGATTCCTCCACCACCCCATTATCCCACTTGCTAGCATCTGTACCCACATATTCTGTTTTCCTTCAGAAAACATACATGTATGCACTAGAAGCCATTCCCCTTGCCTACTCAAGCATGTTACTCTTCCATTTCTCCCTTACATTACCTACATCTCATTTTCTCACTCAATAAAAACAAATGCAAATGTTGTCTTGTCCTTATTTCCCCTACTAGATATCTCTTTAATTCTTTGCTCCCTTTGCAGCAAAACTCTGTTTTTTCTTTTTCTCTTCGGTTCTTCTTTTCTTATTTTCTTCAAACCTATTCCCGTAAGGCTTTGGTCTCCCAACACTGCACCAAAGCTTCTCTCACCAAAGTCACCAATTACCTTCACATTGCTACATCTAGTGGCCATTTCTCTCTTGCCATAGCAGCATTTAACAAAATTGTTCACCACCCTGTCCTTGATAAAAATTTCTTGCCATACTCTCTAGGATACCACACCATCTTCCTTTTATATCTACTTGGTCATTGGTCCTTCTCAGTCTCCATTTTCTTTTCCCTGACCTCTTCCTTATAAAAAAAACTTGAGTCATCCTTAATGTCTCTCTCTTACCCAATACATCAGGAATCTTGTTGGCTCTCCCTTCAATACATACCCAGAATCTATATATCTTACTCCCTCCATTGTTACCACCCTGCCCCAACTTCTATGTACTATAGTTACATATTAACATATTTCACTGTTTCTATCTTGCCTCCATCCCCACCCCAACACTCTATTCTCAATAGAGATTCTTTTAAAATGCGTGTTAGATCATGTCCCTCCTTCATTCAAAACCATCCAAAGTTTTCCCGTTTTACTCAGAGTAAAGCCAAAATCCAAATAATGGAATACATGTTTTTCTCCCAATTCCAGGCACATTTTTCTCCTTTCTGAGAGCATTTATCACCTTCCACTGATATTGTATTATCATTCACTTATTGATTGTCTATTATTTATTGTTTGTGTACCCACACGGAGGCAGGGGTTTTTCTTTATTTTGTTCACTGATGTATCACTCTCAAGAATCTAGAACAGGGGTGGGCAAACTTTTCGACTCAAGGGCCACAATGGGTTCTTAAACTGGACCGGAGGGCCGGAACAAAAGCATGGATGGAGTGTTTGTGTGAACTAATATAAATTCAAAGTAAACATCATTACATAAAAAGGTACAGTCTTTTTTTTTTTTTTTAGTTTTATTCATTTCAAACGGGCCGGATCCGGCCCGCGGGCCATAGTTTGCCCACGGCTGATCTAGAATAAATTGTGGTACATAGTAATTGCTCAACAAATACTTGTTGAATGGATTTAGGAGGGATTTTGACTCTGGAAAGAGGACCCATTCTTTTCATTTGCAAACATCTAATTTTGTTAACAGAAAGAACAGAATGTTCTATTATGTGTGAAGTGAAGTAATGGAATTTAGGCACCGAAATAAATATGAATACTGAAAATTCATCTAGAAAGTATTTATTGTGTGTCTACTATATGCCTAGCATGGGGATGATTGTAATTGAAGATTGAGGACTATGGAAGAACATTTCACACAAAGTTTAAGACCTCTGGGCAGAAATGCTCCAAGTCACACTCTTATTTTGACTAGAAGTCATTTTGCTGTAATAACCCAGGATTAGTTCATTTTCATTTTCCTCTGAGGTAGGTGGAGGAAGGGGGGTTATAGAAAGTGTTAAGAAGTAGGATCAAAGCCTTCAGCAGTTCTTAAAGAAGATAAAATGGGGGACATTGACTCTGAGAAGAAATTGCTGAGGAGAGGAGGGCAGAGGGATGGGTCTCTACTCTCTCTTCAACCTTCATCAAATATTTTTGAACAAAGAGTTTCTTCTGTTAATATCTTAATTTATGTCTGGGGATATAATAGTAGCTGTTATTTTGCTCAAAAGAATTCATGGCCCTAGCCTGTTTGGCTCAGTGGATAGAGCGTCAGCCTGCAGACTGAAGGGTCCCAGGTTTAATTCCGATCAAGGGCACATACTGGGTTGCGGGCTCGGTCCATCGTGCAGGAGGCAGCTTATCAATGATTCTCTCTCATCATTGATGTTTCTAGCTCTCCCTCTCCCTTTCTCTCTGAAATCAATTTATATATATATATATATAATATGTATATGTATGTATGTATATTCATGCACTAGAAATCTGGGGGCTCTTCATGCACTAGAAATCTGGGGGCTCTGAAGGCTCTTGCTGATAGAACTAAGGCAGTCATTAACTTCTCTCTGTTCTTCACTTTCCTACCTGCAGAATGGTATCATGATTTTTATATTGCCACCTTTGTAAAGGTGTTGAATTTGAAACAGCTTGGAAAATACCAGCTTCTATTTCACCTTAAAAGTCAAATACTAATGTTAAATAATGAAAAGAGTCATCTCTTAGGATATCCTGTGATTTTTCTATCAGCTACTGCACTTAACAAGATTAATAAATGTATCTGTCTATCTGCTCAATTAACTTGCAATAAAATAATATAATCATAAGTAAACACACAGGAGAATTGCACAGTTTTCCAGGCAGGCATACACAAAGAGTGAGTGAGGAATAAAGGATCTACAAGTACACACAATGACATTGAGATATCTCACTAACATAAATTTGAACAAAATAAGCCAGATACAAAAGAGCATATGCTGAATGATTCCACTTATATAATGCTCCCAAACAGGCAAAACTGGTAAAAAAAACATCTGCAATGTTCAAAACCAGGATAATGGTAACCCTAGGATGGGGGGAGTAGTAACTGGAAGGAGATACAAGGGAGGGCTTCTGATTGCTATTAATGTCCTGTTTATCTATCTGGGTATTAGTTACAAGGATGTGTTCACTGTAAGAATTCATTGAACTATATGCTTAATGGTTTGTTTACTTTCTATAGGTGTGTTACACTTAAATTAATAAAAAATATTACATGGCCCTAGCCAGTTTGGTTCAGTGGATAGAGCATCGGCCTGCAGACTGAAGGGTCCCAGGTTCAATTCTGGTCTAGGGGAGGTACCTTGGTTGCAGGCACATCCCCAATAGGAGGTGTTCAGGAGGCAGCTGATGGATGTTTCTCTCTCATCGATCTTTCTAACTCTCTATCCCTCTCCCTTCCTCTCTGTAAAAAATCAATAAAAAATATATTTAAAAATATATATATATGTATTACATGAATACCTGGCCAGGCACGGCTCAGTGGTTGAGCATTTACCTGTGAACCAGGAGGTCTCAGTTTGATTCCCGGTCAGAGCAAATGCCCGGGATGCAGGCTCCATCCCCAGTAGGGGGCCCGATTAATGATTCTCATCATTGATCTTTCTATCTCTTTCTCCCTTTCCTGTCCTCTCTGAAATAAAGTAAGTATATTTTAAAATATTACATGAGCAATTAATATCGCTTAAGTTGAGTGGAAAATGTTATTCTGTCCCCTGGAATAAGTAGAAATACTGCTATATCTCTGCTACTCAGAATTGTGATGGAATTCTCAAGGATTGTCTGGTGAGGATCACCTCATCCCAGAGGCTGGCATAAATCCAAGGTAGCAACAGACAGTTTTAATTACATCCTATTTTCATTCTAAGTACCAAGGTAAAGGTTTTGATGAAAAATTGTGCCAACTATTATTATGCACATTTACATAATAGAAAAGCTCTACCATGTTCTTGGTTGAGGTTTACCATTTCTGTAAGCATTTAAAGCAGCTCCTTACTCTGACTGATTCTTCTACTGTTGAGCTTGGCAAAATGCCATATGAAATTAGAACTAATGATGAATACTCTGTGAACCATAACTTTTTATGGTCTTATGTTCCTTTTCCCATGTATTTGTTGCAACAGTTTATGATTTTGTGCAAGTTTCAGAGCCCTTCTTTATAGAAAGCCTCCATTTAACAAGATGCTTAATGCCACCTGTAGAAATGATTTTACTGGAATAATACATGACTATCACATGTCTAAATTAAATTATATGCTTACAAAATAAATTTAATAATAGCTTCCAATCCTGGGTCTGCTATTTATTAGCTATGTGTCCGTGGGCTATTTGTTGAACCTGTTTCAGCCTATGGTCTCACCCCTACAGAGTTGTCATGAGATTAGGTGAGACAATCCATGTAATTAATGTAGAGTACTTGATACAGGGTCTATTAAAAACTTATTAAATATTCACTCTTGGTTTCATTAATAGCGTAACAATCACAGTAAATGTGATTAATAAAAAATATATCTTATATAGGGATATTTGATATTAAAAATAACATTTGAGGAAACCAAGATGGCAGCATAGGTAAACACCTGAATTGCTGCCTCGCAAAACCACTTCAAAAATACAACTAAAAGACAAAACAGACATCATCCAGAACCACAGAAAGGCTGGCTGAGTGGAAATTCTACAACTAGAAGGAAAGAGAAAAGCACTGAGACTCAGAGGAGGTACGGAAGTAAAGTGCAGAGGTACAGAAGCACACGCTGAAAGGGCTGGCAGCTGAGGACATGGCGCACGTGGAAAGGGCTGGCAGCTGAGGACGCAGTTGTCTTTTTCAATCGGGGGGGAGTCTCAAGCTCCCGACTGCTCTGAACTCCAGTTCTGGGTGAGTCTCTGGGGACCCAGACTAATACGGGGAGAAATTGGACTGTCTGGCATCCGGCAGGACTCGAGGGCCGCTTTCTCTCAGAGGTGCTTGCAGCCATTACCAGCACACAGAGATGCAGGGCCTCTTAGGGTAGGACTGGAGAGCAGCCATAGCTGCTTGCTCTGACCTATTGATCCCCTGAGACCCCGCCCCACCCAAGCTGTGCACAGAGGCTTTTGCATATGAAAGGCCTGGCCCTTTGCAATCTGAAAATTACCTAACAAACTGCAGCTGAATCAGAGAGACCCAGAACTTCCAAAAGAAGGTCCAAGGCCCCATAGCAGCTTGCATTGCTTCACAGCTGGGCCTCATCTGGGCACCTCCAAACCCCAAACAAAGAAGAGGAATCTGCAGATCTCTCTGTAGCTCCTGCTGGGTAGCCTCAGGCAGAGGCTAAATTAGCACCTCCTTAGAGATCCAAGAGCCAGTGTACCCAGTGGTCGGAGTGGGACCATCCAGATTACAACTCCTCAGATCCATAAGGGACATGCTCAGGGGGCAGACTTAGTGAGCACCAAAGCCCCACTGAAGCAAGTCTTGCCCCAGAAGGGTGTCTCCAGCACAGAAGTTCTCCCACTGTAGACACAGCTGATTCTCACAGCCAATTGGCCTGGAGGTCAATTCCTCCCAGTGATACCTACAACAATCAAGGCTTAACTACAACAAGACTGTGCACAAAGCCCACAAGGAGGTGCACCAAGAGTGTCCACCTCAGGTAATTGGGGAGACTGAGCCTATAGAACACCTAGCACACAAAGCCACTCTATCAACACAGGGAAGCATAAAAAATACGGAGACAAAGAAACAGGTCACAAATGACAGAAATGGAGGAAAGCAAACTACTGGCTATAGAGTTCAAAACCACGATTATAAGGTTTTTCAAGAATTTTCTAGAAACCGCAGATAAATTTTGTGAGACCCTCAAGAAATCTAGTGAGACCGCCGACAAATTTAGTGAGACCCTCAAGAAATCTAGTGAGACCCTCGAGGTTATGAAAAAGGACCAACTAGAAATTAAGCATACACTGACTGAAATAAAGGATATTATGCAGAGTTCCAACAGCAGACTAGAGGATCGCAAGAATCAAGTCAAAGATTTGAAATACAAAGAAACAAAAATCACCCAACCGGAAAAACAAAAAGAAAAAATAATCCAGCCGAAACCGGTTTGGCTCAGTGGATAGAGCGTCGGCCTGTGGACTGAAAGGTCCCAGGTTTGATTCCGGTCAAGGGCATGTACCTGGGTTGCGGGCACATGCCCAGTAGGAGATGTGCAGGAGGCAGCTGATCGATGTTTCTCTCTCATCGATGTTTCTAACTATCTCTCTCCCTTCCTCTCTGTAAAAAATTAATAAAATATATTTTAAAAAAGAAAAAAAAGAAAAAAGAATCCAAAAATATGAAGATAGTGTAAGGAGCCTCTGGGACAACTTCAAGCGTACCAAAATCTGAATTATGGGGGTGCCAGAAGAAGAGAGAGAGCAAGATATTGAAAACCTATTTGAAGAAATAATGACAGAAAACTTCCCCTACCTGGTGAAAGAAATAGACTTACAAGTCCAGGAAGCGCAGAGAACCCCAAACAAAAGGAATCCGAAGAGGACCACACCAAGACACATCATAATTAAAATGCCAAGAGCAAAAGACAAAGAGAGAATCTTAAAAGCAGCAAGACAAAAACAGTCAGTTACCTACAAGGGAGTACCCATAGGACTGTCAGCTAATTTCTCAACAGAAACTATGCAGGCCAGAAGGGAGTGGCAAGAAATATTCAAAGTGATGAATAGCAAGAACCTACAACCAAGATTATTTTACCCAGCAAAACTATCATTCAGAATTGAAGGTCAGATAAAGAGCTTCACAGATAAGAAAAAGCTAAAGGAATTCATCACCACCAAACCAGTATTATATGAAATGCTGAAAGGTATCCTTTAAGAAGAGAAAGAGGAAGAAAAAGGTAAAGATAAAAATTATGAACAACAAATACACACCTATCAACAAGTGAATCTAAAAATCAAGTGAATAAATAATCTGATGAACAGAATAAACTGGTGAATAGAATAGAATCAGGGGCATAGTCAGGGAGTGGACTGACTATTCTCGGGGGGGAAAGGGGTGTGGGGGGTGTGGGAAGAGACTGGACAAAAATTGTACACCTATGGATGAGAACAGTGGGTGGCGGGGGTAAGGGCAGAGGGTGGGGTGGGAACTGAGTGGAGGGGAGCTAAGGGGGGAAAAGAGGAAGAACTGTAATAATCTGAACAATAAAGATTTAATTTTAAAAAATAATAATAACATTTGAACAGAGAAAATGGCAGAAAACATCATCAACTAAGAAGAATTAGCTTTAAATACTTAAAATTCAGAAATTTCTATGTATTAATTATTTTTATAACTTCAAAAAAGAACACTCCTGTACCAATGATAAAATAAAATGCTGTCCAAATCATGGAAGACCAGTGTTGAAAGGTAGCAGAATTTGAGAATTACTAACTGGGGCCAGCTTTAAAGAGCAAAATATTTTCATCTGTTTTCTTTCTAAGATTATAAAGATTAAGTGGTACCTTATATGTTTCCCCTCCTCCTCCTTCCTTCTTTCAGGAGACAATTCAAGTGCATTAATAAGAACAGTGAACTTGGCATCTGAATCCTGTTGTGATTTGTATTAATTGAGTGAACTTAGGAAGTCACTTAATCCTTCTGAACTTTATTTTGTTATGTTACTGATCGTTACAAGGCAAGAATGGCATGAAGTAGATGTTTGCTTCTAAGTTCTAGAAAGCTCTGATGCTTGTAAGTAGGATAAGGTATTTGAAGAATCAAACAATGTGTTTTTGTGATACCTCCTCCCTGATCCTATTCATTTGCCCATTTGGGCAGTCATATTGTTGCTTCAAGGGAGGTCTGATATAACAGAAATGCAGAGAGAAAGAAAAGCTTATAAACTTCAAAATAGATTTTTTGAAACTTAGACCAGATACTCATTTGAGAAAAAATAATTTTTGACAGCCTAGGATTCCAGCTACAAACAATAGATTTGAAAGAATACATGAAAAATCAGAGTGAGTTGTTTTTCCTACTTTATCACTGGGCCCTCAATATTTGGAACTGGAAGGGGAACAAGAGGAACGAGAGAGAAGCAACAGAAATAGAGATTGATGGGTATTTGACACTGTTAACTCCTGTCTATTCCCCAGGCCAAGTACTTCAGGTTGGGGAGCATGATGGACATTTCAGAAGAGTTTGGGGAACCCTAGAGCAGAGACACCTGTGTCATGCTTTTAAGACAGAGCTCTAGGAGGCAACAAATGTTATAGAACTCCCTGGCACCCAGCATGAGGAAGGAACAATAGAGTAGAGATAGCCTTGCAGTATCTCTGTGCCCAGTGTAGCGTGGAGAGCTGCCAAGAAATTGAGAGAGCCAAACTAAGATATATTTCAGGTCTTGTGATCAGAGTGAAGCAAACTCCACAGTGAATGGGAGACAACAAAGGTTCAATACGAATACAGAGGACTTCAGCATGGGTCAATGAAGATGTCTTGATGACCAATGACCAGATATCCATAGTCCTAGATGTCTTGACATTCTCATACTCTCTAGGACTTAACCACAGCTGTAATATAAGGTATAGGAGACACTAAATTGGCAAAACGAACCCTGAAATGACTGAGGATTGTGTAATGTTGCAGGCATTAGGTTTCCACCATCTAGAAAAATTGGTATAAATAAGAAAAAGTTCTTCATATATTAGAAAAATACACATTTCTTGACCACATGAGTTTGAAGAATGAGAATTTGTGTCCACTTAAATTTTGTACTTAACACAAAGTGCTTCTATTTGGGACTTCTACTCAAGTCCTCATTGAATTCCTATAGATGAAGCCAATCTTTCTGCTTAAAGATTCTATGATAATTGGAAAGGGCATTTAGAAGCTTGCACTGATACTCCCAAAGACAGTATTTCCCCTTTATGGTTGCCAAAGAGAAAGACAGACCCCCCCTCCCCATACACACACACCCTGGGCTATTCCTTTCTCCCAGATCCTCACTCTCTGGCCCTTCTTCAACAGAAGGGTGAGTTTGTTGGTGGACTCACCTGTTTCTGTTGACAATCTTGTTCGAGTGCTTCTTTTTTCAAAAATCATGCCTAAAGATTTCCCTTGTAATAAAGGCAAATACTGAAAATCAAAGACAAGAATATAATTAAGATGAAAAATATATTTATATCCAATATCAAGGATTATATTTCAAAACTTATTCTTTACATTGTCAAAAGTGTAGAATAATTAATCACTACTTCCAAATAAGTATTCAAAATGTTACTTAAAAAGTGAATTTAAAGTGGGTTTTTTGCCTTTTCTATACAAATGGGTGAAGGGAATAGGAACTCCCAAAGATTATTGACATAATTAGAAAGTATTATTACTTGCTTTGGGTTCAATCTGAACACTTCTTTCAAAGTATATTAGTATTTCACCTTGGGACCAACTTCTTACTTAAATCCATGGAAATCCCCATCAGTGTTCAATGACCTTGAAGATGCTTGGTTTGGAAATGTTTTCTCAGCTAGGAACATGTTACCCTGTTACAACATGGGCAGTAAGACTCCTAAAGGTGAAGCCTCAGGCTGTCTGCTACACTCATTATGCATCCTTGTGGGAGTGCAAGGGCTTTGTTTCTGAAAGTCCTGTGGAAACAATTTGGAGAGTTTGGTGTGGGGTGGGGCTCTTCCTCCTTCCTCTTCTATAGATGGACTTTCCCGATAGGATGAGCTCTGGAACAAATAGATTCCTGCCAGCTAAACATCCTCACACACAATGTAAAGAACAAAGGCCTAAGATTTGAGGGGGATGTTTCTCCTTATTTCAGATCTTCCATAGGAATAGCATCCCATAACAGTTGGAGTCACTCTGTTTTAGGTTTGTTTTTAAGGAACTTGTAGAGCTGGTGAACTAGATAAGAAAACCAGGGTTGTGTAAAACTTTTTCAGCCTGAAACCAGCTCTTTATAAAAGCTTTTTATCCAAGTTTGGAATACAAAAATGCTTCCACAATTAAGCAGTCTAAATGAAGCTACTGCATTAATTAAGCATGTGCAAACATAAATTGCTCAAAAAGCAGAATAATGATTTCAGCTAAGCACCATATCTCATTTTCCCTCTACTTGGTTAACATTTGTTTCTTTGCTAATATAAAATTTTAAAACACTGTCACATCAACTGTAAATTTTTGATATCCTAATGATCATATATCTGATATGCATTCGCAATTGAAAGTTTTGGCTAGAAAAATAATATATCATCCTTATTTTTAACTTGATAGAAAACACACAAAGAAAATAAAGGAGGCATGAAAATAAAATCTTTCTGGAGAATGATTCTTTAGGTTCTGATCCAGTTAATAATGAATTTCAACATTCCACATGAAAGAAGTGCAATGACTTGTCATTGAATAACTGATTTTTATGCTTTTTATGTGCCTGTACACTCAGTAATCAATTACCTTGACTGTGTGGTTCCATTACTTGCTACTGTTTAGGAATTTTAATGTGTTTTCTTTTCCCTCTTTCTTTGTAAGGCTGTCTTTACAAAATCTGATTGGTAGCAATGGAAGGTAAGATAAAAATGCTACATACCTCTCCTTTCTGTTTTATCCTAAATTTCAGATCTGCTGATAGCCATAGCATATACTTAATTTCTTCTCCTGTAAAGTTCTTTAGAGTGAGAAGGTCACGACCCTTCAGCTGCACTTTATTTTGTAATGGTTGGCCACATCTACAAAAGAAGAAAAGAAAAGAATATATATATATATATATATATATATATATATATATATATATATATATATATATATAACATGTCCTGTAGTGACTCATTGTTTTATTCTTGAAACAAAATAGTAAATCACATGTAACCTCATGTGTCTCTGCAAAGTGCTAACGCATTGAAATTGATATGGCTGTGGTTGGCATTTTAGATACGCTTTATTTTTATTGTTGAGAGAAAAGAATTTGAAGAAAGAAATTGAATTCTGTTTTGGCATTGATAAAGCTGTTTCTTTTTAGTTTTTTAACATTTATCTTTATTGTTGAAGGTATTACAGATGTCCCCTTTATTCCCCCCTTTAATCCCTTCTTACTTTATGATTCCCAGGTATGGGCCTGAGATTAGTGCACTAATTGTAATTGTCTGCCAGAAACTGAGACAGAAAGAGTACTATTTTAATATTCTGTTACATTTGATGATAATTTGTTATTTGAGATGATCAGTATATAAAATGGACAGCATTTCTTTCAGTATTCCCAGTGTTATCCCTAATTAACAATAATTACTATTATATATCATTAGAAATTATGAGTAACCAAGGGCAAAATGTGGTTTACCACATGTATTAAACATTAATTTTATCAGGAGTAGAACAACTGTGACAAAATTATCATGCTTAAATTTCAGCCTAAGAAGAGACCTTGAGCTACTTGAGATAAAGAGTAAATTCTATGGTAGGATTTATGTATGTCTTTTTTCATTGATGGTGATAGGTAGGAAAATCATAAATTCACTCAATTTGTTGTTTCCACTACATGATGTCATATAACTTAGACAAATGAATATTTCACTAAATATTCAACTTTCTGGCAGTTGATTTGTTCATTTAGTGTTCAGTAGGTGAGCAGATTTTTTCAGTAGATTTTTGTGAGATTAAGCCCTTTAAAGATTCTATTATTAAAGAAAGGAACATCCATAATGATGATTTGTGAGTTAGTTGGCTAAATGGTTGATTGATTGATTTAATAGAAGATACTAATGACATATTAAACTCCAATAGAAAGTAGTGTTTTCCACTTATATGTGAATCAAAATTTTGGTTAACATTCCTATTTCAAAGATGTACCTTTTTTTTCAAAGATTTGAAATACGAAGAAGCAAAAATCACCCAACCGGAAAAACAAAAAGAAAAAATAATCCAGCCGAAACCGGTTTGGCTCAGTGGATAGAGCGTCGTCCTGTGGACTGAAAGGTCCCAGGTTCGATTCCGGTCAAGGGCAGGTACCTTGGTTGCGGGCACATCCCCAGTAGGAGGTGTGTAGGAGGCAGCTGATCAATGTTTCTCTCTCATTGATGTTTCTAACTCTCTATCCCTCTCCCTTCCTCTCTGTAAAAAATCAATAAAAATATATTTTAAAAAAGATTATTGTATACCATTTCTTCTGTTCAGAACACTGTCCTCTGAGTTCTCAAGACTGACTTTTTCTTTTCCTTAGGCTGGAGGCTTAAATACCATCTCCTATCCAATTCCTTCCCTGACAGTACTAAGTAGTTTCCACTTTGCCTTCATTTTGTTCATAATACTGCTCACAATTTTAATATATATGTATGCTTCTGTTTATTGCTTACTTTTTATCTTTCCATTGGATTACATGATCCATGATATCAGACATCCTGCCTGTTTTATTCATTAATATTTATGCACTGCTTACTGAAATGACTGGGATAAATTTAGAGATTTGTCATGACGGATTTTCAACGCTCTGACCCAAGATCTGATGACAAAAAAGAACACCAAGACCCCCAAACAGAATTAATGTTGAGGTAAGAACAAGTATGGGCTGTGGCTCAGGCCTAAGAGTCTTGGAAGAGAATTGATTTGCTAAAGCTGAAATCCTCTAGGGCTCAAACACTCCAATACAGTATTTGCAGTCCTGGGAATAATGGTTAGACATAAGAATGTGAAACAAAGTTATAACCTTGTATCCCAAGCAGAGCAGTCTGAGTCAAGTGCAAAAACTTGGAAAACTGATGAGAGGACATGATGGAACAAGTTTTTATCTATGGCAGAATGAGGGCCAAATCCAAAGTACTGTGACAGTGAATTATATGGATATTTGGTTCTCTCTCTCCTCTAACCCCTTTTGGACAGAATAAGTCCCCAGGAGTCTTAAAGACAAAAGGGGTGGAGAAGTAGATACATCATACTGGCATGTGAGTGCTTCTGTGGTAAACTAGAATTTTTTTTTTTTACATTACACCTCAACTGATAAAGGGGGTCATACTATTTACACATTTGAACAATCATTAGAGTAGTTACCACCTTTCTCAGTTCTATCTAAGAGGTGGGGCAGGAAATGTTTGCTTGGGAAAAAGAGCTGTTTTTCATAGATATCAAGAGCTAACCAGGAAAATTTATCACTGGAAGGAAAGCAAACACAATGGTTCCAGTTTAAATTCCTATCCTGTTTACTATCTCCTCATAGCACCCTTGCCTTGGCTCCAAAATGAGACTGCCACACCTCTTTCCTAAGCTACTTAAAAATTAGAGAAAAGTAGACGAGCTCCATAGTTGTACCAGTTGTTGCTTTCTGGTGATAAACCCACACTTGAATTAGCCAGTTAAAACCACTGGCTTAAATGGCATAGAGACTCCATGCTGAAGTTGGAGGCAGCTTAGTCTGGTTCAGGAGCACCCAGACCAGGGCCAGAATCACTATTTTATTCTTCCCATAAAATATATGGTGCCCTTGTACTTAAATGTATCTTCTTGGTAAACCAGACCTAAACCACATGCATGTTTAAGCCAATGCATAATAGGGACGATACTATATTGGAGAAAACAATGGGAACCATGTACAGATTTTCCATCAAAACTGTCATTGTCATCGCAGCCTGGTTAAAGCCAGAATTTTGAAATAGGCAAGACAGTTTCTTACATTAATTTTATCCTTTGAAAAGGTAATTATAGAGATTTCTCAACCCCAAATCACTGAATGCTAAGAAGTTAAGCCAAGGTAATAGTAGATCCTTGTGTTAGCTTTACTCAAATACCTTCCCAGCTAGAAAATGGAGGAGTGTTTTCTTATTGGAAGAATGAACCTTTTATTGCTAGTCTACATTTTTCCAATTCTGTTAAATTGTTTGAAGCATGGGGGAAGACCTGGATGTGTTCCCCTGTATAATTGTATTTTGTTGGAAGAAAAAGGGCTTGATTCGAGTAAAATGTGGTCAGTCTGAAACAGATTTTGCCAGGGTAGGAACAATTCAATGTTAAATGATATTTTGATCACTGTGGAGACTTTAAGATAAAGACTAGCTTTTGGAGGCATAAGAGAGGACCAATGGCCCCTATGGCTGAAATTTTGGTATTACTTTAACATTGCAGATTGATACAACAGTTAAGGCATATTTTCTTGAGTTTTTGTTGTTGTTGTTATTGTTGCTGTTACTGAGATATTTTTGGCTATACCTACAAAAAAGGATGTTGTGCAAGAGTACATTGGCCAACTTGATCAATTTAGAAGGATCAAAGTAATCAAAGCAGTGGAATGAATAGAGCAGAGATTTTAAATATTTAAATTCTAGTTCTAGTTCAACTATGACCTTAGGAAGATAATTTCCCAACTTTGACCTCAATTTCTCATCTGAAAAATTAAGAAAATGTACCAAAAGTCAGTAATCCTTTGTGTCTTTGTCTTCCACAATATTAATGAAGTTAGTTCATAAAGACAAGATTTGTCATGGGCTATATTGGAGTCATTGAATTCTCAGTGGCCTAACTTTAATTCTATCCTTTTCTTTCTATCTCAAGAAGACATATTATAATACATGCAAAGAAGAGTGACTTTATTTTCACAAAACTCTTGAATCTGATCCTACTAATCTGAAAAAAGCACAGATTATTTCTAAATGTCTTTATTATTAACAGCAATAATAATTTAACAAAAAATTACTTGAAACCTTTCTCATTGTTGCTACATACTCCCTTGTGGTATAAATTACTATTGGTAATTGGTGACTAGGTGGTTTCTAAAATACCTTAGATTGTCAACATTCTAAAATGTTGTGATATTTTCCTCATCTGAAGATTGAAGAATGAGATGATGATTAGCTTTTTGCAGATCTACTATTAAAAGACTGGAAATACAAAACTGTGAAAAATCTATGGTTGCCTCTACTTCTTTTATCTTAGTTAAATTACTATATTATTAAAAATAAAAAACTAGAAATAAAACCCAAATTCTACTGTTGACTAAGGGAAACATTATGATTTCATTCCATTCCTGGTTTTATGCTTTATACTTACAGTTTTCTGAAGTCAAGAAATATGTTTTTAAAAAGCCATTCATTTTTAGTTATGAAAGAAAATGTGAATAATTAAAGGGGACTGTTTTATCTCCTCTATGTAAAAACATGGATGGACTGTAATTGCTTCATCTGTGTCCATATGTGTATAGATGGGCATCAGTGTTGGATGAAAGGAATATAATGATTTATGTAAGCCCATAGAGAGGTCTGGAATGAAATACCTGAAAACCAGTCACCACAAGCTCCAATCCATAACCTCCACAGAATTGGGTGGCTTAGCTCAATATTCCCTGAAGAAATTTCTATTTGTGAGATGAAATTGAACTGCACTTACAAATTTTTCTTCTCTGATAAAGAGATTTTTTAGTGGTTTCTTTAAAAGATGTAAGTGGTTTCCCTAATAGGCAACAAATCATAGGACACTGTCTATTATCCAAACACAGCCAGGCTCTAGAGCCTTGTTTTTAAGATGAAAAGCCTATGGATTGGGTGTTTTCAGTAGTCGTGGTGTCTGATCCTATGGATTTTGTAAAAAAATATAATAATTGACTAAAAATTATTGATCCACAAGCCAGTGTGGATAAATAATAGCTCACTTAAGCTATTATTTTATCATGTTTATAGTGACATGGCAGCTCACTTCAAAACTGTGCAGTCTCTATTTTGTGGCATTGCCAAACCCTAACTACATATTTCCTATTACTCTTTAGTGGTAAACTCACATGGTAGGTTTTGTAACAAGGACTTTCCACTTTTCCCAAGAGAAATGGGTGAGGGGGGCTTGGAATATTTTAGAATATTAGTAAATATCAAAAAGCACAAATATTTTGAAGAGGTTTTGCAAAAATTTAACCTGTGATAATTATTTTTAATGAATATGTTTCATCCTTTTTATTTTTTAATTTTTTTAAAATTCTCACCTGGTTTTTAGAGAGAGTGAAAGGGAAGGGGAGAGACAGAGAGAGAAAAACATCAATGTGAGAGAGACACATTGATTGGTTGCCTCCCGCATGCACCCCAACCAGGGCCAGGGATCGAGCCTGCAACCCAGGTACATACCCTTGACTGGAATCAAACCTGGGACCCTTCAGTCCGAGAGCTGATGCTCTATCCACTGAGCAAAACTGGCCAGGGCATTGAAAATCTTACTGTACTTTTCAAAGGAAAATATAAGTTTAAGTTCCAAGCTTTGGAACTTTTTTTCATTCAGTTGATTGCCTTCAGCTCAGTGATGATTCTTTGTTCAAAACAGTGGAATAAAATTTCATCACATTTTTATATGATGTAACTCAGTGAGATGGAATAATAAAATAATGGACATTTGTCATTTTCCAGTTTTCTTACTGGTTATCAGTAGATTGTGACTTCATGTGTCTGGAATGAAATATCTTATTTACCTTATTTACCACTGTATCTCTAACACCTTGCCTGTGGCACAAAGTAAGTGCTCAATACATATTTAGTAAATGAATGATTGTACTACTCTGCTGTGGAAGCAGAACAGATATTATTCTTTTTCCCATTTTATAAGTGAATTGACATCACAGAAACATTTAGTGACTTGCTCAAGTTCATATAACCAACAAGTGGTGGTGCCAGGCCTTGAACCTAGTTCTTGAGACCCAAAAACCTGAGCTTTCCTTCAGATTCTTGGATATATGGTATAATTCTGATAGTAATTGGTAAACCCCATAATCTCTCTGGACTTCATTTACTTTATCTGTATATTAAGAGAAGGCATTATTCTGTGGCTCTGAGGTCCCACTTAGGTCTAATACTAAGGACTTAATTTACAATATTATTTACAATCACATTCTATCTTCTGTGAGTTTTATGTTCACCAAAGAAGTGATGAAGTCCAGAGAGCTCAGAACTGTGAGGTGACCCAGAGAAGGGATGCCGAGGGCCACTTCCTAACAGTGGGAAGAAACTTCAGACTAGACGCTTACTCCTTTAAGACGTCAGTAAAGTTGTTTTAAGGTTGGTTTAGGTTGTAAAGAGGCCCTGGGGAAATTCTGTCTGATTGTTAACATGTTATAGATACTCTAGAAACTTTCTGGCAATAAAGTCCACATTTAATTACCTTACTTACACAGCTAGCTCAACACCCTTGTCTCCTTCCCCACCATTTTCCACCTTGTGCTCTATGGCTGTAAGCTGGGTGTTGCTTTTATAATGAATCCAGTGGAGACAGCCTCCTTTGCACATGCTACCAAGAATTTCAGGAATAGATATCAAACTTGGATTTTATTTTTAAAAGAATTATTTTCCTCATCACACATAAGGCTCCTTTACAGCAGCTTTGTAAATGTTAATCTAGTTGCAATTTGGAGTCTGTTCTTTTAAAGGAGTGATTAATCCCCATGTACTAGACTGATTTATTGTTTTCAAGCGAACCTGAATACAAACTGAAGGCCCTGTGCAAATTAGTTCCTCTAATTTTCTTCAGCCAGTTGTTCATTTAGAATGTACACAAACAGAAGATGTCAAGAACATTTAGTCTGTTATATCTGCCGCAGTTAGCTCCCCACCCCGACCCCCCAACACAAGATGAAATCTGATTACAGAGGACTGAGCAATGAAAGCTCAACTGGAATTAGAGACAGCTGTCTCTAAGGGTCAAGCCTGGCAATACACCCTGCAGAAAGAGACCTTTTGAGCTGCACTCCTCTGCAGAATAAAGTCCATTTATCAACATGGTTCCTAAATCAGACTCAAAACTCTGGCCATTGTCACTTACCGAAAATTTCGAACCACAAACCTCTGACCATTTCTAAGAGCTGCATTGTTCAACAGGATCCTCAAATTAAACAGCATCTTCTTTTGCTAGTGGAAAGGACGATTCTATGCACCTGAAAATGCTTCACCGAAGTAGTCAGTGGGGTCCACACAAAAGCTAAGAATGCTTTTGATTGCAGCGAGAGAGCAAAGGTAATATTATCCTTCAACTACCTTATCAAATCCCTCTGTTTAGAGATACTGCAGGGCAGAGTTCAGGGGTATTTGAACTTTAAGCCAAGCTTCACCACCACTGTGGGGTTGTTGTTGTTTTTTAGAAAAAAATCCTGACTCTTTTGGTGCCCAGACTCCTCATTTTTATAATATATTTATGCTGTCACATACTTATACAAAATCAATTGACAACTCACTGAGCATGTAATATATGCAAGGCACTGCAGTGCTAGCTGGTGTGAAGGCACATATAAATAACTCATTCAGAAAAATGTGAATTGGCAGTGCCAAAAGCCAGAGGTAGACATGACAGCCCTCAATATTTCCAGTGATATCATCTTCCTATCTCTAATCCCAAGCCTTTGCACAAAAACAAAGAAGTACAGGAAGAAGTGCCCTGGAAGCTTTTAGTTTTAACTTTTTATTTTATTTTATTTTTTTTCATGGCAAGAAGCTGGAGGTCCCATTGTGTCTTGCACATAGTAGGTCTTCAATAAATCAGTAGATGACTACTAATTATAGCAGGAACTCAGAATCAGTAGAAGTGGGGAGGTTAGTTCCATATGCTTCTCCTCTCCGGGTCACTAAGGGGCCATCCAAAGCTTCACATTAATTCATCCACCTACACTTACAAATTGGATGTTTTCAAAATCTATTCTGTGTTAGATACTTGTTTAGGCTAGAATTTCAGAGGATGAAGATGATCTCACCTTTGCAGAATTTACAGTCAATTAGGGTGTTAAGATTTGTAACTAAATAGCAATAACATAAGCCCATAGAAGAGGTCCAGAGGAAGTGCTACCACATCATAGAAAGGGGAAATGCTCTAAGCTGGAAAGGGAAGGAGCCAGGGGAAGAGGGAAAGGGGTGGGGGCTGCCTCTTCTGGTCAATTTATTAAACTTTAGCAAACTCAGGTAAGCACTTGCTAGAAGTATATGTAATACAAGAAAAATATTATTTAAAAACCAACTATGGCCACTTCAAGGGCAGGGATGGTTGTGATGTCATAATTAATATCATCAGGGAAATAAATCTGGACAAGATTCCCTTCTACTTACAGAGACTGGTGTGGGATAAAGAGCAAGAAAGACCAAATTTTCCAAACCTTTGCCAAATCTTTTGCTCTGGAAGAATAGTTCAGGCAGTGGCAAGTGTTTGCAAAGGCATGGAGGTAAGAAGTTATACAGTGAATGCTCCAAGTAAGAGCACAGATGGATATTTTGTTTGAAAAGACCATTAAGCATTGTTTAAGAGGCGAAATTGGCCAGTTGTTGGATAGGATTCAGAGAACAAAATTAGTCTATGTAATACAGGGAAGGAAACTGAATGTTTGCAAGGAGGCTGAGGGAGAAGTCAAACTGCATGCCAATGTAAAGTCCATATATTCAGTCAACTGTGCTACCTGCACAGACAACTCATATGAGCAATGATGTTTGGGGAAAAATCAAAAAGTGTCTGCAGTGCTGTGGTAGAGAATGTGGGCAACACTTCTGAGATGTCAAAGCAATACACAAACCCTCATAATTCTATGAAGGTAGGCACTCAGCCCACCAGAAGGATTCAAAATAAAACCTAAACCACCCATAACCCTCAGAGATATTGGAAGAGAAGAGCTACCTCACAAGTGGGATGAGGTTAAAGGCAATTTCACTGAATCTCAAAACACATCTCAACTGAAATCTTCATCACATGCGGAAAAAACACCTTATAGCAGTGGTTCTCAACCTTGGCTGCACATTAGAATCACCTAGGAATCTTTTTTTAAATCCTGATTTCTGGGCCTCATCCTCTGGAAATTCTGTTTCTTTGTGATGGGGCGGGGCCACAACATGAGTAACAAAGAAACAGAATTTCCGGAGGATGCAGCCCAGAAATCAGGATTTTAAAGAGATTCCCAGGTGATTCTAATGTGCAGCCAAGGTTGAGAACCACTGCCTTATAGGGTTTATCACTCATCCTCTTGTTCCACAATTCCTCTAATTCCTCTTCAGCTGCCTGGTTTGGCTCCCTACAGAGTTCCCTTTGTCCACCCAGCCCTCCATTTACTCACATTTCTCTGCTGCAAACAACAATTATGTAACCACGATAGGCCAGGTCTCTATGATGGGTGGGCTCTAAGGGATATAGTGATAAATAGGAGTAACGAGTCCCTTCCCACGTGGAGCTCACCATTTGAAATGACTCCACAGCACAACTTCTGTATGTGTCCTCTGACCCCATACATTCTAACCAAGGTGTAGGGTCTTGTTCCTGCTCCCTTGCTTCAGGCCCCATGGGACCTCCAGCTTGACTTGCTCCTCATCCAGCTTCCAGCATCAGGAGTAGGAGTAGGGGTTAGATGGAGTTCTTGGAGAAGGTGGCACTAATCCTTGATGTACTGGGAAGAATTAGAAAATTGTCAAACTAGAGGGACCAACAAAGGGATATTACAGCAAAGGAAGGAACTTGAGAGTAGATCCAGAGGAAGGAACAAATAGGGTGTGTGGAGTAGCAACAAATGATTCACAATTGGAATCACAAATGGTCAATCCCATCATTGACCGTTTAAATGAAGCCATGCCATCACCAAGTATATTATTTTTTTAAAAAACCACACACACACACACACACACACACACACACACACACACACACATAAAACAAAAAAACAAAACAGAAAACCATGAGTGTCTATGTCTTATTCATATCCCCTTTGCATTGTCTTCCCCTACATACCTTCCACGTCTTATGCAAGCGACCACAGCTATCTATCTACCTGAGGATAAACTCCCCATACTTCTCACCCTTGTGTGGGCAACCATAAGGCATGTTTTACTCACTCTCCCAAAAATCTCCAGTGGAACTGAACCTCAATTGCCCACAGTAGAAACCTGCTCATCAATGTGCCCTGTATTGCCCTAGCTGGCTTGGCTCAGTGGATAGAGTGTTGGCCTGCGGACTGAAAGGGCCCAGGTTTGATTCTGGTCAGGGCACATGCCTGGGTTGTGGGCTTGATCCCCAGTGTGGGGCGTGCAGGAGGCAGCCAATCAATGATCCTCTCTCATCATTGATGTTTCTATCTCTCTTTCTCCCTCTCCCTTCCTCTTTGAAATCAATAAAAATATATTTTTAAAAATGTGCCCTGTATTAGCTGTCTTCCCTTCATAGTGTCACTTCCCTCACTCCCCTACCAGTGCTTCTTTGGATTATCTTCCCAATAAACCACTTGAACTCAAATCCCTTGATCAATGTATGCTTCTGTGGGAACTCAATCTTTGCCCAGGTCTACCTTCTCAACATTTTTTCAATGCTATGTTTCTTGTTCTCTCCTCTTAGGCCCTCTTATCTCTGATTTGGTGCCTGGAATTTCAGTGTCAACATCTTTGTTCCCTTATCATAAGGAACCCTCACTGTCAGATTTAGTCCTGGTTACTGTGCAACTGGTGGTGTACTGATAAATGTTTAATAACCAGCTCTTCAAAAAGGAAAAAGGCTTTGATTTGCAGCATTGACTGATTTGTCTTGTGTAAAAGTTCCTACTATGCCATGGTCAGCTTTAAGCTACTGTAGCGACATCACTGAACACAGAGTTGGGAAGAGAGGTGTAAGACTGGCTCTTGCAAGCCATTGTGAGCTGGCTCTAATACATCACTGACTAAAACCTCCATCCAGAAAGGAGGATTTTCTCGATTCGAAAGGAATAGTGGAGTCAGATAGTTGAGGGCCTTAGAAAGCCATATTATGGAGTTACAAATTTAATCTATAGTCAAAGAAATATTAATAAAGTTTTAGGGGCAGACAAGGATATGTCATTATCTGCATTGTGTTTTCAAAACACTAAGAGCACCATTGTGTAAGAAGTACAGTGTGGAGAAAATGGAGACAAAGAGACAGAAGATACCATATTATAGGGGCCTGAGCATATATTGATGCTGTGGAAATAGAAAGCAGGGGATGGATGCAAGAGAGATTTAGGGATTAGAATTCACCTATCAGAACAGTTGATTGGATGTTGAAGGAAGGGAGATGGAAAAGTTAATGAGACTCCAGGATTTTAAGTTTGTGCTATCACATTTGAGTCTAAAATTCCAAATAGCCAAGTTGGGGGATAAAAACAATGTGAGTGTCCTGACATATAAAGCTTGTGAGCATCATTATAGACTTGCAATATTTCTTTGAAATTGCTACTGTGTCTCCCTAGTGAAATCTAAGCACTGAAGAGGGAATCAATGTGATGTGAAGGAAAGAATTATGAGAAGGATGTTTGAAGGTCTAATGTGACCTCTGACTGGGTCACTAACTGATGGTCAATTTGTCTAAGTCACTTGACTCCTCTAAGATCCTCAGAGTCCTCATCTCTTCAACTAAAGATTTTATAGATGAGCTATTACACTGCTTGGGAAACTTTAACATGCTCACCAAACATGAAGTACAGTGTCTAAAAGCCTCAACATGGATATTGTCAAAGATCTATCGCCAATCTGAGCTCTGTACAAATAAGACATACTAGTATTGTTACTGTAGTGAGAAGCTCTGTTTATCTCAGAATGTTGCTAATTACATAAGTACTTTTTATAGCTGACTGTCTGGAGTCTTTAAGACCCTGAGAAATCAAAGCATTTACACTTTAGTTACAAGCTCTGTGAGATTGTTGCTGGTGATCTATCTTCCACTGGATATGAACAGGGAAGCACATATTCCTGTCTGAGACCAGTAGCCATACTGTAATCATGAAGAGAAGCAGCCTTAGAATGAAGCTGTGATTTGACAGAGTGGAAGAAGGAAGAAACCTTGGTCATTTATTACATCATTTAGTTGCAAAATAAACCAACCTCATGACTCTCCTAACCACTGGACACCTTGTTATATAAAATAATAAATGTCCTTTTCCTTTAAGTCACTCTGAATTGGGGTTTTTGTTACTTGCAACCAAATACATGCTGATACATAATTTAGCTTAGGTTCTTGAAGGTTTATTTCTCATGTAACAACAGATAGAAAATGATGTCCTTCACAGATGTGGTTCTAGTTCAAAACCTATCATTTATTCATTGAATGACATTGGGCAAGTCAGTTTCCTTATCTGTAAATGGAAACAATATTCTCATTATCTCCTTTTAAAATATATTTTGGTTAGATTAATATACTTAATATGTTTTGTTGTTTTTAATTTTTAGGCTGGATTATATGGTAAGTATATGTATACCTTTAGAAGAAATAGCCAAAATATTTTCCAGAGTGGCTATATTATTTTATAGTTCTCTCAGGAATGCATGAGGGCTCTAATTGCTCTGAATCCTTGTCAGCACTTGGAATTATTAATGTTTTTCATATAGGTATGTAGTAGTTTTTAGTTGTGGTTTTAGTTTGTATTTTCTTAAAGGCTAACAATTTTAAGCATCTTTCTCTGTGTTTATATGCCATCCATATATCCTCTTTGGTGAAGTGTCTGTTAAATCATTTGCCAAATTAATTTTTTTAATTTTTAGGCCTAATCAAATTCTTTTTGATTTTAAATCTTTATTGTTGAGAATATTACAGATGTCCCTCTTTTTTCCCCCCACTGTCCCCCTCTACCCAGTTTCTGCCCCACCCTGAGCCTTCACCACCCTATTGTCTGTGTCCATAGGTAATGCATATATGCATATATGTTCCTTGGTAATCTCTTTCCATCCCCTAACCCCCCTTACCTCTGAGATTCGTCAGTCTGTTCCATGTTTCCATGCCTCTGGTTCTATTTTATTCATTAGTTTATTTTTTCATTAGATTTCTTGTTCATTTATTTTGATTTTTTGATTCAATTGTTGATAGGTATGTATTTATTGCCACTTTATTGTTCATAATTTTTATCTATTTCTTAAAGAATACCCTTCAACATTTCATGTATTACTGGTTTGGTGGCGATGAACTCCTTTAGCTTTTTCTTGTCTGTGAAGCTCTTTATCTGACCTTCAATTCTAAATGAGAGCTTTGCTGGGTAGAGTAATCTTGGTTGTAGGTTCTTGCTATTCATCGCTTTGAATATTTCTTGCCACTCCCTTCTGGTCTGCAAAGTTTCTCTTGAGAAATCAGCTGTGCTCCCTTGTAGGTAACTAACTACTTTTCTCTTATAGCTTTTAAGACTCTTTTTTTCTTTAACCCTTGGCATTTTAATTATGATGTGTCTTGGTGTGGGCCTCTTTGGGTTCCTCTTATTTGGAACTGTCCGTGATTCCTGGACTTGTAAGTCTATTTCTTTCACCAGGTAGGGGACGTTTTCTGTCATTATTTCTTCAAATAGGTTTTCAATATCTTGTTCTCTCTCTTCTTCTGCCCCCCACCCCCCACCCCATAGTGCAAGTGTAGGTACACTTGAAGTTGTCCCAGATGCTCCTTACACTATCTTCATATTTTTGGGTTCTTTTTTTCTTTTTGCTCTTCTGGTTGGGTGTTTTTTTCTTCCTCACATTCTAAATTGCTTATTTGATTCTTGGAATCCTCTACTCTACTGTTGAATCCTTGTAAATTATTCTCTATTTCAGTTAGTGTATGCTTAATTTCTGACTGGTCCTTTTTCATGTCTTTGACATTCTCACTAAGATCCTTCAAAGTCTCACTAAGTCCCTTGACACTCTCATTAAGTCCCTTGAAGGTCTCATTAAGATCCTTGAGTAACCTTATAACCGTTGTTTTGAACTCTTTAACCTGTAGTTTGCTTGCTCCCATATCTTTCATTTGTGACATGTTTCTTTGTCTCCACATTTTGTCTGCTTCCCTGTGTTTGTTTCTATGTATTATGTAGAGCTGTTCTGTCTCCTGGAATTGGTAGAGTGGCCTTGTGTAGTAGGTGTCCTGTAAGGCCCAGTGGCTCAGTCTCCCCAGTCACCTGAGCTGGGCACTCTAGGTGTACCCCTGTGGGGGCTGTGTGCATAGTCTTGTTGTAGTTGAGCCTTGATTGCTGATGGTGTCACCGGGAGGAACTGACCTGCAGTACAATTGGCTGTGAGGACCAGCTGTGACTACAGTGGGAGAGCTGCTGTGCAGGAGATACCCATACAGAAAAGGACTTGCTTCAATGGGGCTTTGGTGCTCACTGAGTCTGCCTCTTGAGTGTGTCGCTTATGGATGTGTAGAATTGTAATCTGGTGTGGTCTGAAGCTGTCCACTGGGTGCACTGAAGCTGTCCACTGGGTGCTCTGGGGCCTCCTGGGAGGTGCAAAGTCAGCCACTGCCTGGGGCCACTGGTCAGGAGCTACAGAATGGCTGCTACTTGTACAGGACTTAGAAGTACCCAGGTGAGGACAAACTTTGAAGCAAGGCAGGCTGGTGCTAGTGCTGGATCTTGGGCCTCTTACTGATAGGTATGAGGCACACTGGTGCTAGCTGCTGCTTGTTTGAGAGATTTCATGAAAATCTGAAGCCTGAGCCAGGACAGGTCATTCATATGGAAAAACAGCTGCAAACAGCTTGGGCAGGGCTGAAAATTGGATGGGGTGGGGTCTCGGGGAATCACCAGGCTGAAGCAAACAGTGTGGCCCATGTTGATGGAAACTCAGCTATGGCTGCAAGTCAGCTCTGCAATGGAAGGAGGTCCCAGCACAGGAACAATGACCCCTGTGAGCATCCCTGTCTGCAAGAAAGCTGCCCCCATGTTCTTGCCCTGATACCAGACAGTTCAGTTCCTCCCCATATGTCCCTGGATTCCCCCAAAGCCACTGCCCAGTGCTGGAGCTCAGAGGAAACGATACCATGTAAGTTCATGTGCGGGCCCTTTAAGAGGAACACCTGGGATTCCACCGGCCCCTGTGTCACTTAGCCACAATCCCCACTGGTTTTTACAGCCTGAAGTTATAGGGACTTCTCTTCCCAGCTCTGGAACCCTGGGCTTGGGGTGTGGTGTGTGGCTGGGACCCCTTGTTTCTCATGGGAGGCCTTGGAGATATTCCTCCTGATTATAAAACGCCACATGTGGGTGTCAGATCAGCCCATTCAGCACCTCCCATCTCCTAGCAGTCTCAGTGTGCTTTCTTCTTTACTTCTCTAGTTGTAGGACTTCCATTCAGCCAGCTTTCAGGTGGTTCTGAATGATGGTTGTTCTGTATTTTAGTTGTAATTTTGATGTGGTTGTGGGAGGTGGCTCATACTGGCATTTACCTATGCTGCCATCTTGGTTCTCCCAAATTTACTTTTTAATTGAGCTTTTTATTTTTTACTAGAGGCCCGATGCACGAAGATTTGTGCAAGAATGGGCCTTCCTTCCCCTGGCTGCCTGCACCGCCTTCCCACGCTGCCCAGAGGCCCGGAGTGGCTGGGGTGGTGCAAACGCCTGCATCGTCACCATGGCAATGCAAGTGTCCCACCCCGCCCCACCCCCGGCCACTTGGCGCCTGCATATGCAAATTAACCCACCATCTTTGTTGGGTTAATTTGAATACTCACTCCTGATTGGCTGGTGGGGCGTCACAAAGGTGCGGTCAATTTGCATCTTTCTCTTTTATTAGTGTAGATTGTTTAATTTTGAGAGTTCTTTATATGTTCTAGACAAAATACCATTATTATATATGTATTTTTGCAAATATTTTCTCCCAGTCTGTAGCTTGCCTTTTCATTTACTTGGTAGTGTCTTTTGCAGAGCAAAAGTTTTAAATTTTGATCACATTCAATTTACCACTCTTTCTTTTTATGAATTAAAATGCTGGTGCTATATCTATGAACTCTTTGCCTAACCAAGATCACAAAGATTTTCTGCTATGTCTTCTGAAAGTTTTATAGCCTTACAGTTCCATCTAGATCTATGATCCATATTGAGTTAAATTTGTTCAAAGTATAGTTTCAGGTTGAGATTTTTTTTTTTTGGTGGTGGTGGCATATGATATCTAATTTCTCTTTGCTTAAGACCCCTTTATGTCCTAGGTCATATACAACTTGTTGAAGAATCCACAAAAATCCTTTTGTGTTAATGTTTCTGGACCTCTTCAGAAACTGTAAACCTGTGTCCAATTGTAAGATTGTATTATTATATGGCATGGCTCTTCACAGAAAGTGGCAAAAGGAAATAAACTAGAATTATGAGAGTGAAGTAAATCCCCACTTGTATATATGTTACCCACAGAGCTCCAACTTTATAGACAATCTTAAATTTAATTTTTAATTAACAGATGATAATGGGGCTTTGTCAAAATATTGATTTAGGGTGTTTTCTTGCTACACCACTGCTAAGTGTTTGTTTAAACATTCCAGCCTTAAGGGATATTGTGAAATTGGTGAAGATTATCTCTGATCCCCTTTTCCTACCATACCCTTTCAAATGAGACATGTAAAGAAGGTAAACAAGGTCCTACATGAAGAGCAAAATTATGAATTAGAGCATGAAATGCTGATCATCAAATTCAAGTGCAATTTCTCTTCTCTCTTGTCATATAAACCACATGTTGTTGAAGTAACTCTTCTGTTAATCATTTACTCTGGCAGTTGTTTATGTTAAGCAGAGTCTAGAATTTTTCAGAGCTTTGATAGGGATAAAAATCTCAAGTTTTCATACGTGGTGCTTTTTACTTTGTGATATGGTAAATTTTGGCATTAGAAGACAAGACTAGTAAATACACACTTTATGAAGTAGGGAAGTATAAATAAATATGGTTAATGATCTAACAACCTTTGTGTCAGATGAGGTTCAAAAAGTGAGGTTATCATTCATGGGTGCCCTTTTATTTACGCAAGCTCCAGCCTAGAATCCTAGAGACATCTCTTCCCCCATAGGCTGATTCCAATTCCTCCCCTGGGAAGCACAGAGATCAAGCTGTGCATAAAGGTTATCAGGCATTAAGCAAACAGGGAACTCACAGAGGTTCAAAGTTCATCAGTGTTTCAATAATCATCCCTGATGCTTCTTAGGATTGCCAGATAACTAGAATCTGAATGATGTGGGGGAACCTGTGAGGCTATTGGCATTGCTTCCTACTGCCCAGGGCTTGTCTAGAAGCACTGTCCCAATGATCATTTTGATGACAATATTCTACCTTTGAGCACAGTACACATATTCTAGATGTCCTTAAAATCACTACTTGGTGAATGCCTCCCCTGCCCATTTCTAATTCTTAAAGAAACCTACAATCATCTTTGTGGTTGATGCCTCTATCCAGATAATACTTGGGAAGTCCTCTGAGCTGATCATGATTGCTTTATTAGGCAACATCTGCTAAAGCAAGGATTCTTCCTACATTTTAAACTACTAGCTAAACACAACCTTCTTCTCTTAAGGCTTCTGATAGCAAACAATTCTTTGGCCTGTAAAGATGGGACATACCCAGGGTCCAGAAGATAAACTGAGAATTATGTCCCCAAAACAAGAGAGAAACAAGCTCATTTTCCTAGAGCTTTTTTGACTATTTGGACCCTGTGTCATGGAGATTGGAACTCATAACATATTGATTTTATCCTCCAGAATTCTTCAACTAGAGTTCAGCATCTTTTCTTCCAGAAAAACAGAGTTAATGAATTCCCAGATCATCTTCAGTTGTTACCCAGTGTATTACCATTAAGGAATAAGCAAATCACCTAGAAGCCCTATAAGGAAAATTAATCCAAGGATTTGGGGGGTCAGTTAATTAAGGTTGAAGGCTTATTTATTTTGAGCAAATTCCTCAGCCTCTCTAAGCCTCAGTTTCCTCTGATGGCTTTTCTTATAGCAGCTTGTATCGCATGGCTTTGTTGTGAATATGAAATGTAATAATGAATACAGTATCTGGATCAATGTTCAATAAGTATTAGCTTTTCTTAGTTACTAGCATCAATACATATAGTGAGAGTCCCCATCTCCATCACAGTTTGTTGTTGGCTTATTATAGTCACTTTCCCAGAAATAAAAGTGTTGAGGTGCCCTGCTTTTTCTTTTTTTTACCATTGTCCTCTAAGCCAGCAATTTTCAACCTTTTTCATCTGATGGCACACATTAACTAATTACTAAAATTCTGCAGCACACCAAAAAATATATTTTTTGCCTATCTGACAAAAAAAAATAGGTATGATTTTGATTCATTCACACCAGATGGCTATTGTTGTGTTGACTGTTGTCGTTTTTTTTTTGTTGTTGTTTTGTTGTTTCTTGGTTTGTTTGTTTTTTATAATCTAAGGGAAAAGAGGTCAGTACCCCTGACTAAATAGTCAGGTATTGCATGTTTTAAAAATTCTTGCGGGACATCATTGTGCCTCTTGAGGCACACCAATTGGAAATTGCTGCTCTAAACTAATCAAAAATAAGAGAAAAAAAAACAGAAAACAATGTTTCTCAATGAGGACCTTTAATGTTTTCTTCTCTCTTTTCTTTCTCCCCTAAATCCGTGGTCGGCAAACTGCGGTTGGTGAGCCACATGCGGCTCTTTCGCCCCTTGAGTGTGGCTCTTCCTAAGCCTTAGGAGCACCCTAATTAAGTTAATAACAATGTACCTACCTATATAGTTTAAGTTTAAAAAATTTGGCTCTCAAAAGAAATGTCAATCATTGTACTGTTGATATTTGGCTCTGTTGACTAATGAGTTTGCCGACCACTGCCCTAAATGGTGGGAAAACCAGGGACTTTGTTCTCCCGCAGTACTTCAACTGCCTAACTTTCAAAGTTTCTAATATTTTATTGTCTGCTACTATTTTCCTTCTATAACCCTGGCATGCTAAGCAACCTATCCCATTTGAGATGGAAGTGAGATAAAATAATTAATGATTGCTAAGTGCTTTGAAAATACAAAGGACTCTATAAATGCCATGGGTCATTATTGCCTTCCAGTATATGAAACAGTATAATAAAATGGATCATAAAATCTCTTTACTACCATGGCTACTACTCTTTTTGCCAGTTAAAATCTATAGTTGAGCCTGTTGGTTCAAAGCAATGAGGGACATGAAAACAATTCAGTCATTTTCTAAAGTAGGTGTCCCTGATCAATTGACTCTGGAGACATCAGCAATATATTTTGCAAAGTTTATGTGAGAATAATGCCTCATCAAGAACATACAATGGAGCCAAGATAGTCTCTTCAATAAATGGTGTTGGGGAAATTGGACAGATATATGCAAGAAAATGAAACTAGACCACCAACTTACACCATACACAAGAATAAACTCAAAATGGATAAAGGACTTAAATGTACGGCAGGAAACCATAAAAATTCTAGAAGAATCCAAAGGCAACAAAATCTCAGACATATGCCGAAGCAATTTCTTCACTGATACAGCTCCTAGGGCAGTTGAAACTAAAGAGAAAATGAACAAATGGGACTACATCAAAATAAAAAGCTTCTGCATAGCAAAAGAAACCATCAACAAAACAACCAGAAAACCCACTGCGTGGGAAAACATATTTGCCAACGTCATATCTGATAAGGGCCTAATCTCCAAAATTTATAGGGAACTCATACAACTTAACAAAAAGAAGATAAACAATCCAATCAAAAAATGGGCAAAGGATCTAAATAGACACCTTTCAAAAGAGGACATTCAGAAAGCCAAGAGACATATGAAAACATGCTCAAAGTCACTAATCATCCGAGAGATGCAAATCAAAACAACAATGAGGTACCATCTCACACCTGTCAGACTGGCTATCATCAACAAATCAACAAATGACAAGTGCTAGAGAGGATGTGGAGAAAAAGGAACACTCGTGCACTGCTGGTGGGAATGCAGACTGGTGCAGCCACTATGGAAGACAGCATGGAGTTTCCTCAAAAAACTGGAAATGGAACTCCCATTTGACCCAGTGATCCCACTTCTAGGAATATATCCCAAGAAACCAGAAACACCAATCAGAAAGGATATGTGCACCCATATGTTCATAGCAGCACAATTCACCATAGCTAAGATCTGGAAACAGCCTAAGTGCCCATCAGTAGATGAATGGATTAGAAAACTGTGGTACATCTACACGATGGAATACTATGCTGCTGTAAAAAAGAAGGAACTCTTACCATTTGCAGCAGCATGGATGGAGCTGGAGAGCATTATGCTAAGTGAAATAAGCCAGTCAATGAAGGAAAAATACCACATGATCTCACTCATTCATGGATAATAAAGACCATTACAAACTTTTGAACAATAATAGATACAGAGGCAGAGCTGCCTCAAACTGATTGTCAAACTGCAGCGGGAAGGCCAGGGAGGGTTGGGGGGCAGGAGGGAGGGGGGTAAGAGATCAACCGAAGGACTTGTATGCATGCATATAAGCATAACCAATGGACATAAGACACTGGGGGGTAAGGGAGGCCAGGGGATTGTCAAGGGCGGGGGGGGGGGAAGGACACATATGTAATACCCTTTGTAATACTTTTAGCAATAAAAAAAAATTTAAAAAAAAGAATAATGCCTCATGATCACCTTCCGTTTCTAATAACATCACTGACTCTTCCCCCACCCATAAGTGCTTTTTCTGCAATAAATGTGCTACTCATATCTCTTCTACACATATTAGTTAATTTATATCACTACCAGTGTTTGTTTTTATGCACCATGCATCATAGCAGTAGGGCACTGGATAGAGAGGATAAATAATACAGGTAATTTTGGTTAGATAGGGGGCAAAGTGTAAATGATAATATTATGTAGCTTAGAAAAAAACTGATCAACTTAAAGTAAAAGCTTTTGCTATATTTCCTATTATAATTGCAAATGGGACAGCATTTTAAACTTTCCAGGTATAGCTGCCATATCTAGAAGCCCACCTATGTCTTTGTGTTTGGGGAAGCCTGAGGGTGTTAGTAAGATTCTAAAAATGATTAAGATATATGAAGGGATGCAAAGAATTAGTTTTCCATTAGAGGTTCTGAACATATTTACAACCCAGAATTTTTTGTTGCTTTGAAACCAAACTCATATAAAAGTGTTTAAAATTTTTGAAATTGACCACAATTTTGAGAACATTCTGTGATATTTTTTTCATCCTGACACTGCACTCTGATTTGAGAAACTAATGTTAGTACCTGAGACTATTCCTTAACTTTATTAAGTGAGTATAATTAAGAGTTATTTGCATTCAATTATTTGCTTATCTGCTTCTTTGATTGTGCTTTCTCTTTTCATCAATGCCAATTTTGGCTTCATTTAATCAAAGTGGTGAAATAATTAGATAGATAAGAGAGTTAAAGTAAAACTGATACACCAAACTTTGATAAGACCCTAAGGCCTCCTGAAATATTAACTTCCTTTATCACTGTTCTTCCTAAGGCTCACCTTGCATTTTAACTGTGGGGGATGATTACTGAGAAAGTTATTAAAGTCAACATGTGCTGGGGCTGACCGGCAGACCCTGAATGATGGATGAATGATTACTCTGACACATGTTTCTGTGAAAGAGAGGCTAAGGGGCTGTTTTGCTTTAGAAGCAAACAGCCCTGTTCGCCTGCCTCATTAGGTTTTTATTGTCACAACAGCTTGAACTAAAATTAACCTCTAGACACAATCAGCAGGGTAAGTATGCTTGAGAAAGCACATGCTTCTACAAGGTCGGGTCTTTAAAGACTAAGCATAGAGATTCTAGCAAAACACCTGGGGTTTGTACTAATTTGGAAAAGTCAAGGCAGTGTCTGCCACCTTCAACAAGGTCCCCCTAAAGACCCTTGACCTCAGACTTTCCAACCAAGTCCCATACTTCCCCACAAACATGTACTGTCAAAAGGCAAATGAGGTTTAAATGCTTCAATATCTGATATTATAGGAGGAACTCCACAACTATGACTTACTGACATATGTAGAAGTTTTATATACAATGAGAAACTGGGTCAAAATAATCATTTAAAAGTGTTCACTAGATAAAAGGAAAGATCTTACACTATGCATTTATTAAACTTTTAATGTAAGCATAGTACCTTCTTTACTAGATTTTTGAGAGGTCTGAGATCATATAGTGTTAGCCATAGATTGACCCTGAGTATCTTAGTCCAACCCTCTACTCCAGAGGACCAGGGAAATAAAGTGACTTTCTCAAAATCAGTTGGGGAGGGAGAAAGAGAGAGAGAGAAAGCAAGTGAGAGGGTGAGAAATAGAAAAAGCCTTCTGGACTCCTAGTGAAAATTCTTTCCATTACTTATTGACAGAAAATGAGAGGTTTTCATTGCCCAGCATCCAAAACTCCCTCCAGTTCTCATTGTGTGAGTCTTCGTGTAGCATCTTAGTATAACAATCTTCCCTCCCACTGTTCACCCCCTGCAAAGCTAGGTCATGGCCACATGATCCAGCACATGCTCTCACCTGGGGCTTTGAATCTTGAAGGACTAAAGAAAAAAAGCCAGTGAGATGATATTCACAAGGCTATGATCTCCCAGCATTTCTGGCTGTGTTGAGTTGCTAGAACACTCTTGTCAATTTAAGTTCCTTGATGATTTGCCACTAAATCCATTTTTCCCTGAAGAACTCTGATTCGCCACAAAGTGAGCTGCAGGCAACTGACCTTCAAGGAAAAGTGATAAAACCAGGATTGGTTGACATTAAAACTCCCCCCTTAGAAATACAGTGACAAAAAAGCTGATTAAACAATTGCTTGTAGTCACCTGGCATGCTGATTGAGAATATGATTTAAGGAGAGTCATGTGAAAGGCATGAAGAGTTCAAGGACAACCAATGAGGTGGCTGCTTCTTGTAATGAACAACTTAATGGTGAAAAAAGTCATCTACCTCAGCAGATCTGAGATGGTCAAAGATAAACTCAAACTTGAGTTTCATCCTGTGTGCTGATCTATAATAATAATAATAAAAGCGTAATATGCTAATTAGACTGGACATCCTTCTGGATGAAGCTGGGGCTGCAAGGGAAGCCCAGGCCCCGGGTGCCAGAGGAAAGCCGGTGCCGGCAGCCAGGGGAAGGAAGGCCTACTCTTGCATGAATTTCCTGCATTGGGCCTGTAGTGAATTATAATATCAGTGATATTCGCATCCCTGACAGGTTTCTTATGTGCATATTGTGGCATTATATGAGTTAGACTGAAAGCTGGAAATTTGACCTGGCAATATATGAGAGGATTCAGAGGATCCTAAGAATTCTGAACCCTTAACTCTCATTGAATCTCACTTGACAGCTCAATAAATCTCTCCTAGCTTGTCTGATGAAATTATTCTTCCCTTGGTTAAAGATACTTTTACCTGAGGGAGTTACCTTGAAAGATGAAGCCAGTTCTCTTCATGATACTCTCCCCCACCAATTCCCAAGATTGTCAGATTTCCACATAACCCTATAAGGGGGTAAACAATGACAAAGTCAAAACCCAGAGAAGGCCAAAGTACCCCTGGACTTCTAGTTTATATTGGCAAAAACTCTGAGATGTGTGTATGAGAATAGAGTATAAGGATACTTGATCAAGGATGAGAAGTGTAATTTTGGATTGGTCTGTTTCCAACAGTTCAAGATTCACTGCAGATTGAACAGCTATACTGAATCTGATACGTGAAGAAGGGAAATGCTACAAGTGGACAAAACTTTAAGCAGTACACTTCACTGGCATTTTACCAGGAGAGAGAGAAGCCTTGAAGTATGGATCTATATCAAGGCATGAGCAATGGTTAGTGGGTTAGCCAGGTGATTAGGGGACATAGAATGTACAAGATTAAAGACTGGGGGCAAGAAGTTTTAAAAAAAAATGTGAGTGAACCCAGAGAGTGAGATTATTGATCTCCCTTGTGAATGCACACAAAACGACACACCA
>NW_005871124.1:158234-167127 GCF_000147115.1 Myotis lucifugus | reverse complement strand
AGCATGAGAATACTATTAATCTGGCTCCATCTACTTGCACCAAGTCTAACTGCAGGGCTGCCTCCAACATCATTATATGAGTACTAGAGGCCTTGGTGCACAAAAATTTGTGCACTCGGGGGGGGGGGGGGTCCCCTCAGCCTGGCCTGTGCCCTCTCGAAGTCTGGGACCCCTCGGGGGATGACCACCTGCTGGCTTAGACCTGCTCCCTGGGGGATTGGGCCTAAGCTGGCAGTCAGACATCCCTCTGGCAGCCCAGGAGCCCTCGGGGGATGTCCACTTGCCAGTGGGGAGCAGGCCTAAGCTGCAGTCGGATATCCTTAGTGCTGCTGAGGAGGCAGGAGAGGCTCCCACCACCACCGCTGTACTGGCAGCGGTCAGACTGGCTTGTGGCTGAGCAGACCTCCCCCGTGGGAGTGCACTGACCGCCAGGGGGCAGCTCCTGCATTGAGCGTCTGCCCCTGGTGGTCAGTGTGTGTCATAGTGACCAGTCATTCCCAGTCGTTCTGCTGTTAGGGTCAGTTTGCATATTACCCTTTAATTATATAGGATAGAGGCCTGGTGCATGGGTGGGGACCGGCTGGTTTGCCCTGAAGGGTGACCCGCATCAGGGTGAGGGTCCCGCTGGGGTGCCTGGCTAGCCTGGGTGAGGGGCTGATGGCTGTTTGCAGACTGGTCAAGCCCACCCCAGTGGGGACTCTCACCCCATGGAGGTTTGGCCAGCCTGGGTGAGGGGCTGATGGCTGTTTTCAGGCTGGCCACACCCCCTTTAGGGTTGGGGGTCCCCACTGGGGTGCCTGGCCAGTCTGGGTGAGGGGCTGAGGGCTGTTTTCAAGCTGGCCAAGCCCACTGGCGACGAAAGCTCCCAGCCTCTCCTTTTTTTCTTTTTCTTTTTTTATTCTGGGATTTATTCACCTTCTATAATTGAAACTTTGTAGCCTTGAGAGGAGCTCAGAGCTGGCCAGGGTGGGCGGGAGGGAACCGGCTGAAAGCAGGTATCTGGGGTTTATTTATCTTCTATAATTGAAATTTTGTTGCTTTGAGTGGAGCTCAGAGCCGGGCCGCGGCAGGCGGGAAGCTTGGCTTCCTCCATCATTGGGGCAACCAAGCCTCCTGCTTGCTCCAGCTCCGTGGCTGCCGGCCGCCATCTTGGTTGGGTTAATTTGCATATAGTTGCTCTGATTGGCTGGTGGGCGTGACTTAAGGCATAGCAAAGGTATGGTCAATTTGCATGTTTGTCTTTTATTAGTGTAGATGTACAAAGTAATACACTTTTTTAAAAAATATATTTTTATTGATTTCAGAGAGGAAGGGAGAGGGAGAGATAGAAATATCAATGATAAGAGAGAAGCATTGATTGGCTGCCTCCTGCACGCCCCCCACTGGGGATTGAGCCCGCAACCTAGGCATGTGCCCTTGACCAGAATTGAACCCAGGACCCTTCAGTCCGCAGGCCGACGCTCTATCCACTGAACCAAACGAGCCAGGGTAGTAATACACTTTTTTTTAATTAAATCTTTATTGTTCAGATTATTACAGTTGTTCCATTCTTTTCCCCCTGTAGCTCCCCTCCACCTGGTTCCCACCCAACCCTCTGCCCTTACCCCCCCCCCCACTGTCCTCATCCATAGGTGTATGATTTTTTTCCAGTCTCTTCCCACACCCCCCCACACCCCTTTCCCCCCGAGAATTGTCAGTCCACTCCCTTTCTATGCCCCTGATTCTATTCTATTCCCCAGTTTATTCTGTTCATCAGACTATTTATTCACTTGATTTTTAGATTCACTTGTTGATAGATATGTATTTGTTGTTCATAATTTGTATCTTTACCTTTTTCTTCTTCTTCCTCTTCTTAAAGGATACCTTTCAGCATTTCATATAATATTGGTTTGGTGGTGATGAACTCCTTTAGCTTTTTCTTGTCTGTGAAGCTCTTTATCTGACCTTCAATTCTGAATGATAGCTTTGCTGGGTAAAGTAATCTTGGTTGTATGTTCTTGCTATTCATCACTTTGAATATTTCTCGCCACTCCCTTCTGGCCTGCATAGTTTCTGTTGAGAAATCAGCTGACAATCGTATGGGTACTCCCTTGTAGATAACTGACTGTTTTTGTCTTGCTGCTTTTAAGATTCTCTCTTTGTCTTTTGCTCTTGGCATTTTAATTATGATGTGTCTTGGTGTGGTTCCCTTTGGATTCCTTGTGTTTGGGGATCTCTGTGCTTCCTGGACTTGTAAGTCTATTTCTTTCACCAGGTAAGGGAAGTTTTCTGTCATTATTTCTTCAAATAAGTTTTCAATATCTTGCTCTCTCTCTTCTTCTGGCACCCCCATAATTCGGATGTTGGTTCGCTTGAAGTTGTCTCAGAGGCTCCTTACACTATCTTCACATTTTTGGATTCTTTTTTCTTTTTGTTTTTCCGGTTGAGTGATTTTTACTTTTTCGTATTTCAAATCTTTGACTTGATTCTTGTGATCCTCTAGTCTGCTGTTGGATCTCTGTATAATATTCTTTATTTCAGTCAGTGTATGCTTAATTTCTAGTTGGTCCTTTTTCATATCCTCGAGGGTCTCACTAAATTTATCGGTGGTTTCTAGAAAATTCTTGAAAAACCTTATAACTGTAGTTTTGAACTCTACATCCTGTAGTGTGCTTTCCTCCATTTCTGTCATTTGTGACCTGTTTCTTTGTCTCCACATTTTGGCTGCTTCCCTGTGTTGATAGAGTGGCTGTCTGTGCTAGGTGTCCTATAGGGCCCAGTGGCTCAGCCTCCCCAAGGTGGACACTCTTAGTGCACCCCTTTGTGGGCTTTGTGCAGTCTTGTTGTAGTTAAGCCTTGATTGTAGTTGGTATCACTGGGAGGAATTGGCCTCCAGGCCAATTGGCTGTGAGAATCAGCTGTGTCTACAGTGGGAGAACTTCTGTGCTGGAGACACCCTTCTGGGGCAAGACTTGCTTCAGTGGGGCTTTGGTGCTCACTGAGTCTGCCCCCTGAGTGTGTTCCTTATGGATCTGAGGAGTTGTAATCTGGATGGTCCCACTCTGACCACTGGGTACACTGGCTCTTGGATCTGTAAGGAGGTGCTAATTTAGCCTCTGCCTGAGCAGAAGCTACGGAGAGATCTTCAGATTCCTTTTCTTTGTTTGGGGTTTGGAGGTGCCCAGATGAGGCCCAGCTGTGAAGCAATGCAAACTGCTGTGGGGCCTTGGACCTTCTTTTGGAAGTTCTGGGTCTCTCTGACCCAGCTGCAGTTTGTTAGGTAATTTTAGATTGTAAAGGGCCAGGTCATTCATATGCAAAAGCCTCTGTGCACAGCTTGGGTGGGGCGAGGTCTCAGGGAATCAACAGGGCAGAGCAAACAGATATGGGTGATCCTCAGCCCTGCCCTAAGAGGCCCCGGGTCTCAGTGTCCCACAGTAATCGCTGCAAGCACCTTTGAGAGAAAGCCGCCCTCGAGTTCCACCCACTGCCAGACAGTTCAGTTTCTCCCCATATGAGTCTGGGTCCCCAGAGACTCGCCCGGAACTGGAGTTCAGAGTGGGAGCATGTGTCTCGCTCCCGATTGAAAAAGACAACCACGTCCTCAGTTGCTAGCCCTTTCCGTGTGCGCCTCCGTACATCTGCACTTTACTTCCGCACCTCCTCTGAGTCTCAGTGTGCTTTTCTCTTTCCTTCTAGTTGTAGAATTTCCACTCAGCCAGCCTTCCTGTGGTTCTGGATGATGTCGGTTTTGTCTTTTAGTTGTATTTTTGAAGTGGTTGTGCGAGACAGCAATTTCCAGTGTTTACCTATGCTGCCATCTTGGTTTCTCCAGTAATACAGTTTTTAAAACACAGACCATAAAACAAATAGTGGAAACTAAAATTATAAGGGAAAGTAATATGTAAAGAGCTTACTGAAAGCCAGGCACGATAGATTTTGTACACATCATCTCATTTAAACCACACAATCCTACAAAGAGTTATTATCCTGATTTAACAGATGAGAAATCAGAGGCAAAGTGTAAGCAACTTGCCCAGATTAATCGGGTAATAAGTGGTAAAGCCAGAATTCAAAACCCCAAGCCTATTTTCTAAATTGAGATGTGCATTCCCCAGGGGATGCTCAAGACATCCATCTTGGTGGAGCCAACCAAATATTAGAACTTTTTGTTATGTTTATTTTTTATTTCATCATTTTTAATCTCTTTGTATATGTTTTAGAATTTAAACATAATATATTAGTACAGCAGTATATGCATACAAATACATAAATGTATTGCATTTGTGGGTAGCTTTCCTTGATCTCTGCCTTTATTTTTTCTGAGCCTCATTCCTCAGTCTTCTCACTGATTCTGTGTACCAGCTGATAGCCTCAAGTACTAGAGATATCTACCCAGGAAGGCTGGTTTCATGGGCTACATCAATGCACTCTCATGTCTTCTGGCTTCTGGTTGATTATGAATGAGGATGTGTAATCTAAAAAGCTTGAAGCCCCTGCCCTGTGCTCTTTTAAGAGGCAATATCGTGCAGTTCTTAGGAGCTGGGATTCTGGAACTAAATTGTATGTGCTCGAACCTCAGCACTACTACATTTTAGCTGAGAGACCCTGGGTAACTTAACTTCTCGGTACCTGTTTTCTCTTCTGTAATATGCAAATTTAAATAATTAAATAAATAGATGGTTTAGACCATTTTGCGGTGCATAATATGAGTAAAATTATTTCACCCATTATCATCACATTATATGATCCTTCAAAATAGTCATTCAGGAATTACATGGTCATACAACTATTGCCATAGATCCCTCACAACTCTTCTTTTTTAAATTTGTTATTTATTAAAGCACTAGAGGCCCAGTGCACAAAATTAATGCATCCTGGGGGGTGGGCCTCTCGCAGTCTGGGAGCCCTTGGGGGATGTCTGACTGCTGGCTTAGGCCTGCTTCCCATGCAGAGTGGGCCTAAGCCAGCAATTGGACATCCTTAGTGCTGCCATGGAGGCAGGAGAGGCTCCTGCCACCGCCACTGCTCTTGCCAGCCATAAGCCTGTTGAGCATCTGCCCTCTGGTGGTCAGTGCACATCATAGCAACCGGTTGTTCCGCTATTGGGTCTATTTGCATATTAGCCTTTTATTATATAGGATAGTTGACATACAATATTATATTAGTTTCAGGTGTACAACACAGTGATTTAACATTTATATACCTTACAATGTGATCACCACAATAAGTCTAGTAACATCTGTTACTACACAAAGTTATTATAATACTATTGACTATTTTCTATATACTATACATTACATCCCCATGGCTTATTTATTTTATAACTTGGAAGTTTGTACCTCTTATTCCCTTCATCTTTGTCACCCACCCCCTCCCCCCCCCCCAACCTCCACAACTCTTGATTTGGAATTTTCTCCTGAGTTAGAGTGTGAGCTACCTGAGATCATCAGATCAATTTTTTATAGCCACCCTTTATTTGTCACCTCAAATGATATTTTTCTTCTTGAAAATCTTTTATATGTTTCATCTATTTAAGTTTCAAATTATTCTTCAAAATAAATCTATTTTCTAAAATCTAGTACAAATGAAAAGATTACAGATCTTCACTTCTGTGACTTTTTACAAGAACAAACCCCAAGCTCTGAGCCTCTTTCAAAAAAGAGGCAAAGCACATTATCAGCAATTTCAGCAATGCTAGATCAAGTTACTGCCCAAAGAAGAGGAAATGTCTAAGTTATGTCTAGCAAAAATATGCTTATATTATTATAAAAATAACCATTTTATTAGAGCACTGTGTAATGTAAGGCATCCAATCATCAGTGTCAAATAAAACTAGGTTTGATTACTGGCTCAATATTTACTAATAGAAACACTTACAGATCATTAATATCTGTAAGGTGATTAAATATTTCCCTGATTGCAGGGTTGATGTGGGAGATGAGCTCAGTGAGTTGGAAACCCAGGTGATGCATGGTCTCGTAGGCTATTGTTAGGACTTTGGATTTTGAGTCATCAGGGAAGCCATTGGAGGGTCTTGACAAAGGGGAAGGTAGGCCATACCTTTAAAAGGATCATTCTGGCCGAAACTGGTTTGGCTCAGTGGATAGAGCATCAGCTTGCGGACTGAAAGGTCCCAGGTTCGATTCCGGTCAAGGGCATGTACCTTGGCTGCGGGCACATCCCCAGTAGGAGGTGTGCAGGAGGCAGCTGATCGATGTTTCTCTCTCATCGATGTTTCTAGCTCTCTATCTCTCTCTCCCTTCCTCTCTGTAAAAAATCAATAAAATATATTTTTAAAATAAATAAATAAATAAAAGGATCATTCTGACTCCTAGGTTGTGCATACTGTTAGGGTGGAAACAGGAACACCAATTAAGAAGTGGTAGAAGTATCACATGATCACACTTATATGTGGAATCTAATGAACAAAATAAGCTGACAAACAAAATAGATCCAGAGACATTGAAACATGCAACAGACTGAGGATCCTCAGAGAGAAGGGGTGAGGGGGTGGGGGGAAGAGGTCAACCAAAGAACTTATATGCATACTAGAGGCCTGGTACATGAAATTTGTGCATGGGGGGGTTGGTGTCCCTCAGTCCGGCCTGTGCCCTCTCGCAATCCAGGACCCCTCAAGGGATGTCCGACTGCTGGTTTAGGCCCAATCCTTGCAGGGATCGGGCCTAAACTGGCAGTCGGACATCCCTCTCTCAATCCAGGACCACTTGCTCCTAACCGCTCACCTGCCTGCCTGCTCAGTGCGCATCATAGCGACTGGTCATTCTGGTCGTTCTGGTTGTTCTGGTGTTCCGGTTGCTGGGCTTTTATATATATAGACTAGGGGCCTGGTGCACGAAATTCATGCACTGGGGGATCCCTCAGCCCAGCCTGCCCCCTCTCATATACTGGGAGCCCTCAGGGGATGTCCTACTGACAGCTTAGGCCTGCTCCCTGCTCCCCTTGGAGCCGGCTCTGCCCCTGCCCCTTCCCATCGCTGGCTCCGCCCCTGTCCAGGCCTGAGGCCTCTGGCCTGGGCAGGGGGACTCCCAGCCCCCTCCATGGCTGGCTCCACCCCTGCCCCCTCCGATCACCAGCTCTGCCCCTTGGCCCCCCCTGCCTCCCCCACCACCTGCCTGGCCAACAGGCCTGGACACTTCAGCAGCAGGGCTGAGGGGACTGGGCACTGCCATCTTGTGGCCATGGGTGCCGCCATCTTTGTGGAGGAGTGACAGTTAATTTGCATATTACTCTTTTATTAGATAGGATAGGCATAACCCATGGACACAGAAAATAGTGGAGTGAAGGGACAGGAGTGGGTCTGGGGGTCAGTGGAAAAAAATGAAGACATCTGTAATATTTTAAACAATAAAGGTAAAATTAAAAAGGAAGCCTGGCCAGCATGGCTCAGTAGTTGAGCATCAACCTATGAACCAGGAGTCACGATTCGATTCCTGGTCAGGGCACATGCCTGGGTTGCAGGCTGGATGCCCAGTGTGGGGATCCCCTGTGTGGGGTATGCAGGGGGAAGCTGATTGATAATGCTCTCTCATTACTGATGCTTCTATCTCACCCTCTCCCTTCATCTCTGAAATCAATAAAAATATATTTTAGAAAAAATAAAAAGCAGTGGTAGAAATAGTGTAGGTAAAAGGTGATGGTGTTTGTTTTGGAACAGGGAGTTAATAGTGAAGGTGATGAAACATGATGAGTTTACAGATGTATTTTGAAGCTAGATCTCTCCGAACATATATTTAAAAGGATAATGTAGGTAAAAGGCCTCAATCAGATATCTGGTATACAATAAAACCCATAAAGATATACAATCATTACAACTCTGTGCTCAAAATTTGTGCAGTAATCAATGGTTAGCCAGTTTGTTCTGGATTGGTATGAACTAGGATCTTCTAACAATATTTTTCCTTCCTAAAATATTTTTATGTTTCTTTAATAGCTAGATGGCATAGTTCTAAGAGCTAGGGTAATGTAATCAGACAGACATGGGCTCAAATCTTGGCTCCACCTCTCAGTAACTGTTTGACCTTGAGCAAGTTACTTAAACTCTTTGTTCCTCAATGTCTTCATCTGTAAAAATGGGGCACTCAATTAAGTATACCCTAGAGAATGTTGTGATGATTCAGTAAGTTAATATATGTAAAGTACTTAAAACTGTGCTTGCCATGTAATAAATGATCATTAAATGTTAGCTGCTATGATTATCAGCTTTTAATAATTTTTTGGTTTATTATTTTATATTTTGAACTGTTTTTATACAAAAAACAAATTGTGTTCATTGTAAAAAATTAAAACCATACAGATATGAATTACTTAGAAATTAGAAGGCCCATCTAATTCCACACCCCAGAGAGAACTTTTATTAAACAGTATAGTAAATATTGGTCCAGATTTTTACCTATGTATATAGCACACCTTTCTTTATGAAATGTAATAATACTCTGCATATTATTTTGCAACTTGTTTTTATCAATTAAAATTTTGTTTTATATATCTTTCCATATAAGTACACATAAAACTATAATACTGATTTTCATGGTTGCATCATATTCCATCATATTTAGGTGTCTTTAAATTTTTTCACTCTAACAAACAAGGGTGCAATAAACATCCTTGCACATGTTTTTGGTGCAAATTTGTATATTTCTGTAAAAAAATTCTGAAGAATTTATCTATACAAGTGATTATGATGAGTAAAAATTATATGCTTTTAGAGGGAAATGTGTGTGGGGTTGGGTGGAAGTGGGCAAAATGGGGATAAATGGGGACTGAAAGAGACCTTGCTTTGGGGAGATGGGTACACAAGGCAGTGTGCAGATGATGTTTTGTTGAGTTGTACTCTTGAAACCTATATGGTTTTGTGAACCAATGTCACCCCAATAAATTCAATTAAAAAAAA
>NW_005871124.1:129952-157907 GCF_000147115.1 Myotis lucifugus | reverse complement strand
GAGTTATTTTTATTTTTATTTTTTCCTTTCTCTTAAATTTTGAAGAAGGCAAGCCATAGACTGGGAGAAAATATTATTTTAAATAAAATTCCCTGGCTTTGGACCTTTGCATTCTTAGTAGAGATATTCTAGAGCTGCACTACAAAAATTCAGAAATCAAAGAAGCCATTAAATCTGATTTGTAAATTTGGATGTTTATGGAATTTCAAAGTGAAGTTTTCAAAGTAGATAAACACCTGTTTATCTGATTCCAAATAGAGATAAACAGTAATGACAGCTACATTGTAATGCAACTCAAAAATAAATCCTTGGGAATTTTGTTGAATGCTGTCAAAAAAGGAACTAGTTCAGCTAAAAAGCATAATCTATCAAATGTCTATTTTTAGTTGACACAAAATACTCTAGAAATGAATAAGAACTAGAATTAACAGAGTAAATTGCCAAGAGTTGTACATGTTGTCAGATGGGTGCTGACTTCTGTATATCAACATGATTTCCTGAGAAGTATATTAGTGGTTGACTATGTATGAAGGGGGCATTAAATGAGTCATAAAATTATACCCTTTTGAACTCCCTGCCTTCTCCCACATGAGGGAGGTGACTCCACAGGCTGAAACCATCTGGGTACAGGGATTGTGGCAGAGGTATTTACTACTCACTGAATGTCAAGGGCATGCCCCTTTTTCCCAGCCCCCCTACAGTGCACAGGGACACAGAACACTGGATCTGGTTGTTGAGAAGGAGACACATGTTACCTCTGCCCTGAAACAGTGAATTTCCTGCTCCCTCTCTCTCTCTTGCCCTTAAACAACAACCAAAGAGATCAGGATCACCTATTGTACAGTGATAAGATAGTTGAAGCTCCTTCAGTAGCCTAGAGGAACCAGGTGGAGCACATCCCCTCACTGGCCCATATTGGACATGTAGCATAAGTGAGAAAGAAACTTTTTGTTTGTGTTAAGCACTGAGATTGGGGTTGTTTGTATTGCAGCATACCCTGGGTTTTGACAAATACAATGAATGTGGCCAATTTTACCTTATTAATAACTAGAGGCCTGGTGCACGGATTCGTGCACTGATGGGGTCCCTCATCCTCGCCTGTGGGAATCGGGCCAAAACCAGCAGTCCGACATCCCCCAAGGGGCCCTGGAGTGCAAAAGGGAACTCTGCAAAGTTGCTGTTGTTGGGCAGCTCCTATGTTGAGCGTCTGCCCCTTGGTGGTCAGTGTGCATCATAGCTACTGGTCTGTCAGCTGGTTGGCCAGTTGCTTAGGCTTTTATATAATAACTAGAGGCCCGATGCACAAAGATTCATGCAAGAATGGGCCTTCCTTCCCCTGGCTGCCGGCACCGCCTTCGCTCCAGCCAGAGCCGCCTTTCTGCCTTCGTTCTGGCCCCGAGCCGCCTTTCCACCTTCCCATGCTGCCCAGAGGCCCAGAGCAGCTGGGGTGTTACGGAACACCTGCATCAGGCAGCTCGGTGCCTGCATATGCAAATTAACCCACCATCTTTGTTAGGTTAATTTGCATACTCACTCCTGATTGGCTGGTGGGCATTGTGAAGATATGGTCAATTTGCATCTTTCTCTTGTATTAGTGTAGATGTTGAGGGCTACTCTATTGCAGGCACCAAGCTTTAAATTCTACATATGTTACCTAGTAGAATTTAACAACCTTTTGAAATAGACAATAACATCATCATATGACATATATAATATACTAGTATATTTCCATATCATACATAAAAATAGTATGTAGATATCAAATATATAGGATGTCCTCAAAAATGTATAAAAACACTTTAAATAATTATAAAGGCAGTGTTTATTAAAATACATTTCATTTTCAAAATTGAGTTATCAGCTGTTAAAGTGTGCATACTTTTTTTTTCTGCTCAGCAAACTTTATTTAGTTCTTCTGGGGCATGGGGGAGAATGCCTCCCTTTCCATGCTACTGTCCCTCCTACCCCAGGTTCAGTGTCCTCCTCTGTTGGGGAAAGATCTAGGTGCTCAAAGGCCTGGTCTGGAGGAAAAGCAGAGCAGGTGGTCCCTGCCTGGTGCTCCATGGGGTGTTGGTCTCCCCTGCTGTGGGCGAGAAGGAGGGTGGGCAGGTGCACTGCATGCCAGCACTCAGAGCTCCATTATTTCCTCAGCTGCAGGGTAATGGGAGGCAGGGGTATTCCCCAGTCTCAGCAGCTGAAGGGCCTCAGGGATCAGGTTTCCAGGGTAGTACCAGAGAAGCAGCTCAGAGCAAGGGCTCCTGAGTGTGGCAGAGCTGCTGGGAGGAAGGGGGGACTGCAGTAAGGTTCGTCATTATGCAGGCTGAGCTGAGAGAAGTAGGTGGCCATATTCTCCTCCGACAGGAACTGCTCCTGCAGGGGCTCCCTCGTGTCCAGGCCTCAAGGAGCCAAATTTTAATGTAAACACCCTTTAAAAATTCAGTAACATACTTTCGTACACACAGGAATTCAGGGATCCTTGAATCCAACTTAGTCTAATTCTAGAGCCCATGCCTGCAACAACCACATGTACATAACTCTACTCATCTTGAAACATGACTTTGTGCCTGTTTTATGATGGACAAGTGTTTTTTATTTTATTTTTATATTTTTAATCTTTATTGTTGAAAGTATTACATAGGTCCTTCTTTTCCCATTAACCTCTTCCAGCCCGTTCCCACTCCCCACCGCAGGCCTTCACTACCCTATTGTCTGTGTCCATGGGTGATGCATATACCAGTATGCATACAAGTTCATTGGTTGATCTCTTCCCACAACCCTTCCCTGCCTTCCCTCTGAGGTTCAACAGTCTGTTCGTGCTTCCATGCCTCTGTTTATATTTTGTTCATCAGTTTATGTTGTTACTTAGAATCCACATATGAGTGAGATCATGTGATACTTGTCTTTCTCTGACTGACTTATTTCACTTAGCAAAATGCTCTCCAGGTCAGATGGCCAAGTGTTAATGCACAGGAAACTAAGGTTTGACTGAAGAAAAATATAACATCTTTGGGCAAATTCTAGAACAATGATGTTCTGCTGATGGTGAAATATCTTTGAACCTGTTCATGCCACAGATTGTACACCTCAGCCTTCTCCTGTTGGAGAACACAATGGGGCCATTCAGCATAGAGGCTGGACTGGCTAAACTGGACCCCAGGTCTCCCTTGTATAATCTTCACAGGCATAAACAGTGGTATCATTAACTATGATACAGGGCTGTAGTAGGGCTGACTTATTTAATAAAGATTTCATGAGCATTAAGTATATGCCAGGATTTGGCACAAATGAGATTTAGGATGTTTCGCAGACTAGTTAGAAATGGTAGCCATTACTAGTATTATTACAGTTGTGCGTTGATGTTTGCCTGTGTCACAGAGCTGGTGTGAGAGCAGGTGATATTCATTACATTGTCAGTATTCGGTCAGGGTCCCTGCAGGGCCTGGACCTCCTGTACCAGAGTTCAGCTTGGTGAGCACTCCCAGGCATCACCGCGCGGCGTGGTCGCTCCTCCCCTCCGGGCCACCAGAGGGCGCGCGGGCACTTCCGACACGCCGCTGCATCTGCGCCTGCGCGCTAACTGCCGCCCGCCTCCGCTCCCCTCCTAACGGTTCCCGCCCCGCCTCGCCCCGCCCCGCCTCCCCTCGCGCCAGAACGCTCCTCCTCGGTTGCCCTAGGCTGCCGTTTGTTGACTTCCTAGAACGCGGAGGCTTCAGATGCCCAGAGTGTCCCCATGGAAGCCCGAGGGGCTTCCACGGCCCCAGTCGCGGCTGGGGTACTACCTTAGGCCCAACAGAACCGCCCCCGCCATTTTCCCGGCCCAGACGCGGATTTCCCGGAGCGCCCTCGGCATGGGGGAACCTGAGGAGGTAGTGCCCGGTGAGTGGCGCCTGCCGCAGTGGCAGCGGGCCCAGAGGGAGGGTCCGCGGGAGGCGGGCGGCTCGGCCCCGCCTCCGGGCCGGCCCCGTCTGGGAAGAGTCCCTGGCAGCGGCCGCCTGAGTGGAGCCTGAGCTGTAGGCGCGCCCCCTTCCCTCCCGCCCCCCAACGACTGAGGAGCAAGGAAAGGAGGGGGGGCTGAGGGGGAACAACGCATAAGGGTGTGTGTGTGTTTTCTGTGAGTTTCTCGAAGTTAACGACAATTTTAAACCTCCCTGTAAACGGCACAAAGTGCCTCCTTAGAGGGGCGCGAGGTAAAATAGGGTGGGAAACGGCTTAGAGAAAGGGGGTGAAGAGGGAGTCCTTAGCGAGTGGTGATTTTCTTTTAAGACTTTCCCCCCTGAGCCTTAAAATACATTTGACATTGTGACGGCATACATACGTTACCGCATACGTAGTGTAGAGACATTTCATGAAGAGTACTTTAACCACTTGGGATACGCTCAGATATTTTCTATAATACCTTTAAAAATGCTTATCATGACCCACTAAACTGATATTGTAACCCACTAATCATTCACGACCAACAGTTTCAACAAAAATATGGATTCGAGCAGAATCATGCCTTCACTATAATAAGTACTGTGTTTTCTGCCATGCTCTTGACTTTAATAATTAGATTCATGTCCTCTTGGGGTTCACAGCTTAGTGAGGGACACAAGAAAAGAAACAAAATGACAGTAGATGGCCAGGGCGCTAGAACAGAGCCACCAAACCCTGACTTAAAGTCCAGATATCAGGGAGCTTTTCCTGGGAGCCACAGCAGGAAAAAAGTTAAAATTATTCATTCTAGGGAAACCCCAGAGCCTGTTCTAGAACCTGGCTTACCACTTCTCAATTATCAGTTACAAATTGAAATGACTCATAATTGTTCTCAGAAGGTTTTCCATGTGTCTAGTCTCTTTTGCATTAATATTGATTATAAATACTTATGTTCACAATTTTTCCATTCTGGTACCCATTAGCTTATGTGTGATCATCCTTGAGATTTCCTCCAAAGCTGGATCTGGCCTCCTGTTTGGGGTGTGCATGTGTATTTAAATGGTTATTAGTAACCAATAGGGGTTTTTGTTATCAGAAACGGTACTGGATCAAACATCCTGCATCCTGGTGATACTAATGATGAAACTCAATATTGTCTTGTTTCTGTGTGTGGACAAAAGCCCACAGTCAAGGGCTAATTAGGTGTTAACCAGAGTGAGTAGGTCTACTTGATGACAGCAGGACTATTCGTAATTGAGGACTACCTCCCTTGTGATAGTACATGTCTTACTTTATACCACTACATGAATAACACATACTTAATTTAGTATATTTCATAAATAAAATTAGAGTGAAGTCTGGCAAGTAACACTGAATGAAGGTGGAGGAAGGAGGGTGTTATCATGAGACAAGGAATCTGAATAAATTACTGGAAAAAACTTTAGTAACAGCCAACTAGGAAAAGTTGTAAAATAGAAACTGTCATATATTTGCAGATTCGGGTGCTGTGTTTACATTTGGAAAAACAAAATTTGCTGAAAATACTCCCAGCAAATTCTGGTTCAAAAATGATATACCTACATATCTTGCATGTGGAGATGAACATACTGCTGTTATTACCGGTTAGTATTAAAATACTAAATATTATAGATGCACTGTGTTTTAAATATATTGAAAATAATATAGAAAGTGTTATTTTTCCTTTGCCAGATAATTCTTGACAATTTGATTCATCAATTGAATCTTTTAAATTTTAAGTTCCCTTAGTATGTTGAAATATGATTTTCTTTTTTTTTTTGAAGTGAACATACCATGATTTTATTGTCATATAATCAAACAAAATATGAAGCTTAGAACTGGATCACTTGACCCTTTCTCTTCTTATCTCCTCCCAGTTCACGATGCTTGCATCTCTTAATAGCCAGCATTCTCTTAGATCTGCACTTAGGCTCAACGCATTCAAGCCTCAGCACAATCTTCTTTGTAGTTTTAGCCTTTTTTTTTGGAAAATCGGCTTAGTCTGCCCACCATAGCCACTTTGCTTCCTGTCATTATGCCGCTTTCCCTGTGCATACAGAGAATCCTTGCCCTTCTTGTACTGTGTTACTTTGTGGGGTTGATGCTTGCCACACTTCTTACAGAAAGTTCGGCGGGTTTTAGGAACGTTCACCATGTCTGCGAGAGCTATCAGCAGGGAAAGGCGAAATATGATTTTCAATACAACTTTCTTAGAGTAAATCTATTTTAATATATCTGTATAAAAAAAACTGTTACCATATAATCTTAGACACTGTTTTACACCCAACAGAATCTGCCTATACGTATATGCACAAGGTAACCTGTTTCAACATGGAAAATAATGACACCTTCTAAGTGTAGCATTTTTATTTGTGATGACTTCATCTCACATTACTTTATGTTTAAAATGCTTCAATTTATTATTTCTTCTTTCCTTTCCACCAGAAAATAAGAAACTTTACATGTTTGGCAGTAACAACTGGGGCCAGTTAGGATTAGGATCAAAGTCAGCTGTTTGCAAACCAACATGTGTCAAAGGTTTGGGGTCTTTTTTTCTTTATCACTTTAAATACTTAACAAACCAAAATACTTTTATATTGATTGTGTAGTTCTTTAATATCATATTACAAATAATAAAGTATTTAGTTCTTTATTTTCTGATATTTAATTGAACATTATTGACATTTAATTTCATTTTTGTGATATGTTAGGGTCTAAAAATCATATTGATTTTAAATCCAGATGCCACAAAGAAAGTAATGATTCTACTGTATTGCACTTGAATATCCTCCCCCTTCCCCCCATTTATAAATGTACTTAAATATTACTATTCTGTATATATAGAGAACAAAAAATATAATGGTAGAATTTGGGGCTCTGTTTCATTTGTTAGATTTGAGGACATCATGGTTTTATGTAGTTTCTGGTTTTATAAAATACACTTTACCCTTCTGCATTTGGTGAGTAGATGTACTAAATAAAACATCAAGATTAGGCGTTGATTAGTACTAATGTTCTTCTAAGAACAGGATAAAATATTTTAAATCAAAACTGTCCCAGAAAATAGGGGGCTTATAATATCTTTACAAAGTTTTTCACTGTTATGTGCAAAGCTTCTGTTTAGGTATAACCTGTGAACATCAACTAAACTTGAATGACAATGGAGATTCCTTGGGATATGACAAGAGTAGCATTCTTTATCTTCCTAGCCAAATTTTTAATTTTAGCCCAAAATTTCAGTGTAATTTATGATATCCATGCCATTTTATAGGTGGTGTTATGGAATTTTAAAAGTATACTAAATTGTTCAAAAAATATTTATTGGGCACAGTCTGCTAAACCCTTGGATGTATTCACAATACCTATGACTCTTACTCTCAAATATCTAATAGACAAGCTAACAGGAGATCCTTGGCACCAGGGATTCTGTCTTAGTGTTCTTTGCAGCCACTATGCTAAGCACTTAGGATATGTTCTATAAAGGTTTTTTGAATGTATAAATGAACAGATGAAGAACTTTAACAAAGGTTTGTGTCTATGAATATTGGACTTAGTGTTTCTTTGAGGGAGGTGGAAGGTGAAATTGATGGTGATGATAGATTGTGTAAAAGATCACATTGATATGGAGGCAGCATAACAGAATGCAGCATAACAGAATCCACTTACCTGTGGAGTTTTTAAAAATATATAGAAGCCTAGGCCTTACCTCAGACCTACCAACTCAGAGTCTCACGGGGTGGAGCTAAGCTATGTGTATTTTTCTCAGAGCTCCTCTGGTTATTTTGATGCATGACTAGTTCTGAAAACTTTTGTTTTAGTAATTAAGAACATCGACCTTCCACTTAGACAGGCCTGGATTTAAATCTCTGTTCTACTACTTATTTACCATTTGATCTGTATTATTTATCACTTTCATAATCATTTCATATTTTAATTGTCATATTTTTAGCTTTAAAACCTGAAAATGTGAAACATGTTGCCTGTGGACGGAACCACACCCTAGTTTCAACAGGTATGGTATTCAATCTGTATGACTTCCTGCCCAGTTTGAGGACTGAGATCTCATTCCAGTACATTCATGAGTTTCTAAAATTAATAGAAGTGATACCTTGGCAACAACAGTAAGATTAGGATTTTTTAGATTGTAAGTAGTTAGTATACTTGTTAGCCTTTTGAAAATATGCAGGTAAGTGGTAAATGACTGAAGAAAAAGATTGTTTCCTTGGACTACGTCAAGAGGCAACAACTCCTTAACCATGTGCACACCTCATGGGCTGGTTGTTCTGTTCTTGCTCTTCCTTCTTCTTTTCTGAGGGTGAGTGGGAACCACCCCCTACCTCACATCAACCCCTATTGATGTGAGTCAGCACAATTTCAATCAAAATCCAAACAGGCTGTGTGTGTGTGTGTGTGTGTGTGTGTGTGTGTGTGTATAGAAGTTGACAAGGTGATTCTTTTTTTTTGTTGTTCTTTTTTTTTCTTTTTGTCTTATTTTGTTTTGAGTCTTAAGTTTTTGTGAAAAAGCAAAGGACTTAGAATAGCCAAAACAATTTTGAAAAGAATAAAACTGGAGGACTAGCACTACCTGATTTCAAGACCTACCGCAAAGCTACAGTAATCAAGAGAATGTGCTATTGGCCAAAAGACAGACAAAGATTAACAGAATAGAATCCAGAAATAGGTGCACGTGTATATGCCTAATTAATGTTTGACAAAGGTGCCAAGGCAATTCAATGGAGAAAATGTAGTCTTTTCAACAAATGCTGCTGGAACAATTAGACATTCAGACCCTGGCCACCCAGTCCTCCTTACCTCCTTTCCCCTCCACACAGCTGTCTTTAGGATATTTTCACTACCTTGGCTTCTCCTCACCTCTCTGCACTATTGAGACTTTTCCCTTGCTGAAATGTCTTTTCTCTTCCTCAGATTCTTTAAAGATGCAGTATTAGTGTTACTTCTTCCATGGAATTTTTGGTGACTATTCATTCAACTTTTTACTCATGTGGTTCTCTGAACTATGCTAAGTATTTCACCAACTCTGGTTTACTCCATATATATATAAATTGTGTGGTCCAATTCCATGTGGCCTTGTAATATCTTCCATTTGAAAGCTAGTCTTGTTTCATTTTTTAAAAAATATCTCCTTTTTAATTTTTACTGATTCAAACTGATTTTGCCCTGTTTCCCCTATTTAGCGAGGCTTTAACTTCATGTGCATTTTTATGGTGGATATCACTAACTTTTAATATGCATATGTTTCAGAAAATCTTTATTACTTCAGAGCTTACTGGCAATGTTTATTATTTAGGCATGATATACTTCTTGTTTAAATAATAAAGTAACAAATATTTATAGTGCTTCTAATGAGCCAAATGCTGTTCTAAGAATTTTACAAATGTTAACTGATTGAAACTTTATAACAGCTCTATGAAGTAGGCATTATTATTATTCCTGTTTTACAGATGAGGAAAAGGAGACTTGGATAGGTTAAGTACAGCTTGCCCAAGGTCTCACAGCTGATACGAGGCAAGCCAGAATTTGCACCCAGGAAATATGGCTCTTGAGTCCTTTCTTCTAAACATAATACTATATACTGCCTTTCTAGTTAGCTATAAAATTAAAAGAATTATACAACATAGATTTTTCATGTTTCTAATTATATTCTTCTTGGGTTTATATCATTTTACTTATTTGTTACCTATTATATCTTAGCTTTAATGGGTATGGGAGTTAAAATTAATGAACCATATATTTCTTACATAGTTTGATTTAGATTTTAAACTAATTTGGAAATTACTTTCCTCTTTTCTGCTCTAAGTTAATAAAGTGCTGCATGAATAAGAAAATGCATTCCACACATTCTATGCATTTTAGATGCTACTGGGACTCTGGAATGATTTCTAAGATCTCACAAAATGTATATAGCCTTGCTTATTTTGCTTCATTTTTGACAAATGTAGTTGTGCACCAAATTATAGGATAATACCAGCTTTCAGTTTTTTTCACTGTTAATAGAAAAAATATCTGGTATACACCGGCCTGTCTCATAAAGATGATGACTGTAGTATAAAATGTTTTCTTTTCTGTGTACAGAAGGAGGCAAAGTATATGCAGTTGGAGGAAATAATGAAGGCCAACTAGGACTTGGTGACACTGAAGATAGAAACACTTTTCATTTAATTGAATTTTTTACATCTCAGCATCAGTTTAAGCAGCTGTCTGCTGGATCTAACACTTCAGCTGCACTAACTGGTAAGACTTTTTTCCATTTCAAGCTAGGGCACATCCCTTTCCTTTAGACCAGGATATACCAACCAACTCAGTAAATTGAAGATAGCATTGCCATTTAATTTTCTTTCATTGATGATGTGTTTTCAGAAGGCATTTAAAATAGAACTTTAAATCATGACTTATGTTACAATTGTATGCTTATTTAGAGTTAGATGTCAACATACATTTTGAAGGTAATCTATATATATAAAAGCCTAAGCGATCATTACAACTGGACAACCAGAATGACTGGAACTACCGGTCGACCAGTCGCTATGACGTGCACTGACCACCAGGGGGCAGACGCTCAATGCAGGAGCTGCCCCCTGGTGTTCAGTGCGCTCCCACAGCCAACTTCCTGCTGCCATCCAACCTCCCGTAGTCCCTCTCCCTGGCCCGCCAACCTCCCACAGTCCCTCCCCCTGGGCGGCCAGCCCTGATCTGCCCTTATTGGGGCTGGCCAGCCAACCTCCCGTTGTCCCTCCCCTGGAAGGATGCTTTAAGCGTTGAGCATCTGCCCCCTGGTGGTCAGTGCGCATCATAGTGACAGGTCAGTCTGCTGTTTGGTCGATTTGCATATTAGCCTTTTATTATATAGGATAGAAACATTTTATGCTAGAAATTGAACTGTTAAGTAGCTAACTGGTATAAAAGTCTTAGGAGTACTTTTCTTTTAAGACACATAATTTTTCTAAATTAAAAAATAAATGGGCTGTTGGAAATATAATACAGTAACTTCATAGATCTGCCATTTTTTAAAACCCTTTTTCCTCGTGTTTTCTTTATAGAGGATGGAAAACTATTTATGTGGGGAGAAAATTCTGAAGGGCAGATTGGCTTAAATAATGTATGTAATGTGAATTTTCCTCATGAAGTAACTGTTGGGAAACCTATTGCCTGGATCTCTTGTGGATATTACCATTCAGCTTTTGTAACAAGTAAGACAGAACATTTTGGATTCATCATATCTCCCATTTTAAGTTATTAGTTAATCATAAAGTGATATAGCATCCTACAGTTCCATAAAAATAATGTCATAGTAGTCCATGTAATGGAATAATTTTGGTCTCTTTTAAAATAGTATTTCTTTGTTTCAGTAATGAGAGTTTATAATTTCAAACTCTATCTGACTTATTAACTTTTTAATGAATATTAGGTGTATTAGAAAAACAAAATGTATATGTTAGAAACCCTTCTAAGTTTTGGATCTCAAACTTCTTGGAATCATTTGGCATAAAAAACTTTACCTGTAGGCCACTTTCCTTTGAATCTACTTGTCTCTGTACTTTTATGTATTCTACTCTTGTCCTGATAATTTGCTTTTATTGTTTCAATAAGTAAGGCATAGATTTTCATTGTGGGAACAGGATAAAGACTAGATGGAAAAAGAAAAGGAGTCAGTATGGGATATGATTTCCTTTGGTGGGACTTTTTTCAGCATCCTCAATTTCTCCTTTTCCTTGGTTCACTGGCTACTGTTTCTACCTTAGTTAGAATATTTGAAATATTGGACTCTATTATAGTCTGCATCTACACTATGAACTTGGTTTTCTATCTTATTGATGGTTTTTCTAATAGTAAAACACCTAGAGGAAATAGTTTTGTGGCCCCTCAGAGACATCCCTCTAGATTTTTGCTTTATACATTTACTCCTTATTCCATACACCTCATATTTAGTTTTAGAAAGTGCCAATTGACTCATCTCAGTACTCCTCAGAATTACCAGTGAATTGGTAGCAGCTTGGTACCAAGAGGTGGCAAAATCTAGCTTGGTTGGTATTGTTCACCACTAGATTAGTTTGTGTCTTGAACAACCTGATAATAAATATTGTCGGATGGGGGAGTAAGTGAATGAATGACCAATTGATTGTGTTTCTTGGGGAAATACTACCTACCAACTTATTACTAACTCTAGGGTCCTAGGTTTGGTATAGTCTGTGCTCATTTTGTTCATAAAACAAAACAAAAAAGGGGAAAAACACAAACAAGCAAAAGCATTGTCTTATGGGTTTTAATAAAACTGCCAGAATCACTTTTATGACTAAACTCTGCTGTAGCCAGTAGGGGAAGAGGTGGAGTTGTTCATCTTAATCAACGTGTGTTAAATTGAACTTTTTGCTTTGTTTAATTGTTTTAATGCCTTTTAAAAATTGCTTTTTTGAGATATAGTTCACATGCCATACATTTCACCCATGTTAAGGTATGAGAAGCAGGAGGAATTTATAGACAGGTGGAAAGAGACTCTTCATATTCCCAGGGGTTTGGTCAGTGGTCCATCATGGTTCTCTTAGAGACATGCAATTAATAAGTAACAAGACCTGCTGTTACCTCTTTCCTCACACCAGTGGTGATATGTTCTGTGTCATTCTTTAGATTAGATTATATTTACAAAGATTTAAAATCCCTACTTTATAGAACTCAGTTTAGTTCATAGAAATGAACAAAAGAAATTTCTACTTTCAACAAGTTCATAGTCATATTATAGTGTGGTAAGTATAATAACAGAAGCAAGTCAACAGTGTTGGTATTGCCAAGGCAGTGGTTAAATGTCAGGGGTTCCTTGATAGTCTTTCTGGAGGAAGTACCATCTAACAGTAAAATCTGTTATCTTAAGACTCATATATTTACTCATATGTAAATGAGTTTTCTGAAATAAATTTCATAAAAAGCAATTAGTCATTTATTCAACAACTATTCATTAAACGCTCTGTATACTAGACACTGCTAGGTTTTTGGAATACCTTAATGAGCAAAACAAAATCTATGTCCTTATGGGGGTTTAATGTCTAGTCCAGCCGTGGGCAAACTACGGCCCGCGGGCCGGATCCGGCCCGTTTGAAATGAATAAAACTAAAAAAAAAAAAAAAAAAAAGACCGTACCCTTTTATGTAATGATGTTTACTTTGAATTTATATTAGTTCACACAAACACTCCATCCATGCTTTTGTTCCGGCCCTCCGGTCCAGTTTAAGAACCCATTGTGGCCCTCGAGTCAAAAAGTTTGCCCACCCCTGGTCTAGTCATTCTACTTTATTAAAAAGGGGGGAAAGGGGGAAGTAGAAGTCAGCCGGCTGCAGTGGCTCAGTGGTTGAGCATCGACCTATGGACCAGGAGGTCACGGTTTGATTTCCATTCAGGGCCATACCCAGGGTGTGCAGGAGGCAGCCAGTTGATGATTCTCTCTCATCATTGATGTTTCTATCTTTCTCTCCCTCTCCTTTCCTCTCTGAAATCAATAAAAAGAAAGGAAGCTTTTTTGTTAAGCAGCTAAAATAATTTTCTAGTTTTTTCTTAGTAGTGATGCTTGAGAATTCTTCCTGAATATATTGGACTAGAATAATCAAAGGGAAAATAAAATCTGGCTTCATTTCCTTACCATACAGTAAAAATATCTCAAATTTATTAAGTTGCCATTTTCTAAATTTTTTTACTGCACATGAGAACATGTACTATAAAGACCAGTATCTTGTCCATATTTATTCTGTCATTGATCACTGTTCTTTTCCTTTAATAGTGGAGGGAGAACTGTATACATTTGGAGAACCTGAGTATGGAAAGTTAGGTCTTCCCAAACAGCTACTGATGAATCACAAAGTGCCCCAGCTGGTGCCTGGAATTCCTGAGAAGGTGATACAAGTAGCTTGTGGTGGAGGGCACACAGTGGTTCTCACAGGTATGTGTGGACCCTGCTGCTCTGTTTCTTGCTCTCCGTGGTGGCTAATGAAAAAAATTATATTCCTTTTTTTATTGTGGTAAGAACACTTATTACTTGATTTACCCTTTTAAATGATTTTTAATTGCACAATACAGTATTATCCATAACTTACCTTGCATAGCTGAAACTTTTATACCATTCATTAGCAGCTCTCCTCTTCCCCCTCCCAGCTCCTGGCAAACCACCAGTCTAGTCTCTTGCTTCTAAGAGTTTGCCTATTTTAGATAGCTCATATAAATTGACCTTCAATCTTTTTCAGTTAAGATCCTCACCTTTTATTCCTGTAGTTAATATATATTTCTGGCCAATGGAAGAATTTCTTAAGTAGAAAAAAATTAATCTTGTTGAATTATTTTTGCTAACATAATTGGTATTTTCATGTTCTTAACACATTTATTGGCAAAAAATGACATTGTTTTTAGCTAATTTTAAGGGCAAACTTTTCCATATGTGTATGGAAATATATATTTTTTCCATATATATGCATATATATATTTCATATTTATCTAAAATTGACATGTTTTTCTGAAATATTTTCTTTTGGAGAAGCTCCCTTTTCATGCTATTTTCTACAGTCATTGATAATTCTTTGTGACATTCACCACATATAACTTGATGATTTCTTTGTGATTTTTATTTTCCGTTATAGTTATTCATTAAAAAGTATTAAGATTTTCAATTCAGGTAATAAAGAAAGTTAGAGCCATAATAGTAATGTCACTTTTGGCTTCTGAATTTTGTATTTGGCATGACATGTCATTTCTCATTATTCTAGTTAATACATTAAGATATACATACTCCTTAATAATATGCTTGCTAAATTGGTGTTCCTAAATTTTTATAGCATTAGCTTTATTTTAGACTAGGGGCCCAGTGCACAAATTTGTGCACCTTGAAAAGAACTGTGGGCTGTGAGACTGCGGCGGGCACAGGGGCTGGTCTTGGCCCTTCCTCCGTGCCCCCGCCTGGCCCCTCCTGCTGCGGCCCCTGGTCCCTGTTGGCTGCCAGTCCTGCTCCCACCACCGCCACTGCTCCCACACACTGACAGCGCCGGCCCTGCTCACACCCACTGACAGTGTGGAGTGATTGGGGCCGGTGCTGGGTGCTGGCTGCGGGTGCAAGAGGCGGCTACCAGCCCCGATCGCCCCTCAGGAGCAGGGGGAGGTGGAGAAGCCCTGAGGGGTGATCAGGGCTGGCAGCTGCTGCTCACACCCGCTGGCGGCTACCAGCCCCGATCGCCCCTCAGGAGCAGGGGGAGGTGGAGAAGCCCTGAGGGGTGATCAGGGCTGGCAGCTGCTGCTCACACCCGCTGACTGCCAGGCACCAGCAGCGGGTGCAAGCAGTGGCTCCAGCGCCAGCAGCAGGTGTGAGTGGGGCCGGAGCCAGCAGCAGGTTGTGAGCACCCGGCGGGACTGCAGTGTGCAGGAGCAAAGAATTTTCAATAACCACCAGAGGCTCACCCCGATGACAGCGACCGGCGCCCCACCTTGGTCTGGCACCCCTGCTCACCTGCTCCACCATCCCACCGTGGCCGATGCCTGCCATGTTCTGTGCTCTGCCACCTGCTGCCGACACCTGCCATGTTATGCGTGTGCCCCCTGGTGGTCACTGCACATCATAGCAACCAGTTGTTCAGTTGTTTGGTTGTTCTGCTGTTCAGTCTATTTGCATATTAGGATTTTATATATATAGATGAGTAATATAGAGGTCATATAGTTAGGTAGTGAATTATGATTTTTTTGGTTAAAAAAAATGAACAGTTTCAGAAATCACCAGTAACTCAAAGTTAAAAGTATTCTAGGCAAATTTTGAATAATATCCAATTCTCAGATGATATGCAAGTTGATTGAACAATATTTTATCTTTAGATTTTCCTCTTACATAACTTCCTTAACTTCTTATTCTAGTCCTTGTCATGCTTATTAGCTATGGTTTACCAGAATTATAATTTCCATATGGAATCTTTTTCCAAGTTAGAAATAATTTTTTTCGAGGCTTCCACTCTAAATTTGGAAATAATTTTGAAGTTTAAGATTGTTTTGAATTTTTGCCAACAATATGAATTTTCAAAAATATTTATTTTAGGATTTAAACTTTGAAATTAATCTTTATAAATTATCTGAAAATTCATTCTGTAGGCAGAAATGCAATTTATGCTTTATGTTATGTATTTTATGTAGTTTATACAAAAATTACAGAAAGAATTTAATAGGTGATTGAAAATTCTAAAGGATACTATCCTATATAATAAAAACTTAATATGCTAAGTGTCCAGTCGTCTGGTCCATTCAACCAATCAAAGCATAATATGCTAATGATATGCTAAGGCCGCTCAACCATTCGCTATGACATGCACTGACCACCAGGGGGCAGACAGTCGACCGGTAGGTTAGCTTTCTGCTGGGGTCCAGCTGATCGGGACTAAACAAGACAGGCCGGACATGCCCTGGAGCCTTCCCGTGGTCCCTCCCTGGCTGGCCAACCTCCCGTGTCCATCCCCGACCCCGATCGTGCACCGGTGGGGTCCCTCGGCCTGGCCTGTGCCCTCTTGCAATCTGGGGCCCTTGGGGGATGTCGGAGAGCTGGTTTCAGCCCTATCCCGCAGGCCAGGCCAAGGGTCCCCACTGGTGCACGAATTTGTGCACTGGGCCTCTATTATAATAATAATGTCATTCAACCATACATTATAAAATATTTTCATGTAAAATGAGCACCAAGATCATCTGTGGTACTTTTAGCTTCCTGTGGACTTTGTTTTGTAGTTAAAAGCTATCTTGCCAGAAATTGATTGTTTTCAGCAGACTTTTTCATACTTTGCGATCTCACAGACCAATAAAGCTTTTGTATTTTATGTTTTTTGTTTTATAAAATATGAAGATGAATATATGGTTGCCAGCTTTTAATTTTAATTTGACTAAATATGGACATTTCAAAAAATACAATGTTTTCACAATTATGTCATAACATAAGGGGGATTTTCAGAAAAAAATTTAAAAGCTCTTAATTTTATAATAAAAGACACACCCTTAAATTGTATAAATTTATCTGTATGGTAAATTCACTACTTTGCCTATTTTTCACATTTCTCATGGACCTGTGAGAGCTTTATTATGATGAGAAACCTGTATTCTGGAGCACCGTGTGGACAGAAAGGTTAAATATTTAGTCCTAATGAAGAAATAGGCTTGGAAGAGAGGATTGACCATTAGTCTTATTAAGTATTAGATGAATACCTAGGAGTTATAGAATACTTTGCAAGACCTTTAAGGAAAGAATAACTAACCATCTGTTCTAAACTATTCCCTTCACTAAAGGGAAGGGCCTGGATTAGATGATTCTATAGGGGCCTTCCCCAGCTTTATTTTTCCTTATGCCTATATCTTTGGTCTTAAAATCTAGTTAGGTATCATTCATTAAAATACTTCAAAGATAATTTAAATTAGTTCATTGTTGATGGATTTATTTAAATGTAGTATTTAAATGTGACTATGACAGATTAGAAAATACAACTACTGGTTGTAGTGATAGTTGATTAGTTTCTCCTTAAAATAAGGGAAACAATGGACTGCTGTTGAGAAAGTGTCAGACTGGAACTTGGACACACTAAATGAGGCAGAGTGTTAGATGTGATCTTGTATGTCAGTTATCAAAAGACAAGAAAGGCCTGGTTATAAGATGGGTCCTCAATGCAATATAGATCCCAAGAAAAATAAGAACTTAACTTCTCTAGATTATGTTTGGACAAACTTAAGATCTCTACAGGGCAACAAGTTACTAGTCATGAAATCAAAATGTATCCTGTGAAATTAGAGTAGTATTTATCTGAAGCTAACTAATGAAAACTGTTTTTATAATATTGTATTATTTATTAACATACAATTACATTGTTAGATTTTACAAAGGTGATGTGACCAAAAATTATATTAGTTGTTATATGTAATGTTTTTAGATGAAGGAGGTGTTTTTTTTTACAATTGTGTACCTTTACATTTTTCTTCTTCCTTCATCATTGAGAAATGCATAGTTAGGTATTCTTATATGGGCATTCTTTTAGAGATACTTAACCTTCATTGTGAAAGGTTGAATATCACAGTTTTTCTAGATATAATGGTGACAGCATCTGCTTCCCTGCAATCCTTTTCTTGTACTTGCCCCTTCCCTTTCAGAGAAAGCTGTGTACACCTTTGGGCTGGGACAATTTGGTCAACTGGGTCTTGGCACATTTGTCTTTGAAACTGCGGAACCCAAAATCATGGAATCTGTTAAGGACCATAAAATAACTTATATTTCCTGTGGAGAAAATCACACAGCTTTGATAACAGGTACAGATCAGATTTCTGGTATATATTTATAAAACTGGGTATATTTTATTATAAATAAATACTATATGGAGTTAATGTATAACTTAAAGGAATTGATAACTGAGAAAATTGAATTCCTTGTTTAATATGCCAGAATATAAAGTTGTAAACTCCTTTTAAATTTTAATTCAATTTAATGTCAATATAAATGATTCAAAGATTAAGAACCTCAGAATATGTCATCAGTGTCAGAGATAAGACCATAGTATTATACTTTGGCAGAAATCTGGAATCATTTTGAAATTGTATCAGTTTGAAAGTTCTTAACTCTACTTGGACCAAAGGGAAAAGTCTTATGAGAAAAAAACTTGTTTTGTGTGTATCCACATATCTATTATTATTATTATCTTAATTTTTATTAAATTTATTGGGGTGAAATTGTTTAATAAAATAATATGGATTTCAAGTGTACAATTCTATATTTCCCAGCTCTATTCACCAGGGAAAAAAAGAACTTATTTTAAAATATTCTCCCTATTCAATCTGACAGCTATTTTTAGACTGAGTAAATTACTTACTTTTACTCTTTATTGTTGAGCATATTACAGATGCCCCATCCTTTTTCCTCATTGTCCCCCTCCACCAGGTTCCTGTCCCCTCCCCAGGCCTTCACCACACTATTGTTTGTGACCATAGGCAATGCATATCTGTATATATAAAAGCCTAAGCGACTGTTACAACCTAACAACTGGAACAACCGGTTGACCAGTCGCTATGATGCGCACTGACCACCAGGGGGCAGATGCTCAATGTAGGAGCTGCCCCCCGGTAGTCAGTGTGCTTCCACAGCCAACCTTACACGGCCCCTCTCCCTCCCGCCCAGCCGGCCTCCTTTGGCCCCTCTCCCCACCTGGCCAGGCCCCCGCCCATAGGCCTTGATTGGAGGCCGGCCAACCTTCCGCAGCCCCACCCCCTGGCCAACCAATCTCCTGCAGCCTCTCCCCCCGCCTGACCCCCCCCATCAGCCTTGATCAGGGGTCCGGCCGGCCAACTTCCCAGGGTCCCACTCCCCAGCCACTGGCCCCCCAACAGGCCTCGATCACCGGCCAGGCCGAGGGATCCCACCTATGCACTAATTCGTGCACCGGGCCTCTGCTCTATACCAATAAAAGGGTAATATGCTAATTAGACTGGATAGACCACATGTCTTCTGGAGAAAGCCACGGTGGTGGGGTCCAAGGCAGAGGCAGTTAGAGGCGATCAGGCAAGCAGGCAGAGTGGTTAGGGGCAATCAGACCAGCAGGGGAGAGTGGTTAGGGGAGATCAGGCCAGCAGAGGAGAGTAGTTAGGGACAATCATTCAGGCAGGGGAGAACGGTTAGGGGCCATCAGGCTGGCAGGAGAGAGCAGTTAGGGGCATCAGGCCTGCAGACAGAGGCGGTTAAGGGCGATCAGGCTGACAGGCAGAGGCGTTTAGGGGCGATCAGGCAGGCAGGCAGGCAGAGGTGGTTAGGGGTGATCAGGCAGGCAGGAAGAGTGGTTAGGGGCAATCAGACTGGCAGGCAGGTGAGTGGTTAGGAGCCAGCAGTCCCAGATTGGAGAGGGTGGAGGGTGCAGGCCGGGCTGAGCCCCCACCCCCACCCCCGTGCACAAATTTCGTGCATCAGGCCTCTAGTATGTATATAAGTTCTTTGATTAATCTCTTCCTGCTCCCCTCCCCACTTCCCTCCAAGATTCATCAGTCTGTTCCATGCTTCCATGCCTCTGGATCTATTTAGTTTGTCCATTTATTTTGTTGATTAGATTCCACATAGAAATGAAATCATTTGATATGTCTCTCTCTGCCTGGATTATTTTGCTTAACATAATAATATCCATGTCCCTCCATGTTCTTTCAAAGGATAAGAGTTTCTTCTTCTTTACTGCTGCATAGTATTCCATGGTGTAAATGTACCACAGCTTTTTTATCCACTCATCTACTGATGGCACTTGGGCTGTTTCCAGATCTTAGCTATTGTAAATTGTGCTTCTATGACCATGGGGGTGCTTATATTCTTTCTGATTGGTGTTTTAGGATTCTTAGGATATATTCCTAGAAGTGGGATCACTGGGTCAAATGACAGTTACATTTTTTTTTTTGAGGAAACTCCACAGTTTTCCATGGTAACTGCACCAGTCTGAATTCCCACCAGCAGTGTACTAGGGTTCCTTTTTGTCCATATTCTCACCACTAAATTCTTATGATGCTTTTGCCACTATGAGACGTTTTCAGGAGTGACCCACAGTGATAGAGAGAAAGGCACCTTCAAGATCACTAAGTGAATATCTGGGTCCTTTAGATCTTCTGCTCTGTACTTTCTCTATCCAGGGAGATGCTGCACTGGGACCTTCATCAGTTTAAGAAACTAGGTGCTGCTAATGTAGGTCTCAATATAAGATCCTTCCCTAAATGACTAACTCAGTTACTTGTAGGTAATTGATATACTCCACAGATTTAATTGCTTTAGAACAAAGGCTCTATAATTTCACTATTTCCAGCTCACATTTCTATCTAAAAATAAAGCATTAAAAAGTTAGAAATCATATAGTATTTTAGAGTAATACAGATATCAGTATTTCTACATTTTTCCTTCTTTTAAAAATAGTATCACATGAAATGTTGAAGGGTATTCTTTAAGAAGAGGGAGAATATAAAAAAGAAGATAAATAAAAAATATGAACAATAAAATGGCAATAAATACATATCTATCAACAGTTGAATTTAAAAATAAACAAACAAGGAGCCTAATGAACAAAATAAACTGATGAATAAAATAGAGACATGGAAACAAGCTGATGAATCTCAGAGGGAAGGGGGGAAGGAGGGGTGAGAAGAGATTAACCAAAGATCTTATATGCATGTATGCATTACCTAAGGACACAGACAATAGGGCGGGGAAGGCCTGGGGCAGAGCGGGAATGGGTGAAGGGAGACATTGGGGGGAAAGGGAGGACATCTGTAATACTCTTAACAATAAAGATTTTTTAAAAAAAACAGCTACTGCTATAGTGGAGTTCATCTAATGGTGTCTGGTTAGGGGAAATGGGATCAGTACTTGAAAATGGACAGGTAGGTCTCTTTTAAAGGTTCTTTGGGGAAGAAGAGACCTACCTACAATCATCAAGTACTGACCTTTTTAAATATAGCATGAAATAGAACATGTATATGCAATGTAAAGAATTACTATTTGTTCATAGTCCTAGGATTGTTGTTGAAATGTATGTCTCACTTGCAGGATCCTAATCTCAGTTTCTCTGCCCTTTCTACCATTTTTCATCAATTCTAAATTGCGATTGATGGTAAATATACACTTTTCATGGGTCATCTAACATACAATGAGATTATTTGGTTAAACTTTCATAATAACTTTCCTCCTGATAAAAGAAGTTATAGCACAAATAATTAAACATTAACTTTGTTTGCCTTTTTGCTCATGAAACCTCTCCAGGGGACATGTGTTGTGAATATTTTTTTTTCTACAGGATTAATGAGAAGTTTGTAGTGAGTTATCTGTAAGTTCTCAGTTCCACATTATAGCCAGTAGCTCATGTTTTAAAAATATTTTTGAGGTTGGAAGTGGAGTCAGAAGGCTTGGATCAGAGTCTATTTTTTCCTGGCTAAAGATAATCAAATTAAAAGGGCAAACCTTTGTGCCAAGCCAGCTCAGCCAAGGGTTCCGAAAGCCTGAGTGAGGGCGGTGAAGGATGGAGAAATGACAGACAGAGAATAAGCTGGGTCTAGGTGGATCTTCCTGTGCCTGGCTGAGGCCACAGAGAGAGATCCAGAGGCAAGCTGAGCCTTTATTCTATAGCCAGAGGTAAACAAGGTAGTGGTCACTATAGTTACAATGTTCTTGTGAGTCTCACTTGTTTTCGCAGCACTTGCTGCATCTTCCTCAGCCCATTAGCTGCCCAGTTAAGATCTAGGGAGCATCATAAGGTCAAGCCTAATTATGCTAAGAAGACTGTGCCCTCTAAGCTGGGACTTGTTTGTGGCTTTGCCAACAGGTCAGTCCGAGGCTTAACCCTATAGCCGCACCCTACATCCTTAAAAACCATTTTGGATAAATAAATCAGGGTCAAAGGAAGGGGGGAGGCAAAAAGATAATAAGGAATATATATATAAAGAAAGGAAATAAATACCTAATAGAATTATGAGTGTAAATTTAGAGTTCGAATACTGGTTATTGCTGATTTGTAGGTAATCTATTTATTTTTGTATATTAATTTTTGAACTTCTACTTCATGAATTATATTTTTTCTAATCATTCTCAGTCAGTTCTCTTGGGTTTTCTTAGTAATGCAATTACTTTGCTATCTTAAACTAGAAGTTCCCAATGTGCTCTTATCATTCTCCTGCTTAAAACTATTCATTTAGCTTATTATTACCCTTAGACTAGAGTTCAGAAATTCTTAAGATGAACCAACAAAATCCTTTATGTTGTGGTTCCTTCTTACCTTTTCAGACTCATCTCATACCACTCCCCTTGTGCTATAGGCATGTTGGTTGCCTTTCACCTTCCTGACTATGCTATGTTTTTTCTTGATTCAGAGCTTTTGTATGTACTGCTGACTCTGCTTAGAATATTCTTTGTTCCCTTCTTCTTGCAGCTAAACTCTAATCATCCTTTATGCTCCAGTTTGAAAGCCTTCCATAATCCCCAGACTAGTGGGAGATCCCTCTCCTCTGCACCCATCCTGGCACCTTTCCCCTTTACTTTTGCTTCCATGGTACTTACTCCACTTGAGATGGAGGTTATAAAGGAAGGGCTTGAGGAGTGAAGCTTCAGAATAGCTGCTATGGCGATGGGAGAAGCGACAAGATTACTCATCATCGTGGGTCCACCTATATAGAGGACACCCAGTGTTGGTATAGGGGTTGGTGGACATGGTTGGTTTATGGCATTTCCATCAGCAGCGTTCCACATCCCAGGAGCAGAACTAGTAAAAGAGATAGCTGGATTGATCTTTGCCAGCAGTTTTCTATCAATGGTGATTTTTGTCCCCCTAGGGCACATGGCATGTCTGGAGACATTTTTGATTGTCACAACTGCAGAGGTGGGGTATTCTATGAGCATTTAGTAGATAGAGGCCAGAGATGTTGCTAAACATACTACATAGGACAAACCCATACAATCAAGAATTATCCAGCCCCAATGTCAGTAGTGCCAAGGTTGAGAACCCCTGATTCAATCAATGAACTGAGATAAAAAGGAAATAGTTTGTATTGGGATGTAGGGGATCAGAATACAAAACTCTTTCCCCTTGAGAAGATGGTATGTATTCATGAGATCTCATGCTAGATTGCTGCTGCTTCACACGAGGCCTCACACAACTGGGTTTCAACTTTTAAACCACCAAGGGCTTAGTGATTTATTCTCAGAGTATCTATTGTCTAATGTTATGTGCAGGACCACAGAGACCATAGAGAGTATGGAAACATTAATGGATCAGGGAACAGTCAATGCAGAATGTGAGGGGGAAATTAGAATAAAAATGCAAATTAATATATTAGTTTATTTACAAATAAATCTTATAAATAACACTTAAATAATTCTCTCTTCTTTGCATTTTAGATATAGGCCGTATGTATACTTTTGGAGATGGTCGATATGGGAAATTAGGACTTGGAATGGAGAATTTTACCAATCAGTTTGTTCCTACTTTGTGCCCTAATTTTTTGAGATTTAAAGTTTATTTGGTAAGGGTATTGCATTTCCCTGTTTATATTTTCATATTTCTTTATTTGAATTTTTCAGTATTTTATAGAAAATAAGTACTTTATATGAAAGAATATCATTGCTATATCTAATATATATATACTCGTTTCCTAAAAGCCAAATGTCAGACATCATGTCAGTCTGAAACTCTGTCTCTTTCCTAATTTTCCTCCTTTAACACCTTCCTTTTTGCCTTAATCTTGACTCTTCTATTTTAATTTCATATGTGTCTTTAAAGCCAGGATCGTGCCATGCCTGACAGCTTTATGACTTGCTATAGGACCCAGCAGAGTACCTTACAATAGTCATCCATAAGTATTTGTTGAATTAGATATTACTAAGACTTTCAAATTCCCCATAAGAGAAAAATCTGATAATTCATGAAGTTTTGAAAGTATGTTTTGTTGACCAAATGTTATTTGGATAAGAAGGTACTGTTTCAGTGTTATCCCCAGCAGTCATTTTGTATCTGTTGTTTCTAATACTTTTGCTGATTAAGAACTACAGACTTGAAAATTATGTTTCTTTGGTGATGATTATATCACTTGAAATTTGTTCTCCAAAAACTCAGTACCTCATACTATAGAACATTTCCATTCTTTGATTTGACCCGTTTAATGAACCTCTACTCTAAACAAGATACTGACTGAGTATAAGGAATAAAAAATATACTGTGATGAAGAAAATAATCAAATCCTCATTTACTGAGCTTATAGTCTTATAGGGAAGATCATTTTTTAAAATGCTATGTGAAATATATAAATTTTAACTTTGAAAATAAAGGAAAGTTTCAGAATACGCTATTCTTATGCCACCATGTACACTATAAAGTTGCTAAAAATCTGTATGTTATAAATACTATACATGGTTTTTTAAACACTTTATTGAAAATTATTTATTTCTAAAAATCCTTTGTTGATTTTTTTTTATTGTTCCATCATTTTAAATGCTTGCATTTTGCTCTAAGGACTTTAAAAAAATGTTCATGCAAAGAAAAAGGCTTGATCCAGGCTGGTGTTGCCAAGTGGTTAGAGCACCTGCCTGAGCACCTAAGGGTCTCGAGTACAATTCCCGGTCAAGGGCACGTACCTAGGTTGCAGGTTCAATCCCCGTTCCTCGTCTGAGCACATGCAGGAGGCATCCGACCAACCAATTTATCTCTCTCACATCGATGTTTATCTATCTATCTACCTACCTACCTATCATCTATCTCTATCACCACCCCCCCCCCCCCGGGGGCTTCCTCCCTGGCTCCCTTCCACTCTCTCTAAAAATCAATGGGAAAAAATATCCTTTGGTGAGGATTAAGAACAATAAAAAAAGGCTTGGGTACATAATTAGTCCAAGAGACTGATTTATTCTTGGATCATCTTTTTCCAAGTTGAATTTTTCTGAGTAATTTTTTCAAGTAATTAGCATGTTGCTCTCAGATTAAAATAATATTTACTAACTTGTAAGAATTGTAACATTACCTTTAGTTTTTTTCTCTATACTATCAAACATTTTTTTCTCTATACAATATCAAATTGAAAGTATGTAAAATAGTGTGTTAAACTTGTTCTAATTTTCAATCATAGTGTTTAAAGAATATGCATTTGACTGCTTGAACAACTCAGGGATTAGGGGTACCGACCCTGCAAAGTTGAAAATCCAGCCCTAGTTGGTTTGGCTCAGTGGATAGAGCATTAGCCTGCAGACTGAAGGGTCCTGGGTTCGATTCCAGTCAAGGGCACATGCCTGGGTTGTAGGCTCGATCCCCAGGAGGGGGCGTGCAGGAGGCAGCTGATCAATGATTCTTTCTAATCACTGATGTTTCTGTCTCTCTCTCCCTTTTTCCTTCCTCTCTGAAGTCAATAAAATATATTTAAAAAGAAAATCCATGTATAACTTTTGACTTCCCAAAAACTTACCTACAATCCCTTTATATCTGCAGGAGATTGGTTCCAGTTTTTGTGGATTTTGCCACAGATACCAAAATCCGCAAAAACTCAAGTCCTTTATGTAAAACTAGAGTTCCGGTGCACACATTCATGCACGGGTGGGCTCCCTCGGCCTGGCCAGCAATTGAGGCCTATCGGGGGACCGGCTGACCAGGGTGAGGGATGTTGGCTGGCCAGCCCCCCACCCCATTGGGGCCTGGGGGGAGGGACCACGGGAGGTTGGCCTGCAGCGGGGAGGGGTCATGGGAGGTTGGCTGCTGGAGCGCACTGACCACCAGGAGGCAGCTTTTGCATTGAGCATCTGCCCCCTGGTGGTCAGTGTGCTTCATAGCGACTAGCCATTCCAGTTGCTCGGTCATAACGGTCACTTAGGCTTTTATATATATATATATATAGATAGATAGATAGATGGCTAGAACAATGCATACAGTCAGCCCTCTGCATCTTCGGATTCCCAGCTGTGGATCGGAAATACTGTTTTCAATCCACAGTTGGTTGAATTCACAGATGTGAAACCCAGGGATATGGAGAGCCAACTTTCTATTTATTTTTAAAAAAATAAACATATAAGTGGACCTGTGTAGTTCAAACCTGTGTTGTTCAAGAATCAACTGTATATTATAAATCGTGTGTGTGTGTGTGTGTGTGTGTATGTGTATGTCCAGAGAGAGAGTCATTCAGCATAGAAAGTCTATCACTAAGTAAATGTTTTGTAGCTAAAAACTGTTAAAAACCTACTTGTGTTTGAAGCCAGTGTCAATTAAATTATCTGTCAATTTATGCTGCAGGTTGCCTGTGGTGGATGTCACATGGTAGTGTTTGCCACTCCACGACCTGTTATAGAAAAAATTGAACTTGGGAAAATTCGTGATTCTCGCATACCTGCAGCAGCTTCTCTGTCCATCAGCGACCTGACCTCAAGAAACATATTGCATAGAACTTTATCAGCACGTGTGCGCCGAAGAGAGAGGGTATGATTGTAGCCTAATCTACATAATAGTATTGTCTATTACTACAAAGAAAACTGGAAGAAAAAGATCCATTTTCTTTTTAAATTTATGAAGGGACTTGCCAGAAACATTTACTAAATAAAATTATTAGAATTGAGGTTTTATAAGCTTTTAAAGGGAACTCATTTAAACTGTTAAACATACAAATTAGAAAATTTAAATTATTCTGAATAACCTTGGCTAATATCACCTCAGATTGAATGTTGATAGTTGTTTTCTCAACTGCATGTGAATTGACTTTTACTTTGCTTTTATCTTTTAGTTATACCTCATGAGCAGTGGAAGGTTATATGCTATAAACAATGAAACATGGAAAACAAAGAAATAAGGTCTTCAGTTTGAGAAAGAGGATATTTTTTCAATTAAATTGAGAGAGTCTTATTCTGGCCTTTAAAATTATTTCAATGATACTAAAATTTTTTTAAATATTTTCTTATTGATTTTAGAGAGAAAGCGAGAGGGAGAGAGAGATAGAAACATCAATGGTGAATGAGAATCATTGATCGGCTGCTTCCTGCATGCCCCCTACTTGGGATCGAGTCTAAAACCCTAGCATGTGCCCTGATCAGGAATCGAACCATGACCTCCTGGTTCATAGGTCTGTGCTCAATCACTGACCCACACTGGCCAGGCGAGACATTCCTATTTTAAAAAATTGGTTTAAGTTGCAAAATTTATTCCTTTTGAGGTAAAAGGTTTAGTTTGACTTTTTATTATGGAAAAGTATCTATGGAAAGATTGATATATATCCCATAAGCATTTTGTAGTTGTTGTTGATGTCTTATGAGTAATTTTTTGTTTCTCGAGGAAGGCAGAGAAAACAAATGTATATTTCACCATCATGTGAAAAAGAGGCTTGCAAATTGACAATTTAGAGCAACTTTGATACAGAGTTAACAAAACAAAACATTTTGAGCCTTGGGGATTATATAAAATGAACTAGAGGCCCGGTGCATGAAATTCGTTCACGGCAGGGTGGGGGGAGGGGGTTCCCTCAGCCCAGCTTGCACCCTCTCCAATCCGGGACC
>NW_005871124.1:120336-129761 GCF_000147115.1 Myotis lucifugus | reverse complement strand
CCTCTAACTGTCCCCCTTGCTGGCCAGGTCACCCCCAACTGCCCCCTCCCTGCTTGCCTGGTCACTTCTAACTGCCTCCCCCCCCGCCTGCCTGGTCACCCCTTACTGCCCCCTCACCGGCCTAGTCGCCCCTCACTGCCCCCCTGCCAGCCTAATTGCCCCCAACTGCCCCCCTGCTGGCCTGGTTGCCCCCACCTTTCCCCCATACTGGCCTGGTCGCCCCTCACGGCCCCCCTGCTGGCCTGGTTGCCCCACGCAACCTGCTGTTCAGTCATTTGATGATCCCTCACTAACCCCCCTGTCAGCCTGGTCGTAGGCAGCCATCTTGTGAGGACGTGAGGGTTAATTTGCATATTACCTCTTTATTATATAGGATGGTGTGGGATGTTGGTCAACTTTGAATTCTCTCTCAAGTATTTTTATCAACCACAGGGTATTTGATATCTGTATGAAATGTATAAAACATCTAACAGTTTATTTGTTTTTTTTAAAAAAAGGAGAAATCCCCAGATTCTCTTCAAATGATGCAAGCGCTACCTCCAATTAAAGGGACTCTTGGGTCATCTATTTGTTTTTCCCCAAGTTCAGTTCCTTTCTGCATATTTACAAATAATCTGCCAGAGAAAATGACTGAAAAGGAGGACTCCATAAAGCCCATGGAACCAGGTAATATTCGATACTCTACCTGCTCTGAGAAAAAAATGTAGCTTTTATTCCTGTTGTTTTCATGTTTACCTTAAGATGTTTTCTTCAATTAAACTGTTTTCTTCCTAAAGACTGACATCACTCATTTGAACTCAAATCAAATAGCAAGCAGTGTTTGGCATGTATAGTACTTCAGCTTACATTGTCTCCTTTAAACCCTGAAGCAACTCTGTGAATTAGATAGGAGTTATATTCTTTATTTTTATAGATTAAAAAAAGAAAGGCTTGAAGAGATTGAGTGACTTGTCCAAGATCAGCTTATAAATGAAGTGAATGGGTTTGAATGCAGGTCCTCTGGACCTGTGTGAAGTTCTGCATTTAGGTAGTATAGCATAGTGGTTAAGAGCTTTGGTGTAGGAGTTAAATTGATCTGGGGCTGGATGATAGCTCTGATATTTATTAACTATGTGACTTGTTAATAAATTGAGGCTTGACTTATAAGCCTCAATTTCCCTATCTTTGAAATGAGTTTAATAATACCTATTTTAGAGAGTGATTGTGACAGTTAAGTGTAAGGCGTATAAAATACTTAGCATTTAGTCTAGAAACCCCTTAGTAAATATATTCATGGTTATTATTAATACCTCCACCTCACTACCTGTTAAATATAGATTGTAATCCCAGCTCTTTAGCTATTACATACCTCTTCTAAATAATTTTGTTTACAGACATTTGTGTATCTTACAAGTATGTATATCTTACTTCAGGGCATGTGCTTGGATGATAGAGGCAGGACAAGAAGCCAAGACCAGGAGATCAGAGTAATTAGTAGGTTTCTAATGAAGAAGATATTTGGGATTAAGGACTATGGCAGAGATAATTTTTAGTACAGTGGAGCCTTGACTTACGAGTTTAATTCGTTCCGTGAAGGAGCTTGTAACTCAAATTACTCATATGTCAAATCAATTTTCACCATTACAATGAATTGAAATGCCATTAATCCGTCCCAGACACCCAAAAAACGAAGTTTTGCAAAATAACTGCAAGCACAAATACGAGCACAACACTGATGCTTCAACTAAGAGCTAACCGCTTAAAGTGAACGAGTGAGACACATGATGCTGGGCTGAAGTTGTGGCGTTCACTGTGACGTTCGCTGCGCCAACTAGCAGTGGGGTATCTGAAGCTGGCTTGAAACCCGAATTTTAGCTCGCAACTCAAAGCAAAAAATCGGCCGAGAGACGGCTCGTATCTCGAAAAACTCATTAGTCGGGACACTCGTAAGTCAAGGCCCCACTGTATCTTAGGGATCAGGAACCTAGACAAAAAGTTCAGGTAATAAAAGGTCAAGAATTCAGGTGAGAATTGTGGGCCATGATAATGAGATATTATCTACAACTAGGACCTTGATAATGATCTGGTTTCCGGCATTTCACCCAGAATTTTTGAATGTTTTCTTTTGCAATAAAAAATCACTGGCACTCTTCAGTCCTGTACATAGGAAAAGTAGATTCTGACAACAGTATGTACAAGGAAAAGAAGTTTATGGTTTGGGGAAATTGTTTCCCATTTCAAGATTTGAATGTGAAGATATAGAGAATTTGTAGCTAGATCAAAAGAAAAAAATATCCTTATCTTTTTGTGACTGTTTGCTAAAGCTGTCTTAGTGAAAAGTATTTTGAAAGTTGTATCCAACATATTATGTGACTTTATCTTTCTTATCCTTTATGTTTTATCTTAATTGTCATCTTCTCAACAAGGTCTTCCATGATCACCTTTCCTCTATTATAAACACTGAAGTCTGCAAATAAACTAAGAAAAAGTCACATAATATGTTGGATACAAAAAGAGAGGGTATATGTATCCAAGGCAAAGAAAATAACATACATAAATATTTGGAGGCCATTTTAAGAAAAGGAAAGACAACCATTGGGGCTAGAAAGTGAGGTTAAAAGGCAGGGCAAGATGATTTTGAAGAAAGACACAGTGACAAATTATTCATAGTTTTATAGGCCATGACAAGCCAATTTTACTTGACTGTTGTTGTTTTTTTGTTGTTGTTGTTTTCTTGTCCAAAGGAAAGAAAACAACATGTGTCCATGTTGTTAAATTTGTCTTTATTGTTGAAAGTATTATAGATGTCCTGTCCTTGTACCCCCATTGACCCACATCCACCCCACTCCTGCCCCCCTCCCCAAGCCTTCACCATACTATTGTCTGTCCCTGGGCTATGCATATCTATATATATAAAAGACTAAGCAACCATCCGACTGTCCGATTGGTAGCTATGATGCACAATGACCAACAGGGGGCAGACACTCCGACTGGTAGCTATGGGATGCACTGACCACCAGGGGGCAGACACTGAACACAGGAGCTGCCTAGCTGCAGTGACTTGGCAGTGGTGGTTCTTGGGTGATGTACCCCAGAACCAGAGAGGAGGGAGCCTGATTCTGAGGTGCGTCACCTGAGAACCACCCTCTTACAATCCAGGACACTCGGGGGATGTCGGAGAGCCAGTTTCGGCCTGATCCTCGCAGGCCAGGCCAAGGGATCCCACTGGCCAGAGGGAACCCGCTCACTATACAGATGCCCTTCAAGCCCTGGCGCCGCCCCAGATGCGGCCAGTCAGGGAGAGACCATGGGAGGTTGGCTTCAGGGTGTGTTCAGCCCGTCTTGCCCAGTCCTGCTCCGCTGGCCACCTTCTAATTAATTTCCTTTCAATGTGCATCAGTCTGCACTATATAATCCTACACTAATAAAAGGCTAATATGCAAATTGTCCCCTCAACTGGGAGTTCAACCAGGGGGCAGGGCCTGTTGGCCAACCACCCAAGGCCCCTTCCCCTGGCCGGCCCAGCTTGATCGGGCCAATCGGGGAGGGCAGGCCGGACCCAACCTGTGCATGAATTCGTGCACCGGGCCTCTAGTATATAATAAAATCCTATATAATAAAAGCCTAATATGCTAAATGTCCAACTGTTCAATCAGTCACTATGACATACACTGACCACCAGGGGGCAGATGCTTCAACCGGTAGGTTAGCTTGCTGCTGGGGTCTGGCCGATTGGGACTGGGCGAGATGGGCTGGACACGCCCTGGAGCCCTCCCACAGCTCCTCCCTGGCTGGCCAACCTCCGGCAGTCCCTCCCCAGCTAGCCGGCCCTGATCGGCCCTGATCGGGACTGGACAAGACAGGCCGGACACACCCTAGAGGCCTCTCGTGGTCCCTCCTCGGCCCCAATCATGCACTGATGGGGACCCTCGGCCTGGCCTATGCCCTCTCGCAATCCAGGACCCCTCGGGGGATGTTGGAGAGCCGGTTTCGGCCCAATCCCCACAGGCCAGGCTGAGGGAACCCACCAGTGCATGAATCCGTGCACTGGGCCTCTAGTTTAAAAATGAGCATTGACTTGCGCATGCATGATATATATAAAGCCCTCTCTGGTGCCAGTCGCACACGTGTGTTTTGATCTGTCATTGTCAATCATGAATTTGGTTGATACTTCTACTATTAGAAAAAGGGGAATAGCCACATTAAAATATTTCTTCTAATTAATTTCCTTTCAATGTGCATGAATCCATGCACCAGGCCACTAGTATGCATATAAGTTCTTTGATTAATCTCTTCCTGTCCCTCTTCCCCCCTTTCCCTCCAAGATTCATCAGTCTGTTCCATGTTTTCATGCCTCTGGATATATTTAGTTCACCATTTATTTTGTTCACTAGATTCCACATATAAATGAGATCATTTGATATTTCTCTTTCTCTGCCTGGCTTATTTCACTTAACATAATAATATCCATGTCCCTCCATGGTATCTCAAAGGGTAAGAGATCCTTCTTTTTTACAGCTGCATAGTGTTCCATGGTGTAAATGCACCACAGCTTTTTTATCCACTCATTTACTGATGGGCATTTGGGCTGTTTCCAGATCTTAGCTATTATAAATTGTGCTGCTATGACCATAGGGGTGCATATATTCTTTCTGATTGGTGTTTCGGGATTCTTAGGATATATTCCTAGAAGTGGGATCACTGGGTCAAATGGCAGTTACATTTTTAATTTTTGAAATTGTTCTCTATAGTGGCTGTACCAGTCTGTATCCCCACCAACAGTGTACTAGGGTTCCCTTTTCTCCACATCCTCACCTGCACTTGTCGTTTATTGATTTATTGATGGTAGCCATTTTTTAAGTTCAATTGAAGGTCATTAGAGGATTTTAAACAGTACAGTCAGGTGCTCCAATCCAACTTAATCTTAAGATGATGACTTGCCTCTGTGTGTATTGTAGGGAGACCCAGACTAGAGATAAGAAGAACACGTAGCAGCTTTTTGTAAGAGATAATGATGTGTGGACCAAGGTGTTTGCAGTGGAGATGAAGAGAAGGGGGCAGATTGGAAGTAAATTTTTGATGTACACCAACTGAAATTGCTAAACTTGTTAATGGATTACATATAGATGTGAAGGAAAGGGAAGAATCAAGGATGATTCCTAGACAACCCTGAACTTGGTTGATAAGTTTGAGGGGGGGGAAATAAAATTGAGCTTGAGATACCTGTGAGACATCCTAGCAAAAATATCAAGCAGGCAATTGAAAAAGCCTAAAATTCAGAATGAAGGTCTGGACTAGAGCTATAAATTTGGAAACCATCAACATAGAGATGGTATTTACAACCCATGAAAGTTGATGAAATCACTTAATAGAGATTAGAATAGGAAGAGAAGAAAGCCCAGGATTTAGCCCTGAGGATATCTAGCATTTAGAAGAAGGGTTCAGGAGGAATAGCTAGCAAAGAAGCCTTCCTCAGCCTGCTCAGCCAGCTGGGTAGGAGGAGGGAAATTAGGATAGAGTAGGGTCGTGAATTCAAAGTACTATGCAAGGGCCAAGAAAAAAGAGCTCAAAGGAATAGCCCATGGATTTAACATCATGGAGATTAGATGAGATCATGGATTTAACATCAAGAGATTAAACTACAGTGGGGCCTTGACTTACGAGTTTAATTCGTTTCGTGATGGAGCTCGTAACTCAAATTACTCGTATGTCAAATCTTAAAGTGAATGAGTGAGACACGTGATGCTGGGCTGATGTTGTGGCGTTCACTGTGATGTTCTCTGCGCCAACTAGCGGTGGGGTATCTGAAGCTGGCTCGTGACCCGAATTTTAGCTCGCAACTCAAAGCAAAAAATCGGCCGAGAGACACGGCTCGTATCTCGAAAAACTCGTTAGTCGGGACACTCGTAAGTCAAGGCCCCACTGTATTTTCTCTTTTGATCCTCTAAGAACTCCATTCATTCATCTATTCATTCATTCGTGAGTCCTTGCTACGGGTCAGGTACTGTTCGAGGCCATGGGGACAGAGCAGTGGACACTTTTGCATATTTTGGTGAGGAAGAGGAGCAGAGGAATCAACTGGCAGCTAGAGGGAAATGTGAGGTCAGTGGGAAATAGTAGAGCATCTTTATATACTAACTAGAGGCCTGGTGCACGAATTCGTGCATGGGTAGGGTCTGGCCAGCCCCCCCAATGGGGACCGATCGGCTGGGCGGGCTGGGAGGAGGGGCCATGGGTAATTGGCCAGCTGGCCCTGCCTCCGATCAAGGTGGGGGGCCAATTAGGGGCAGGACAGGCCAGGGGGAGGGGCCGAGGGAGGTTGGCCAACTGTGGGAGGTTGGCTATGGGAGCACACTGACCACCAGGGGGCAGCTCCTGTGTTGAACATCTGCCCCTTGGTGGTCAGTGCAAATCATAGCAACCAGTCAACCAGCCGTTCAGTTGACCGGTTGTAAAGGTCACTTAGGCTTTTATATATATAGATAACCTTGCAGTTTTCCATGAAAGTTTCTAGGTGCTTGTACTAGTTATCTGTTGCTACATAACAAATAACTCTGAAACTTATAGGGTTAAAACAACAAACATTTATTATCCCACACAGTTTCTGAGGATTAGGAATCCAGGAGCAGTCTAGCTGAGTAGTTCTGGCTCAGGGCATTTCATGCAGTTGTAGACAAGCTGTCAGTCATCTGAAGGCTGGATTGGGCCTGGCAAATACTTTTCCGTGCTCACTCAGATGGCCATAGTCAGGGGGCTTCACTTCCTCAGCACATGAGCTTCTCCCTAGGGATGTTCACAACATGGCTTCTCCCAGAACAAGTGATCCAAGAAAGAAAGAACATGTGGGACCAAGACACAACATCACAATTATGTCAGCTTTATTTTACTGGCCATACAGATCAATCTCATAAAATGTGTAAAGATACCACACTGAGTTATGCATACCAGGAGGATGTGGGTCATTGGGTCCCTTTTTGCGGACTCACTTCCACAGTGCTTGATATCTGGGTAGTATTGATCCCAAAGGAATAGTGTTTTCCTGTTCATATGGATGCAGAATTTGTTATCTTATCAGTGTCAAAATCTTCAAATTTGCAAAAAGAAATTTTAAAACCAATTGTCACTGGAATGAATTCTGTTCAATTCCCTTAACACGTGGTTAAAGGACCTTCCATAAAATTACATCTGCACTTTATATTACAGAATAATTTTGTTTATTATCCAGCTGTCTTTCACTTTTCCTTTGAAATCTGTTTTTCTCTTTTATCTTTTAATCATTCAGATTATTTTCAAGATAAAATGACCAAAGTGAAGGATATAGACAGCTCATCAGTGGATTCAAAAAGCCTTGGAGAAACTACTGATGTGTTAAATATGGTAATGGTTTTCTTATTTATGTATCTAGATATAAGTTTGAATTTCTTAAGGTATTTGTACGTATATATGTATTTCCTATACTGTTCTGTTATATGCATAGAATGCTTTTTGTTTTGGTTTCCTTTTGCTATTTTTAAATCAGGTTTATTGAGGTATAGGTTACATGCAATAAAATTCATTTCAATCCTCACATTATAAGTATTATGCAATTGTGGGTTTATTTTATTACTATCTGAGCTGTTTTGTATTATTTATATAGTAGAATGTATAAATATATAATTATATATATATAGTCTTCATTGTTTTTAGAACATTTATTTTTTATTTATTTCAGACACATATGATGAGCCTAAATTCCAATGAAAAGTCTTTAAAATTATCACCAATTCAAAAACAAAAGGTATAATATACAGAGTTATTTTTATTATGGTGGGTAAGAACAGTTTAAATTTTTTTTTCTTTGAAAGGTTTCTGGAAAGAACACAAGAAAGGTAAGCATTCACTTACTTTAGAATTGAAAAGACAGGAATATAATGTAGATCGCCTTAATTTGGGCTTGTTCTGTTGGTATGTATTTTCTGTGATGCAACAAGATTGACCGAATTCCAATGCTGAAATTTGCTCTTTGCAGTCACTTAACAAGTCAGAATAGCCATTATTTCTTGTCATAAAGGCAAAAGAGTATTGTTGTAGTTCTTAAGCATTGGAAGAGCCTACTGTTTATCAGCGTGGCTCTCTGGCTTTACTTGAGTATTGCTTTGCTATTGCTTTGGATGAGTAACTGTGCTGACCTTACAGAATTATATTGACATCTTTTGTGTGGTTTTGGTGAAAATATTTAATGGCTTTTCCAATGTTTGGAATGGGCTTTAATTTATCAAGGAATTGGTTAGCATAAAAATAAGATTAAACATTTGAAAATTAGTCAGAAACTGTGCATGATTGATAAAAACAGACCTTTAATGAATAACAAGTGAATAACAAGAGGAAGGAATATTCTGGTTATCACAGCTGTGGAGAGATAAAGGTCTCCCCTAAAATCACTTGCTTTTCCTAGTTTTATGGACCACTGGGGTGAAAGTATGAGGAGTTTGAGGATTAGAAGAATAAATTGGAGAAATACAAATTGAAGAAGGCTATAGAAAACATTTCATTTATATTTTTAGTGCCATTTACACATTGTTAAGCTAACAGTCATTAAAAGTAATTGAAGTGCAAGAGCATCTTGCTAAATTATAAAAATTTAGTATTAATCATTAGGTTTATCTTTATTTTACTGACAGAGACAAGGTGAATAACAGCATTTTTTTCTATATGGGAGAGCTGTTCTAATACAGTAGTGGAAGCTCAGTGAATGTTGACTGATTTTGACTTGCGAGCAGACAGCTTTTCTATGTTTTTCCTTCCTCTTGTCTTAGACTTTGGGCTCTGCCTCTTCTGTACTGCTTTTTTGCTCTGGGGGAAAAAAGGCATATACGTTTAGGAATCATTTCTGGCCCATGGGCCTCTGTCTCTCTCAGGGCTCATGAAAGAATTATGACTTTCTAAAGAATAGGACCTAGAACAAACAGATAAAGAAAGATTTCCTTTTTAATTGATAATATATTTTATACTTCACATACTCTTTTTTTCTTTATTGATTAAGGTTCACATACTCTTTTTATTAGAAGCCCTATCAGGCTTACTTTGGTAAATAAAAAGAAATTTATTATAGTATTTCTATATATTAATTTTTAATTTGTGCTTTTTAAATAATTTCTTTAGCAAAAAAAATTATGACCTCTTTCTGGGCCTAACACATCACAATTTATAAAACTTGATTTAGTGAGATTTTACTACCCAGAGATTCAAATTAATGAAATATTCAACCTATTAGCTTGCAAATTTAGGTCAACAGTTTGATTTTTGCCTTATTTTGTCCAGCAGGAAATTAATTTCAATTCTTTTTTTAAAATATATTTTTATTATTGGTTTCATAGAGGGAGAGGAGGAAAGAGATAGAAACATCAATGATACGAGAAAATCATTGATTGGCTGCCTCCTGCACGCCCCACACTAAGGATGAAGCC
>NW_005871124.1:118109-120227 GCF_000147115.1 Myotis lucifugus | reverse complement strand
GTTTAATTTCATAGTTTTAATTAAATCTTACATTTACCTTAAGTATTTCCTTGTAGTGGTTTTTAGGTATGCAAATTATTATAATTAAAGAATATAATAAGAGGGTCAAAATTTTAAAAACCCAAGATTTTGTTTTTAAAAGAAAAATATATTCATTATTATTTAGTATATTGATTTCATTTTCAGTTTTTATCCCAGCTATTTTCTTCTATTTCTTTTTTTTCCAATTTTTAGAAATTCACATTTTCATTTATTTTCTTTAATTTTGTGAAATTTATGGAATTGAAAGACCAATCAAAATTTGATAATTAAAACAATAAGAAAGGTAGAAAAAAATTAAACTGAACTGCACTGCATGCAAGAGAAGTATAAATTTTATACAATATTTTGCAAAATCAGTCTGAAAATATATTATATTTAAGAATTTATTCAGATTTAGAAAAGGGTCAGAGAATAAATATTGATGGTACTGCAAGTAATGACAAAATTAAAGCAAGTAGTAAGAATTTGAAAGTTAAATACAGACAAATGTTACTGAACCAAAATTAAATGTACCATAGACTTAGCAGCATAAATTATCCCCAAAGAAAACAAAATCTAGGCAAAATATTTGGTAAAACTGGACATTTTTGTTCTCTTAGTGAAACTGATAATGCGAAATTTTGGCAGTTTTTGTAGTAAATAAGTTACCTTGGTTAACTAATAGAAGTATGACAATTACTTCAAAAATTTACAGAAACAAGAATCAATTGAGAAATTGAAGCAGCATACAGCTCATACTGAAAATGATGATAGCAATGAATATGAAAGTGAAGAGATGTCTCAAAAAATGAAAGAAGGAAAATCATATAAACAAATTTTGGCTAAAGGAACATTCATGGTACCAACAACTGGGAAGCTGGAAGCATGTTCAGATGAGGATGTAGGTCATGACTCAGGACAACCTGGGCCTCAGGCTGATACCAATGAGAAGGGCTTACAAAAAAATGAACATAGTATTTATCCACTTGATGATAAGGAAATAGAAAATAAAAGTGATGGAGAAGGCAGTCAGAAAGATTCAGAAGAAAGAGAAATGGTCTCTGAGAAGGAAACTAAGCTGGCAGAAATGGCAGGTCTGAAGGATATAAGAAAAAGTGAAGAGAATATAAAAGATATTAACAGATTCCTTGATGAATTGCCAAATAGAGTCATGAATATTGATGAGGATTTTGAAGATAATTATTTTGTTAAAGAAAGGAAAAGGAACAAGCAAGATGGGATCTTTGACAATGAAAGAGAATCTATAGAGGAGCCATATAGTTACTTGGAAGGTGAAAGTGAAAGTCAGCACAGTACAACTGATGGCTTCGAGTTGCCTGAGTCAGTAGAATGTAGTAGTGGAGAAAAAGATGATGATGAAATGGAAACTGACCAAAACTTATGGTATAGCAGAAAATGTATTGAACAAGAGGAAGATACTGAACTCAAAATATCCGAATTCATGGCAAAATATGATTTTAAGTCTGACCACTTGCCAGAAATTCCAGAGGAAGAGGAAGGAGCAGAGGATTTAGAAGGAAGTGGAATAGAGGAGCAAGAGGTAGAGGAAAATGTGGAGATGCCTGGAGGAAAGGAGGAGGAGGAAGCAAAGATCCTATCAGATGACCTTACAAACAGAGCAGAGGTGAGTGAAGGCAATGGAAAGTCAGGGGGAGAAGCAGAAGATGTGCATGAAGGTGTATGTGAGGGAATCTGGAAAGAGAGTAATTCACAAGTGGAACAAAGGCATAGTGAAGAGGGAGAAGAGGAAAAAGACAGAGGAGGAGGAGAAATGGAGAGCCAGGGTAAGGGAGAGAACAATTTAGAAGAGGAGAAGAAACAGGAGCAAAAAGAGAGGGAACAAGGCCATTGGGAGGAAGCAAACAAAGGGATAGGGATTGAGGAAGGGGAGGAACAAGGAGAGGGGGAAGGAGAGGGGGAAGGAGAGGAGGAGGAGGAAGGGGATAAGGAAGGGGGACAAGTGGGACAAGGGGAAGAAGACAGAGAAGAGGAAGAAGGGAAAGAAGAAGAGGAGGAAGGGAGGGAAGAGGAAGTAGAGATGGAAGAAGAAGGAGAGGGGGAAGAGGAGGAGGGAGA
>NW_005871124.1:94257-117905 GCF_000147115.1 Myotis lucifugus | reverse complement strand
GAAGAGGGAAGGAAGAAGGCCAGGAAAGGGAAAGGAAGGAGGGGGAAGTGGAGAAGAGGGAAGTGGAAGAAAACAAGAGAAAAGGGAAGGAGGGAAAAGAGGACAATGAGAAAGAGGATGGGAAATACCAGGAGACAGGCAATGGTGGGAGTGAAAGGCTGGAAAAACAGGGTGAAGGAAAAGAATCCAGAAAAGTGAGCAAAATCAAAGGATCTGTGAAATATGAGAGAGATAAAACATATCAAAAAAAGGGGAAAGAACATGAAGTACAGAGGTTCAGAATGCCAGTGCATTCAAAGCAAATTTTAGAAAATGGTTCTAAAATATTTCTGAACCCACCAGGTTCCAAAAAATTCTGGAATAATGTATTACCACATTATTTGGAACTGAAATAACAAACTAAATTTGACCTGATTATGTCTAGACAAAATATTTGATCGCCTTACTTGTAATAGTTACTCAATACATTTTATTAAATTGATTTTATGTCATGGTTCATTATATGTGGTACAATAACAACTGATAAAGACAACACAAGGAACTGGTAAATTTTGGCTTCTCTTAAACTATTATCTTGGTAAATGTTTTCCCCAAATTATTACTCTATAACTAGAAAACATCAAAAGGTCCAAGCTGATAATTAACATTACATATTCCTCACTAAAGATAGTTTTAGAAAATAGGAGTACACTATAAGAATATTTTGTTTGTGTATACAAAAATAGCACAGATAATTAGGGCTATAAAGACATCTGATTTCTTTTTTAAAAAATATATTTATTGATTTTTTACAGAGAGGAAGGGAGAGGGATAGAGAGAAACATCGATGAGAGAGAAACATCGATTCAGCTGCCTCCTGCACACTCCCTACTGGGGATGTGCCCACAACCAAGGTACATGCCCTTGACTGAAATCGAACCTGGGACCCTTCAGTTCGCAGGCCGACGCTCTATCCACTGAGCCAAACCAGTTAAGGTGACATCTGATTTCTTATAAATATTTAGCACACTTATTTTCAGTCTGATTATAGTTGACCTACCACATAGAATAATTTTATAAGAATCAGTGGTATTCAAAAGCTAACATGAGGAATTCACATTTTAAAGAAATACTAGTAGTGCTGTCTTTTCTACCTTTTATGTGTCCTTTTTGCAACAATCTACCAAGTGACAGTTGGATTCAGAGCTCAGATCTTAATAATGTAGTCTCTTTTAGATACTGTCTAGGCAAATGGCAGTATATATAATGAAATGGAGATTAACTTAAACCTATAATTAGGAAGTATGCAAAACATTAAGTATTTCTTGGCCAGGCAAAGCTACTCATTAGGCCTCAGTCTTCTCATCTGTAAAATGGAGTGGGTTAGATAATATTATAACCATACTTCTAACCCTTAAATTCTTTTATTCTTAGGCTGATTTACTCTATCATATGCATTGTTTGCATAAGACATTTTTAAGAGAATTGTATTTTAAAATTAACCTAGTTTTCTATAAACTATTGTTCTTTTCTCTTAAAAAGTTATGACAGGTTTGATGTCTCTTGTCTTCTGTAATTCTGTATTTCTAAACTATAATTTCCACGCTTTAACTGTACTGTGAGAAACTTCATTCTCAGTAAATATTTTTATGTACTCTCAATGTATTCTTCATTGACTGTTCTGTAATTCTGTTTGTTGCTTGTCAAATGTTTCAAGTAAAATAAAAATTAAATGTGCACAGTCACTAATTATTTGAAAAGAGAAACTAATTTTAGATATTGAATTTTAGAGAGGCTCGATTTCTACTAGTGTAATTTCAATCTTCCCTTAACACTTTCAGTGTATATAATGCAGCTATTCATAACTCCCTTTTCAACTGATTTCCTTCCCCAATCCCTCCTATATCTTGGACATGAGGATTTCTTTTACATTCTTTTATCAAGGAGGATTTTGGAGTAGACTTCCTATGAGTTTTGTGTAGTTGAGTTCTTTGCACATTTGATTCTCCTTGAATGAGAAAGAATGTGAAGAGAAAGATCAGAATATGAAGTGAAGAAATTCTAAACGGTGTCTACCTCATTATTTGAACTGATCGAGATAACAATTTTTTAATTATCACTTCTTACCCATTTCTTCACATTTCCCTGTTCAAAATCTTTTTGTGCTGTTTTAGAATCAATGATTTGTGTGGCATAGTGTTCTTGTCAAAATACTGGCTTGGTCATTTTCAGACCTGAATTAATATTTGGTTAAATAAATTGGAATAACTAGTTCCTTCATTATGCTCTCCATCTGCTGGTCAATCAAGCTTTTAACTGTAGTTTATCAGTGATCATTTCTGAGGCAAGTGTGAGTAGTGTGTATAGAATCCATTGAGTTAGTTTAAAATGATGACTCTGGAAGAAAACTACTTTAAGGTAAGCTATAAAGGAGTATGACCGAAGGATCTACTGCTGATGAGCATCAGCTCTTGAGGTGAGTGCAATTGAAATGTCTGTTGTTATTTCACTTAGAGATAAACTTGCTATACACATATAAAAAAGAAAATGCTACCATGGAGGAAGGTGCTGTAATTCCTTCATTCTTTCCATTGTGAAAAGTAAATGTGATATTATATGCCCAGTATCTGACACATAACTTAGTATTTGTTACATATTATTCATTCAACAAATATTTATATACCAAGCACCAAAAATAGAACAGTAGCTTCCCCAAATCAGGTATATCTCAAGAAGTGAGGGTTGCTTATAGTCAACCTTCTGTGGTCTTCTTTCCACTGGAATGTTAGGTAAGTATAGATTTCTTGAAAGAATACCAGGTAAAAGGAGTTCCTTGACTCTGCCTTAACTGCTGTTTTAACAGTGTCCATTTGTTTACTTTTGCTCCCATGTTCTTAGCCAGGACTGCCGGAAGATAAAAATGGGATCTTTTTTAAAAAAATATATTTTATTGATTTTTTTTTTTACAGAGAGGAAGGGAGAGGGATAGAGAGTTAGAAACATTGATGAGAGAAACATCGATCAGCTGCCTCCTGCACACTCCCTACTGGGGATGTGCCCGCAACCAAGGTTCATGCTCTTGACCGGAATTGAACCTGGGACCCTTCAGTCCGCAGGCCAGTGCTCTATCCACTGAGCCAAAGCAGTTAGGGCAAAAATGGGATCTTAAAAACCCATATATGGCTTTCCCACATTAAATATCTTAATAAGAAGAAAATGCTTTTGTACCTTGGTTATGCAGAGAGTAAGGTGTGGCTTCTGATCTCAAGGAACTCTTGGTTATTTCTACAGGCTGACCAGAAAATTTACAAGTACAATAGAGTGCTTTAGGAGTGGTACTTCAGCTGCCATAGAGAAAGGCTAGGAAAGGGCTTCCAAGGAGCCATGATGAAATGGTAACTGAGTCATGAAAAGTAAAGCCTAACCAGGAAAAAGGGGAGTGTGGCGAGCAGGGCTTTCCAGGCTGATGGGAGCCATGAGAGTGTTTTGCTATCAGTGCAACCTAGAGTATCCTTTGGTTGTGGATAGAGAGGTGAAGGGCCTTATGTGTTTGTAAAAGATGTTAAACAAGAGCAAGAGGCTAACACTTGGTATTTTGTAACATCATTCTGCAGCAATATGGATTGAATAGGTGGATTGAAAGGGAAGAGGACCAGAGGCAGGGGTGCCAGTTAGGAGGCTGTTAACAGTAGACCAGGCAGAAACTAAAGTGCAGTTGAACTGGGGCAGTGGGGCAGAAGAGTTTGGGACATATATTGTGAGAGATGTAGAGATAGAATCGGAGGGCTTAGTAAAGTGATGTAGTTTTGAGGGTGGGAAAAGGCCAAACTTTTCTTGTTTCTGGCCTGGAGAACTGGGTGGAAAGAGTGCCGTTCACCAAGGCTAAGAACACAGGGGTAGGTTTGGGAGACTGCTTGGGGTTTGTTGTTTAAGGAGATGTTCCCCAGTCAGATGCACATCTGAGTCTGGAGCTCAGGGGAGATTGCTGAGTATCACCAGCACATATATGTAGTTGAAACTGTGGAGTTGAATGAGAGGCAGCATTCATAGTGTGAAAAGAGAACTGAAGACAAAATTCAGGGAAACTTCAGCAGGTAAGGGGAAGGTGAGAAAGGGAAGTCTGAGAAGGAGGTGGGGTGGGAACACTTTCTAGGAGAGAGAGGTGCTGCCCAAACCATGGAAGAGGAGAGGTGAGGGCTTCAAAGAGAGGGCCTGTGAGAGCCCCAGCAGAGGGCCGGGCAGAATCCATATTGCCAGCAAAGAGTGAGCTCCAGGAAGTCTATTTGTAGAGAAATATAATCAGAATTAGACTTTGAAAAATAAATATCAGACAGAGTGCTACTAGCATATTTCTCAATTTAGGAAGGGAGATAATATATTCCAGAGCCTTTGGTACTCTGGGAAAAGAAAATCCTAACTGTTCCGTTGCTATTACTACATACAGTGGTATATAAGAGTACAATGTTATCGAAGTGAGCTATCAACATAAGATTCTGCAATGCTTTAAATATCAGTGTGTGTGTATGTGTGTGAGGGGGGTGGACTCTGAGGGCAGGCATTATGGTCCTCAATTTATTTGAGCAGAGTTGGGTAAAGAGCATGGGCTCTGGGTTCCAGTAAGCCTAAGTTCAAATCTCAGCCTTTCACACTGATTAGCTCTGTGGACACTTGGAGAAGTTATATATACATATATTTGATTTCCAAGAGGAAAGGAGAGGGAGAGCAATAGAAACATCAGTGATGAGAGAGATTCATGGATCGGCTGCCTCCTGCATGCCCCCTAATGGGAATCAAACCTGCAAGCCTGGCACGTGCCCTGACCAGCGATCGAACCCTGACCTCCTGGTTCATAGGGCAACACTCAACCACTGAACTGCACTGGCTGGGCTGGACAAGTTTTTTTTCTTAACCTTTCTGAGTCTTATTCCCCTCTTTTAAAAAAGGAAACGGGGTTTTTTGATAATTAGTTAACACATGAAACATGTTTGGGGGTAAGCAACATAACCTCTTGAATCTCCAAGTCACTGATTGATGTGCATGAATTTTTTCCTATGAAACCTCACTTTTGTTTAGATATAACACTAGAGGCCCGGTGCATGAATTCATGCATGGGTGGAGTCCCTCGGGGTGGCTTGCAGAGATAGGGCCCCAGCTCGTGCCCCCAGCCTCACAGCCCTGCAGCCCCACCTGGCACCCCGCATTGGCCTAGCGCTGCCCCCTCACCTGCTCCACCACCCCGCCTGCAGGGCAATGGGTCGGGGCTGGGGCCCTCCCACCCGGCTCCCTCAGTGCCTGGGAGCCGGGCAGCAGCCCTCCCCCACCCCACCCCCCACCACTACCACTGGTCACTGTCTGCAATCAAGCCCCCAGCTTGCACCTGCCTTGGCCTGGTGCCGCCCACTCACCTGCTCCACCATCCCACCACGGTCCCACTCTCATCAGGGGCCAGCAGCACCTCCACTGCTGCCCACAGTGCCGCGTCACTGACGCCCGCCATGTTCTGCGCTGTCCCCTGGTGATCAGCGCACATCATAGAGAGCGGTTGAAGGACCACCCAAGGGGACAATTTTCATATTAGGCTTTTATTATATAGGATAGCAACTCCTAAAAATTGGCTTATGGAAACAGATCTGTGGGAATGAAGTGGATTATGATAATGGTAACCCTTAAATTTGAGGTAGAGTGGAATTCTACCATTACACACCATACATGGGTCAAATATTGCCCCTCAACATTTGAAGCATGATGAAAGGCTGACCGCAATCACATGGTTAACCTAAAATTTAGATGTTAGTGCTGTTATGGGGACCATAGATTTTTCTGTGTCCTAATGTTTTTATCAAAATAGTTAAAAAATAATTCACACATGAAATGTAATCATGTATCATACATTTGTTTAAGGTGAAGAAAATAAGTTTTCTAAGGAAAAAGAGGGGGGGAATAATAAAGAGTAAAAGTGAAAATGAGAATAAAGCTATGTACCAGCAAGATGTTCTATACCCTGAGCATTATATTTATTTTTGCAAGCCTGCTAATGAAAGCCAAATTGTAATGTATTTGGTGGTCAAAATACTGATTAAGAATGAAATAAGGGATTGGTATATACAAAGAAGGAAACGTTTAGAATTTATAAAGTAGTGTTGTTGGAAGCCAACAATTGGGAAGTCATACTTGGCAACCCATGGATGCAGTCTGGCCTGCAGATTTATTGTTTAGTATACATAAGCATGTGGTTCTGTTGCCAACCTTTAAATGTCAGGATATTTTACATTTAAAAATGTTTTGTGGACTTCTGTTGGAAACCTGAAGGTCTGTGAGCATTGTGCCCTATGGCAACATTGACCTGCAGCCCAGGTGAGGCCTTTCCTCCACTTCCTTGCCATTCTGGGTTGCTCCTGACAGGCGTGTCGCCGTCTTCCCTTGCTCTGTCTGCTGGGCTCCTGGCAGAGAATAAAGGGATGTGTGCAATAGGGTAGAACAAATGAGTGAATTTTTAAATGAACTGTTTCCTAGTGACAAGATCTGGGAAATTATGGCAAACAAGTGTCAACACTAAGGACTCTTTTTATAGAAGGGCCTTTACAAAAGCACTTATATTTACATACAAATACTGTTTGCTCATGTTTTTTTGCTTCATTGTTAATGTCATTTTCTCATTTTACAGATAGAGACTGTAAAGTACATTAATAAGGTGTCTTGCTCAGACTGTGTGACCTATGGAGAAAGGCTTGGAAAACAGTGCTTAGGTCTTTTATTTAATGCTCTTCCCCATCTCTACTGCTTCAGTGATTTCTAGTATAATTAAAACATAAACTTACATGTTAACTCTTCTTGTCCTAAAGAAACCTTGAAATTAAGATGAAAAAATATGCACTTCTCCACCTGATATGACTTAGATAAAGTATGCTCTATTAGCCTATTTGGAAAAAAAATTCTGTACTATATGACATTAACTTAAAAGTTTATGCTTTATAGTATTTTTAAAGTTTAAAACAACTCTTGTGAAGTTATACATACATCAGAAAGAATATATCTCATATAGCTCAATCTATATTCCACAAACTGAACACACCCATATAGTTAACATCCAGATCAAGGAAAAGCACAGTGTTGGTTCCCCAGAAGTTTCCCTTCAACCTCCTTCCATAATTTCCTATCCCTCCTCCCAGGGTGACCACTAGGCTAACTTCTGATAGCAATCTCTAGGTTTTAAAGCACACAATGTGATCATATTCTTAAGGAAACTCAATGTTTGAAACTGAAAGAAGAATGTTTGGTTTTTTTATATTTCCCATAAAAATGTTAAAAGCAATGCCCTGGGCCAAACCAAAGGCTTCAGCTATCCATGCTGTCTGACCAATGAAACAAGGATCCTTTTTGTGGGAGCCAGGCCCATTCACTTCTTTATTGTGATCTCAACACAGACGCATTTCCACTGACCACTCAAGACTACCTCTTTACTTCTTATGTGGTTCTGGTGATAAGAATGTATTTAGCCCAGCCCGTGTGGCTCAGCGGTTGAGTGCTGACCTATGAACCAGGAGGTCACGATTTGATTCCCGGTCACGGCACATGCCTGGGTTGCAGGCTCGATCCCCAATGTGGGGCTTGCAGGAGGCAGCTGATCTCATCATTGATGTTTCTATCTCCCCCCCCCCCCCGAAATATATATATATATATATACATATATTTTTTTAAAGAAAAAACGTATTTAAACTTTATCTTTTCTTTTATAAAATGACAGTATTCTGCCAATCTCTCCTAAATTGTTTCAGTTTGAAGGTAAGTGCTGTATGTGATTTAAAGTAGTTGTCCAGATGTGTATTGAATAATTTTAAATGTGTTTAATAAGTGCAAAGTGTTACAATTGATGTTGTGATTTCTAGTACAAATGTCATTTTCTAAAAGCTTTTTCAAATTTAGAAAATGATGTAGTTCTAACAGTTCTTCATTGTCATAGATTTTCATAAAGTTAATGAGTAAAATTGTAGTTCATTATTAAAGAAATTAGTGTTTTTGCTTATTTATAAAATAATGTAAAGTTCTGTGTTTTCTTTTATAATAGCATGATATCCTGTAGTTACATTAATGCCTTAGTTAACTAGCACAATTGGAATTGACCCAGATGCTAGATTAACCAAACTCTGCAAGCAATGAGGACTTTGCTTGAGCATAGCTCACTGACGCTCCTTCTGGGATATAGTAGGACTAAGTCTGAAATTCTGTCAGGAGCACTGTTATTCCTAGTTGACCTTCATTTATATACACTTATGAATATATCTGTTTATGAACAAAAGTCTTAAATCTAGTAATCTTGCTTCGTGTTTCCTTCCAAAGTCAAGCTGTCTCTTATCATTTTACCTATCCATAATGTGCACTTGACTAGGCCTAATATATAAGTCATTCAGAGGGGAAATTATGCAGGACAAAAGAAAGCCTTAGAAGTTCTTGGTAAATAGTAGCTACCTTGTAGTTAACCCTACCCAACCTAAACATTTCTACCCTGGTACCCTGTTCCCCTCTTGCGTGCACTGCCTCATGACTTTCGATTTACCCAAGTCAAGCCTTCCCAGAGTAACTTCCAAAACCCTTTTTTAAATCTCAAGGCTTCACTTCTGGATTGCTTGTCCTTGGTGGGAATGCTTTTAGGCCACAACCTTAGGGCTGCTGGCCTGCGGATTCCACTTAAATCTGTGACTAAGGCGTCAAATATAAACATATCCTCTTCCTATCCTTAACTCTCTAACATTTTTATTTTTGCCAGAAGAAAGATGATTTAATTATTAGAGGCATTGTTTTTAAACCACCCATTAAAGACTCTATTAGGTATCAGGCTTATCCTTAGCCAAACAGCTGCTAGGAAATTGACCATGAGAAGGTAGATAGTGTTGAAAAGATATAAAGGACCTATATGGTCTGAGACAAATAGGGCCAAGATGAACTTTGTAAAAATGTTCTATGAAGAAGTAAATGGCATTAATTGCTTACTGCTTCATGTATTTTAGAGGTAATTTTACCTTTAATGAAGTGCATAAATGAAAAACGTAAGAAAAAATCCAACAAGGAGCTTAATCACCTAATGACAAAAAATAAGCAGTATTCCACCCCAAATATGAAACTGCAAAATAAAAAAAAATCTCAATATAGAAATAAAGATAAAACTAATATTTTCTGCCTATCCTTAATAAACATTACATGATTTATTCTCAGTCTATCAAATTCATAGGCTGTTTTATAAATTGGATTAGTTGGACAGGAATCAGAATAAGTTCTGCCTCAGTTTGGTTTTCCCTTTGCTGTAATAAATAAGAGCAAATCACTTAAACTGCTCATGTCTCTTTATCTTTTTCCTGGAATGTAATTACACTTACCTCTTATGAATAAGTGAATTGTACTTTTGAAATGATTGTAAATCCCTGTTTTGGAAAATGAACATAATAGATATGATTATGTTATAATGTGCCAGTAGATAGAAAGCGTGTGTGTGTGTGTGTGTGTGTGTGTGTGTGTGTGTGTGTCCCCGATAGAAAGCTTTTTAACTTCTTTAGAAGCATTCTTTAGAGACAGCGAGACAGCCCTGGTAGCAAATTTAGTTTCCATATTAACCATTTCATAGATAGGTGCTAATATAATTTTGGGAATTCTAGTCATTAAAAATGAAATAGAGCAACAGACACAAAATCCTTGCTAATATAGTAACTTGATATACAGCATGGGTTATGCAGCATTTATTTCTTTGACTTAAGTATTTGAACTCATATCCATGTGTTCTTTGAGATAATATGAGTTATGACAAAATTTACAAGTTATGACAAGATTTACAAAATAAATCTCTGTGTTTTTTTTAAAGAAAATCTAACTCTTTCTTGATTATCAATTTTGCCATAGAATCGCACACTTCCAGAAGACAAGGCAGAGGAAATTAATGAACATCTGGAAGACAGGAAGAAAGCTGTGGGAGACAATAAAAATGTTTCTGCAGATGACCTCAGTGAAATCAGCGACAATTCAAATGTTCCTGCAGATGACCTCAGTGAAACCAGCATCAATTCAAATGTTCCTGCAGGTTACAACAGTGAAACTAGTGACAATTCAGTCGTTCCTGCAGGTTACCAAAGTGAAACCAGCGACAACTCAATTGAAAAGGTATTGACAACCATTGAAAAGATGTGATGATATGTGTTTAAATCCTGAGATCCTGCCTAAGAGAAAGCATATGGGTTCCTTGGTCTCTGCAGAAGGCAGATTCCAACTTCCATTGGGAGCAAAACTATTTCTATGAATAACTTTGTTCATGCAAATTTATGAATGAGGCACACTCTGTTTCTAGCTCTCTTTCCATACTTCTTGCTAGTTTTCTGTTCCCTGCATGAGTGGATATCAACTGATGTGGGCCAGTATAGTACAGTATACTGTTGAGAAATTAACAATGAAGTTCAGCACTGGGTCTTTGAAATAATGAAAATACAAAGTTAGGGGCACTGTATTGGTGGCAGAAATGGGACGTGTGGGTGCCTGCATACATGTGTTAATTTACATGTATAGGGACAAACTAAAGTTCACAAGAGTGTGATCAGTTCTGCAGAGATGCAGTCTAGAAGGAATTATTTATGGGAGGAAGAGGAGGAGTTATCACTGAGGAAGAAAAAGCCATCCTAAAGATGGAGCTAGAGACATCAAAAACATCTCTTCCATTTGGCAGTTTTGCCTAATAATGACCCTGCTAGGAGACAAATGGTAGTTTTGAAATAATTAATTTGCTAACACTAACCTGGATTAATTTCAGAGATATCTAACTCAGAAACCCAAATTGAATGACACTGTATTGATTCATTTTTGTTTTCATTTTTTGGACCTCTTGTACAAAACAATGAGTTAGTCATGCTTTCTCATTTATGAAACACTATTATCATTGGTCTGGGCAAAGCTCCTCTCTCTTTATTGAAATTGATCCCTTTTTAGCCCCATTTCCCTTCACCCTAACATGGACAATCATTGAAACATGCTTGTCCTTTTATTTGAATCTGTACGCGTAAAACATGTATTGTTTGTTGTTTTGTGTGCATGTATTTTTTATTTACAAGATGGTATTGTGTATAGAGGTCATTTTCTTCCTTTTTTAATATGTTTTTATTGATTTCAGAGAGGAAGGGAGAGGGAGAGAGAGGTAGAAACATCAATGATGGGAGAGAATCATGAATCGGCTGCCTCCTACACGCCCCACCTTGGGGATGGAGCCCACAACCCTGGCCTGTGCCCTGACCGGGAATCAAACCATAACCTCCTGGTTCATAGGTTGACACTCAACCACTGAGCCAGGCAGGCTGGGAGTCATTCTCTTTCTTGATTCTTTCTTTTTCCAAGACTCCTTCCTCTCAGAAAAAAAAAAAAAATGTTTATTAGTTGTTGCTTTTTTTTTCCCCCAGAGGGAGGGAAGGATTTTGTTTATAAGGAGCATTTATGAGTTACAGTTAGGGTGGTCCCTACAGTTCTTCAACATACAACAAATTAAACTCCAATTTGACATTGTAAGATGCTAAGCTAAATCATATACTGATTAATATTCCTGAATGTTCTTTTAGTAGAGTTCTTGAATCGTACAATATTTTTTGAATCATACAATTTTAAGCTAAGAGTGACCTTAGCAATCACTCAGCATTGAGGCAATAGCCCAGCAAAGTGAAGTAATTGACACATATTTGTGTTAATAGCTAGAGGCCGACTCTAGAACCTTACTTAAAAAGCAAGACTAGGTTTTCTAGCACAGAAAAAAAATATGTTTTTTATTATATTGTTTCTTTATTGTTTATAGGACAAAAAAAACAACCAAGAGGAACCGGCCATTTCTGAATACAATGAAAATCCAAAAGGTGTGAGCACATTTGACTTCAAAAGTATGCTTTTAGAAAAGCTAGATATATAACATACATACATATGTACATACATATATATGCATATATGTGCCTTTATTGAGTAGTTTACATACATATACTCTATTTTATACTTTTTACTGTCACATGACTCATAACAAGCTATGAAATATGTGACATGACCTTATTTGTTCTCATTGATAGCCGCCACAGCTTTTTCACACAAAAATAATCATGCTACTCCTAGCTGCTCATATGTCATTTTCAAGTGGTTTAGGACAGCCTTTTCAGTACCTCTTTTTTTCTTTTCAATCAGTAGTTTTAAGTTAAGCTTTTTCCCCAAATTTCAATTTGTATCTCTGGTGAGCACTGCCAGACTCCATTGCCGATGACCAGGCTGGCCTAGAGCCACAGCAAGCCTTCTAGCTTTCTCCCAGATCTCAGACCTAAGTCTTTGATCTTACCACAGATATTTAAGAGGGATCCTTTCCCAGGTCTAGCTGTTGGTGTCAGAGAACAAGTGCCACAGATTAGAGGAGACCTACATTTTCTACACCCAAATCATCTGTGTTTTTGCTGTACGACCCCTATGTTACATTTCCATACCATCACATCACAGTGTGCTTTTTACTGTGTTCTCATTAAAAATACCTGTCATAATAGTAGATATTTTATCTGAACTTTAGCAGAGAAGAAGTAGTTCCCTTGTTACTTTTTCCCTTCCAACTTCTGCAGATAGACTAGAAAGTTTTAGAATATTTTAAGGAAAATGTTAAAATATTTATCATCTCTAAGTATTCTTAGCATATAGCCTAAAATGTTAAAAAGAAGTTGAATATAATATTTATAGTTGGTAATATAAATTAAAATAATGCATTGCTTCATGAGTATACTTTAAAGATCATTATTTAACTATATAACATGTGGATTAATTTGGAACACAAAAATAATGTCCATTTGAGTAAAAGGGATTTAATTATAATTTTTTAAAACGTAATTTATATTTTACAGAAGTCTTTCCTAGCATGTACTGTTACCTCTGTAGCCCTCGAAACTTTTACAGCATTGGTCAGGTCATTCTTGGCTTTTAGCCTTAACTCAGTTTTTCAGGAAATGTGCAGTTTGGACCTTTTCCATTACTCCAGTGGTACGGTCTTTTATTATTACTCTATAATTCAGGATTGATAGAGTTTCACTGAAAGCATCAGGACTTTTCTTTTTCGGATTAGTTAGGAAAATTTTTCTAAATATATTCTATTGTAGGAAACATATGTGAGCTTGCAAAGAGCAGTTCTTCAGAAATCCTGGAGGATAGTAAATCCATACCAACTAAAGATAGGAAAGTATCGAAGAAGGTAAGTGAAATGAACTTCTCATTTTAATATTAAGACCAAAGTATTGAATTGTTCCTTCTACTTTTTATATGGTGATCCACATAATTTAACTTCTTTAATATGAGTTTTTATGCCCAGAAACATGAAGAATTTCAGGTGATGTTTCACATTTTTAACGTGTATATTTGTTTATTTATTGGACTTTAGATTATGAGTCAGGTAGTTCTTCCAAAATTTAATATTTTTTCAGTCATTCCATCCATGCTGATTCATCATACAAAAAAAAATTTGTAAAATAACTTTACTGCTTAAATTATAAGTGCATAATAATCAAGAGAGTCTAGAAGAGAGTAAGGCAAAGCCATGAAATAGGATGAATGAAAAAATAAAGATGGTTGTGTTTAGGAAACATTACAACATGCTACTTCAGTCTCTCAGGAGATGACTAATACATATTTTGGAGTTGCTGAAAGTCTAAGGAATATGTTTCTTCACCTTGAAAGTAAGTTTCTCTTTTCACTTTCAGGACTTGCTTTAATTATGAGACCATATTTCAGGGTAGAAGAGAAAACATGGAAGACAAGACAAATGAAAGGCCTTGTTAGTTCCTAGTCAACCTTCAGGTCTCAGCTTAAATGTAATTTCCATATACAGGCCTTTTATGACCAGTAGCACTTATGTAAATTATTATAGCCCATTATTAGTGTCTCACATAACACTTTTCTTATCCTTCTTAATATTCATCACAATTTGCAATTACATAGTCATTTGTATATCTATTAGCTTTATGTTTCTATCCTCCCCACTGGCCTTCAGTTCCATAGGTACAGAAATGATAATCTATCTTGTTTTTCAGTGTATCCTCATCACTTATCACAGTTTCTGGTATGTGGTAAATACTCAGTAAATATTTTTGGTTGACAATGAGTTGTAAAATATAAGGAAGTAAGAAAGAGGAAAGGGTGAAGGTATAAAAACCAGGAACCACACTTAGAGTAGTTAAACAGCCTGCCTTTTGCCAGCTTTGGAGGTATATGCCACTCTGAAATTCCTTTCAGAGTTACTTTAGAAATTTCAAATGCTATTTGGCCATGATGCCCATATTGTTATCTTTTGCTAAAAAATAATTTATGACTATTTTTTTCTTTATAAAAATTATTTGATAAATTTGGATTACTATACCCAAAAGATAATTGTGACCTGGCTCAAAGGACACTTTGAATTGGCTTTAGAATTATATCAGATTTATCATCAGAACATTTGATCAAGGTTTAGGAACTTTTTAAATGCTCTGTCTAGTAGACCAGGACATTTAACAGATAGTATACTATGCTTCATAGCATTCCTGTGAATACTTTTTCCAATTATAAAAGTTCAGGGAAAGCATCTGAAAAAAAAATTAAATATGAGGGAGGAAGGTGAAAAGTGAAAGAGCCGGGAGACATAAAAACATAAGGAGAAGAAAAGTGAAGTGAAGCTGCCAAAAAAAAAAAAAAAAAAAGATTACTGGAAAACATACCTCTGACCAAATGAAAACGCATATTCTAGAATCCATGGTCAGATTTCAGTGGCTGTTCAGGCTCTCCAGTCTTCAGCATTGCCTGTAGGTGGTAGAATTTAGATATACAGTACAAGAGAGAGGGCCAAGCCAGGGAAGGAATGCTGTGCGGGAGGCAGAATAGCACACACTTGTAGAAGCAGACAAAGCAAGGTGCCCGAGTGCCAGCACTAGTGGATGGGACAAAGGTAAGGTTAGGCCAGGACAAGTGCCAGACTGAAGAATTCAGTCTTCAACTTTGATTCTGCTTAAATTCTCATTTATACCTAGTAGAAAAATATATTTCAGTACATACACATTTCCTTGGCTAAAAGAAAGAAATAAAAAGATAATGAAAATTATATTAAACAATCAAGAAGTAATAAGTATATTCCCTACTTAAGGAATATGCTGTTATTCTACATATTTTTAAAAAGGAAATCATTTGAGATTTTTTTTCAATCATTCTCACATGACATTTTTATCTACAGTGTCGTCTCTCACCTATTTACATTATCTAAGCCAAACAAACCAAACTGTTTTTAAAACTTGGGGAAAGTAGTTCATTAACACATCCTATATAATAAAAGACTAATATGCAAATTGTCCCTTCAACTGGGAGTTCAACCAGGAGTCCAACCAGGGGGCGGGGCTAGCCAGCCAACTGCCCACGGTCCCTCCCCCTGGATGGCCCTGCCCCCCAATTGCCCCCTCCCCCTCCAATCAGGTGCAGGGCCAGCCCACCAACTGCCTGTGGCCCCTCCCCCCGGCCAGCCAGGCTCGATCAGTCCCAATTGGGGCAGGCCAGCTGGACCCCACCCATGCACAAATTCATGCACTGGACCTCTAGTATCAAAATAAACATGTGTTTGAGATTTTGTATGCCTTCCTCTTAATTAAACAAATACTTTAATGATAATCTAAAAAAGAAAAAGAAAGAATTGCACTCTTCTACAAGACAGAATTCACTGAATTTTGTTTTCATAATTTTAAATGATTCAGATAGCCAGGTTGGCACCTATGATTTTCATTAACAGCAGAGATCTTTTGGAAGGTGATTGTTATATCTAGAAATTACCAAATATTGCTTTTATAAACTATAGTCAATGCTGATTATTTGGACCCACAGTTAGCCACTCAGAAAATTGTGTCATTGGCTTGATTTCCTTCCACCCTAATAAACTGATTAAAAAAGCAGTAAATTTTTCAGCTATTAAAAATTTATTTTCATTGTGGAATTAGTTCATTCTTGTATTTACTTAGCATATATTAATTGGGTATCTCTTATGTCCCAGACACAAGGCTAGAGGCTGCAGATACAGAGGTTAAAGATCCAGTGCCTCTTTGAAGTCAATAGATTTTTTATTCATTGTCAGTCCCATAAATAAAAGTCTGAGATGAGAATTTTTCTATCAAAAGTATGCCTGTGTATTTTTGCCTTCCTGGCAACTACCTTTTCTCTGCCATGTTCCAGCTAGTTTCTCAAGGAAGAATCATGATTGTCATTGGTAAAAGAAAAAAGGCTTATGAATACTAAGAATATATATATGGTGTCCCATAAAGATGTGATGAAATAATGTTAAGACTTGTTGAAAATTATGCACCCCCCAAATACTAAGTGAATATTTCACTTACTGAAATGAATTTTTTGTGTTTTTTCTAGACTTACCTTTTTAAAAGACTGTCATTGATGAGTATGAAAAGTATGCCGAATAATAATGAGCCACTTCCAGAAATAAAATCATTAGGAGATCAAATAGCTTTTAAAAGCAATAAGAAGGATTTCAAACAGAACCACATTGGGCAAAATAATCAGGATACGTCACCCCCAAATACTGAGAAAACATCAAAATCCTGTGTAATACTTTAAATATATATTTGTGTGGTCACCATGCACATTGTAATTTATACTTGAAAAACATGACTTCTTAAGGAATGTTTCTGACAACAAACTTGAAGATATAACTTAATAATATGTTTTATTTGGTTTGAATAGTATGACCAGTTTTGATATTTATTTATGATATTTTTGACAAGCAATTTCACAGTATGTGTATCTCAAACTCTCTAAGTGTTGTGGCCTTAACTGTTCAGTGTTCCATAAAAATATATTTTTATAAGTGAAGGTTGAATTAAGAAATTTCACAGTTTTAACTAAACAGTTTTACATCTGATAATTTCAAAAGGCAATATTTACAAACTCAAAAACACTATAACAGTTTTTAATGTATTTATAATTTTTAAAAACTGTCAAAATTGTTTTTAATGAGAATATTTTAATAAACTATATCTGGTCGGTTGCACTGTTTAAATAGGTGACTATGAATAAAATTTGGGGGTACTTGGACTTATCAGTTGACAAAATGGGGACAAAGAAACTAATTTTAAAATATTGAAAGCTATAAAATGCTTTTACCTCTAAGGAAATTTCTGTATAACTGTAAATAGTACATCTTTATAGAGAAACTGTGTTGAAATTTCTTTGCCTCCCACTCCTTTCTTCAGGGAAGTGATTTGGCATGAAGACATTGCAGATTATGTGGATCTAGAGTCTTTGACCACAGATCCCCACCACAGGAGAACCAAACATACCCAGTCTTCCTATTTCAGCTGTTTCTAGCATTGATAGTTGGCTCTAACACACAGTGCTCTGCCACAGGTATAGAAAGGGTAAAGCTATTAAGTCTATACCAATAGAGACATTGCTTTTCTATGCTCACAAATGATGCTTATTTAATGGAGCAAACTACATTCATCATCCCCATTCTAGCTTCTGAACATTTTCTTCTTCAATCACAGTGGTCACTGTCCCAGTTAAACAAATAAAAAGAAACATCATCTTTGTGCTTTATTCACAAGGGTTGTGAGGATGCTAATTTAGAGTAGATGTGATTTTAAAATCTTATAGTCTTCTGTGTAAATAGTAATTTAGTTAAATTCTAATTTTATTAAAGATAAATTTAATAAAATGTTTTGCTATTTCCACTTATAGTAATAGTATAGTATTGCAAAAATACTTTGCCAAAATCTAAACTATAGGAGCCAAGTGGAAATAAAGCTCACAAATAGGACTAAGACAGGCCAGTTGTGGTAGGCAGATTCTAAGATAGCCCCAAGGTTCCTGCCTGTTGGTATACTTACCCTGAATAATCCCTTCCCCTTGAGTGTGGGTGAGGGATTATGGAGAGATATCACTTTATTACTTAGGTTACATTATATGAAAGGTTTTACAGATGTAATTAAATTTCCTAATCTGTTAACTTTAAGCAAAAGGGAAATAACACGAGATAGGCCCTAATCAGGTCAGCCCTTTCAAAAGGGGCTCTAGAACTCAGAGATGGAAGAAGTCAGAGAAGTAGAGATGATTTTCTGTTGGCCTTGAAGAAGCAACTGCCACAATATGGAGGGTCATGTGCCAGGGAAAATTGAGAAGCCTCTAGTATCTGAGGGCCTCCATCCTACAACTGGAAGGCACTGAATTCTGCCAACAACCAGTGAGCCTGGAAGAGAAACCCAGTCCTCAGATGAGACCACAGCACTGGCTGAAGTCTTAAGAGGCCTTGAGCAGAGGACCCAGTTAATCAGTGCCCAGGCTCCTGACCCTTGAACACTGTAGTTTTAATCCACTGTTTATGGTAATTGTCATGCAGCAATAGAAATTAATACCAGTCTTATTCTGTGGAAGGGTTTCTCCATATGGTGGCTTCCTTCATCAAAGAGTCAATAGAGTCTAATAGCAAGACAAGTGTCAGAAAGATAATCATGGAAGTGATATCCCATCACTTTTGACATGTTCTGTTAGAAGCAAGTCACAGGCCCCTCTCACACTCAAGATGCGGGCATGACACAAGGACGTGAAGACCAGGAGGCAAGGATCACAGGGGTCATCTTAGAGCCTACTTGTCATACCACTCGTTTGGTTGCTCATTATAAAGGAGAAAAGGAAGGATTAAGTCAAAGCACTTGGAAGAGATGAACATGAGACAAGCATAAACAAACTAACAAAGTATCCACGTTTTGTCAGAGGTGTCAGAATAATTCACACTTTTTAATAAGGTGCTTCATTGAGGATCAACACTGAGTCATTTTTCATAGTACTTTTATAAATACTTTTATAAAAATCATTGTAAAAACATTATACCAGCCATCTTCCCTTGGACTGTGAATGCTTGTATTATATTTATTTTCCAATTTTAGTTTCATATTTGGCTTTTACATTGAAATACTGAACACTTCCTACATGCCAGATACTATACCAGAAACTAAGAAAATAGAAGTCACAGTTATGGTGGAGTAAAATGAAGAAAACACATCATCATTTAGAGATATTAGGGTAATTAAAAAACCCAAGTTTCCTAATTGAATGAAAAGGAGATTAGTGAACACTAAACTTCACACAAACAAAAAAACTAAGCTAACATATTTAAGAACTCAAAAAAAGAGAAAAGATCAATAGAATTAAATGATCAATTTATACTAGTTTCAAAAATAAAATGAGCTACATTATTAATAACCTTATAGTTTTAATAAAAAGTGAAATGGCTACTTAAATCCCTAAACTATTCCCCTTCATATTCTTTGCCATTAATCTCTCTTTCTATAGTACTATTTCTTTGGATGATTTTACTGACCTTTTTGGGAGCTGAAAACAGAATCTCTTGAACATTAGAGGGTGGTTGATATTGTTCAGATTATGTTGGATCAAATGTTAAATAGATATTAATTTATAGAATGCCAGTAGTAATAGGATTTAGGTCTTATGAAAGAGCATTCAATCCCATATCAAAACATTAAAAATAAAGGAAATATTGGTACTCATTAAGACCTTCTTTTTTATGAAGAAGAAACTACAATTCTGAAGAGGTTCTTATATTAATTTCCTAGGGCTTCTGTAACAGAGGACCATACACTGGGAGACTTAAAAACAATAAAAATTATTGTCTCACAGTTCTGGAGGCCAGCACTCCAAAATAAATGAAGGTACTAGGATGTTCCATGCCTCTCTCCTAATTTCTGGTAGCCTCATGCATTCCCTGGCTTATAGATGCACGATAACATTCTAACCTGTGTCCTCATATGGCATTCTCCTTATGTTTCTTCACATTGTCTTCCTTCTGTGCATGTCTGTCTCCATTTCTAAATTTTCTTTTTTTTATAAGGACACCAATCATATTGGATTAGAACCCACCCTGATCTCAATTGAACTGCCTCCTTAATGACCCTATTTGCAAACAATATGACATTCTGAAGTACTAGGGGAGATTAAAAATGGCAGCAAAGTAAGTGGATGATGCATGGACATGCTCCCAGGAACAAACTGGAATTACAACTAAAATTCAGAAAAACTTCCTGAATAATCAACGAAAAGCTCAAAGGAGAGAGTCCTGATCACCAAGGACTAAAAGTGGAGATTGCATAGAGACTGGTAGGAGGGGTGGAGGCATGAAAGGTCTGGCTGGGTGCCCACAGACAGCAACTGAAGTCCCAGAGAGATATCTCAGCTATGGAGAGTTGCCACTGAGAACTCGGGTCCAATCCCCAAGCTGGGCCCCCCAGCAGAGAGCACCAAATCTGAGAAGGGTACCCACATAACATCTGGCTGTGAAAAGCAGCAGGGTTGCTGTCTGCCAGGGAAACAGCTGGAAATTAAGGTACCTTCTTTAAGGGCCAATGCACAAAATTCCCTGTGCAGCCACCCACCTTGTGCTCTGGCAAAGGGAGGGCAGAGTGGACTGGAGCTGTTTGAGCAGAAGCCAGGACTGGGGACTTGTGGGTTAGAGCTCAGAAGGCAGACACCCCAAGTTTCCTGGGCTGAATCATTCCCTCATGCAGCGGAGGACATCTTTCCCACACAAACATTTGCTATACAGGCAACCTTGCCTGGAGGGAAAGCAGTTGACACACCCTATTGGAAAACACCTTTCCCTGAGGCCACTTAAAAGACTAAAAGCAGGGGTCCTCAAACTGCGGGCCACATGCAAATACAAATATTATATTTGTTCCCGTTTTGTTTTTTTACTTCAAAATATGATATGTGCAGTGTGCATAGGAATTTGTTCATATTTTTTTTTAAACTATAGTCCGGTCCTCCAACGGTCTGAGAGACAGTGAACTGGCCCCCTGTTTAAAAAGTTTGAGGACCCCTGACTAAAAGTAACAATTAGCCTCCAGGCAGAAGCAACTGCTACACCCTGTTGAAAGAAACTCTCACTACACCTGTGGACGATTGCCTGGAGGCAATTCAAATCAGACTCCTATCAGTCTGTAGACCAGTGGTTCTCAACCTTCTGGCCCTTTAAATACAGTTCCTCAGGTTGTGACCCAACCATAAAATTATTTTCGTTGCTACTTCATAACTGTAATGTTGCTACTGTTATGAATCGTAATGTAAATATCTGATATGCAGGATGGTCTTAGGCAACCCCTGTGAAAGGGTTGTTCAACCGCCAAAGGGGTCTCGACCCACAGGTTGAGAACCGCTGCACAGAGGTGGTCTCTGGAGGCTTTGAGTCTTTGCCTGATCTAATTAGAAACAGCGGTTAACACTGTCTTGCACTAGATTGAGAGGCGTAGAGGATCTGCCTAATACATAGTCACAAACCTAAACAGACAGCCAAACTGAGGAGACAAAGAAACAACCCCCAAATGAAAGAACTAGAGAATTCTCCAGAAGAAGAGATAAATGAAGTATAAATAAGAAATTTATCTGAAACAGAGTTCAGAGTAATGATGATAATGATGCTCAACAGCCTAAAGTACTGGGGATTAGGCCTTTTTATAAAAATATATTTTATTGATTTTTTTACAGAGAGGAAGGGAGAGGGATAGAGAGCCAGAAACATCAAAGAGAGAGACACATCGATCAGCTGCTTCTTGCACACTCCCCACTGGGTATGTGCCCGCAACCAAGGTACATGCCCCCGACCAGAATCGAACATGGGACCCTTGAGTCTGCAGGCCGACGCTCTATCCACTGAGCCAAACCGGTCAGGGCAGGGTTAGGACTTTTAACATCTTTTAGAGAAAACACCATTCGACTCATAATAGTGTTTTAGTAAGAATGTAAGAGGCTAGACTCTAAAAGTTGAGATTATTTTGTGTGATCTGTAGCTCTCAAACTGAAGCACTGTTATGGGGAGAATCATTTTCTAGCACTTAAGTTGAGAGTGAAGAATGGGATGATATTCAATGTGTGTGTTCTGTGAGTGCCTTGCAATGCCCATTCTACAGACCACATCCAATTTATCATATGTACTAATACATATGGTACAAATGTTATGGCTATGGGTAATATTTTTTTTAATATATTTTATTGATTTTTTACAGAGAGGAAGGGAGAGAGATAGAGAGTTAGAAACATCGATGAGAGAGAAACATCGATCAGCTGCCTCCTGCACATCTACTTAGGATGTGCCTGCAACCCAGGTACATGCCCTTGACCGGAATCGAACCTGGGACCTTTCAGTCTCTATCCACTGAGCCAAACCAGTTTCGGCTGGGTAATATTTTATATACTGTAAAATATATTTTATAGGATGCAACTCCATGATTTTTATATGTTATTAAAGACCTCCTTATTTGGATAACAAAAATTAGAAAGGCTCAGCCATATCTAGGTTACAAAAAGGAGATGGTTCTATTATAAACTTCCTTAACCAGTTTCATCTTACACAATCATGGCTCCCCAGGCCTACCACCAAAAAGGTACTGAATGTTTTTAAGTAATAAAATACAATCAGCCAAATTAGCTGTGAAAATCTACTAATTAAAATAACTTGGTAACAGCCTCTAGAACACACACACACGCATACATATGTACATTTGCACACACATATACACACGTGCACACATTATAGTGAAAATTATCTCAGATCCAGAATTAAGTCTGATAAACCACTGTGGCACTTACTTGAACACCTTGGCTTTATATACCTGCGAAGTCTTCACTGAACACACAGGGTTGAATTTAAAAGAGTTTTTTTAAAAAGACAGTTTTTGCTTTCTCTGTAATTATTCATGGATATGAATATATCATTTTTCTAGGTCAGATGTCCTATGTTGATGAGATGCATAAATATACAGAAGTGGCAATAATTCATGATAATAAGGTGTATATTGATTCAGACACTTTCTTGAATGGGAAGCAGTCAACAAAAGACTGTAGACTTGGATTTCCACATTCTGCACACCAGAATCTTGCCTACAACCAACAGGCAGAGACACATAGCACATGGAGGAAGCATTTCACTCAGGACTTTATGAAGACAACCTAGACATTTACTGAGAATCATAAATGTACATATTTTATTATACGGTTAAAGCATGATTATCTACACTAATAAAAGAGAAACATGGTAATTTGCGTACGACCGCTACCCTTCCCATTGGCTAATCAGCGTATCCTTATGCAAATTAACTGTCAGCCAAGATGGCGGCCGGCAGCCAGGCAGCTGGAAGCGAGCAGGGAGGCTTGCTTGCTCCAGGGACTGCAGACTGCAACGTTCCCCACCTCACTTGGCGGCCTCTGAGCTGCAACTCTAAGAAACTATGTACTATGTTGCTAAACAAAACCCCAGAAACCTGCTGTCAGTCAGCCCCGGATCGCAACATTGTATCGATGTTTTCAGCAGCGAGGCCTCAGAGCTAAAGCTGGCCCAGAATAAAAAAAAAAAAAAAAAAGAAAAGAAAACAAGGAGCTGTTGGGAGCTTTTAGTCACCTGCCAGCTGGAAAACAGCCCTCAGCCCCTCAACCAACCTGGCCAGGCACCCCAGTGGGGACCCCCACCCTGATCCAGGACACCCTTCAGGGCAAACCAGCCAGCCCCCACCCGTGCACCAGGCCTCTATTCTATATAGTAAAAGGGTAATATCCTCCCGGCAACGGGATCACGGAGCAGCGAGGCTCCCGGCACCGGGATCAGCGTGACA
>NW_005871124.1:92537-93966 GCF_000147115.1 Myotis lucifugus | reverse complement strand
CTCTTTTTTTTATTGGGGGGCAAGCCCAACAAACCCCCTTTTCGGCCCCTGCCTCTTTGTTTTAAAAAGGTGCAGGGCCCCAACCCCCCCCCCCCCCACGGGGCCCTGCTCTGTGTGTGACAGGGTAGAGCCATAACCTCTCCATCGGCCCTGTTTCGAGTGTGACAGTGGTGGCGCCCCAACTCCCTGATCGGCCCTGCTCTGTGGGTGATAGAGGGTGGCACCCCAACCCCCCTCCACGGGCCTTGCTCTGTGTGTGACAGGGTAGAGCCATAACCTCCCCATTGGCCCTGCCCTGAGTGTGACAGGGTGCAGCGCCCAACCCCTTGATCCGCCCTGCTCTCTGTGTGACAGGGGGTGGTGCCCCAACTCCCCTATCGGCCCTACTCTGTGAGTGACAGGGGGGAGCTCCTCAACCCCCTGATCGGCCCTGCTCTGTGCATGACAGGGGGGAGCTCCTCAACCCCCTGATCGGCCCTGCTCTGTGTGTGACAGGGGGGAGCTCCTCAACCCCCTGATTGGCCCTGCTCTGTGAGTGACAGGGGGCAGTGCCCCAACCCCCTGATCGGCCCTGCTCTGTGCGTGACAGGGGGTGGCGCCACAACCTCCCATCGACCCTGCCTTGAGTGTGACAGGGGGCGGTGCCCCACCCCCCCAATCGGCCCTACCCTGAGTGTGACTGAGGGTGGCATCGCAACCTCCCGATCTGCCCTGCTCTGTGCATGACAGGGCAGTGCCCCAACTCCCCAATTGGCCCTGCTCTGAGCCTGACCAGGGGCTGCACTTAGGAATTGGGCCTGCTCTCTGCCTCCCGGGAGCAGGCCTAAGCCAGCAGGTCGTTATCTCCCGAGGGGTCCCAGACTGCGAGAGGGCACAGGCCGGGCTGGGGGACCCCCCTCCCCCCCCCCCCCAGTGCACAAATTTTTGTGCACCCGGACCTCTAGTATATAATAATTATAACATTAGTATTTAATAATGTATGTGCCATGCACTGTTTGAAATGCTTTCTCTTTATTAACACATTTAATCTTCACAATAAGCCCATAAAAAAAGATTTAGTATCCCCATTTTGGGGTATAGTAATGAGTCACAGAGAAAAAAAAAACTTGCATAAGAACACACAGCTTATAAGTGTGATTTCTGACTTTATAAAACCTGTGTTCTTAACTACACACTTTAAATTGGTGTAGGAGCACTATAAATAATTTCTTACATTTTCTTCTTTTTCTGTCTGAAAGAATTGATGGATATTTCATAGCCAGGGGGTGGGTAAGGAAAATGATATTCATTTTTATCTTGTTTTTGATCTACTTTACTCCAATTCTGTTATGTCTTATTCTGGGCATATTGTTATTTCCTTTGAGATCTGTATTAAATTAGGGCTACATGTATTACCTTTTGTACTGTGTCACTTAGCTAAACCTGGAAC
>NW_005871124.1:0-92437 GCF_000147115.1 Myotis lucifugus | reverse complement strand
TCTGGTTGGCAACAAGATATTTTAAAAGGTGAAAGTGAGTGGTAGTCATCTGAAGGTTAGTGTTAGGTGCTATGCAATACTGCAGAATGTGCACATTGCTGATGACGTTTGCGTATCTTATTAGCACAGGGCAGCAGCTGGGCCCACAGGTTGTTATTCTTGGAGGTTTCTGTTTGTCCTTGCTCTCTTTCATATCATGTTCAGCTTTTCTGACTGCTAGCCCTGCTACCTACAGTGACTTCAGGCTTACCACCATATGCAGAAACAACAGCTCTCATAAACTCATAGAGAAAAAATTGAAGAGGAAAGACTACATCCCAACTCATTCTATCAGGCCAACATTCTTACGCTGATAGAAGTAGCAAACAAAGATATTACAAAAATACCCCACAAACATATCTTTTAGAGAAAAAAATTTGACCCATAATAGTGTTTTAGTAAGAAAGTAAAGATTAGACTCTGAAAGTTGAGATTTATTTTATGTTAATTTCCTTCATGAACATAGATATAAAAATTCTTTACATTTTAGATAGAGTCAAACAATATATTGCATATCTATCTATAATAATAAAAGCATAATTTGCTAATTAGACCAGACTTCCTTCTGGAACTCCTTCCAGATGTCCTTCTGGAAGAAGCTGGGGCTGCAAGGGAAGCCCGGGTCCCGGGTGCCAGAGGGAAGCTGGTACTGGCAGCCGGGGGAAAGAAGGCCTACTCTTGCATGAATTTCATGCATTGGGCCTCTAGTGTATATATAAAAGCCTAAGTGACCATTACAGTGAAACGACTGGTCGCTATGATGTGCACTGACCACCAGGGGACAGATGCTCAATACAGGAGCTGACCCCTGGTGGTCAGTGCGCTCCCACAGGGGGAGCACCGCTCAGCCAGAAGCTGGGCTCATGGCTGGCAAGCGCAGGCTCAGCGGGCTGGGATGAGCACAACCGGCACGGCGCCTGGCCTGATTTGGGCTCCTCCCTGGCTGCCTGCTGCTTGGTGCACTGCTACATCCCCCGAGGGGTCCCAGACTGTGGGAGGGATGTCTGACTGCTGGCTTAGGCCCGATCCCAGTGCCATTCTCTATAGAAGGCAATCTGAATGATTCAGTGACTCAGGGTGCAGGGAACTCAGGGTGAGCCTGCCTCCATGCTTGACTCACCCACTTGATGGTGTTCACAGGATAGACTGTGGTGGCCCAGCCTGTGCACGTGCAGCAGCTGCTGAAGTTCAAGCACCAGATTGTGCAGCAGCAGAAGGCCATCCAGCCACAAGCTGGCAGTCAGACATCCCCCGAGGATCCCAGACTGCAAGAGGGTGCAGGCTGGGCTGAGGGACTCACCCCCCCCCCCTGCACAAATGACTAAATGGAGCCCTACCTGGTTTGGCTCAGTGGATAGAATGTCATCCTGTGGACTGAAGGGTCCCAGGTTTGATTCCAGTCAGAGGCACATGCCCAGGTTGTGGGCTTGATCCCCAGTGCAAGGCATGCAGGAGGCAGCCAATCAATGATTCTCCCTCATCATTGATGTTTCTATCTCTCTCTCCCTCTCCCTTTCTAAAATCAATTTTTAAAAATATATTTTAAAAAATCACCAAATGGAGTTTATCATAGGAGTAAAAACTAGTTTTAACATTCAACATTAAATCAATGTATTTCACCACATTAACATGCCTAAGAAAAATTATATAATAATATCAAAATAAAAAGTATTTGACAAAATTCAACATCCATGCCTGGTAAAATTTTTCAGCAAACTGAGACTATGAGGAAACTTTTTCAACTCAATAAAGAACATTTATTTACAAAAGAACTGCAGCTGATATCATACTTAATTGTGAATGACTGAATTTTTTCCTCTAAGATCATGGTGTCCACTGTTGCCACTCCTATTCAATATTGTGCTAGAGTTCTATCCAGTGCAATCAAGCAAGTAAAAGAAATAAAATGTATTTAGATTGAAAAGAAAAAAATAAAAGTGTCTATTTGAAGATGAAATGATTGTCTATATAGAAAATTCAATGGATTCTATAAAAAAGTAATTAAACTAGTGAACTCTCTATCCCATATATTATACAAACAATTGAAAATGGAAATTGAAATATAGTACCAGTTGTAATAGCATTGAAAATATGGAATATTTAGAGATAAATATGACAAAAATTCTTCAAGATCTGAATATCAAAAACAAAATGTTGAGAGACATTAAAGTTCATGAATCAGACTCAATACTATTAAAATGTTGATTCTCCCCAAATTGATTTATATATTAAATTAAATCAAAATCAAAATCTCAGTAGGCTTTTTAAATAGAAGTTAACAGACTAAATCTAAAATGAATATGGAAATACAAAGGACTCAGAAGAGCAAAAATAACTTTGAAAAAGTATGTATATGCCAGATGTGTTTGTTTCCTCCACGTCCCATGTGGTTCAGGGTTCAGGATCTGGAAGAAGGGCCGCACACAAATGAAAGAGACTAGATAAGAGATAATAATTTGGAAATTGGGGGGCCAGGTGGGAGCCCATCCCAAGAGGAGGGACTCTGCTTGTGCTCAGGCCCTGCCATCCTTTTATTCAGTTTGGGATACACCCATAGCCCTTAGGCAGGCAAGTTCCAGTAACAGGCAGACTATCTTTTCAGTAAGGATTTACATGACTATCTGGTCGGGAAGTTGCTTCAGCTACCACTGTCTCTATTAAACAGTGGGTGCACAGCTCTGACCTTTGCCATGGCTCAAGGGTCACCAGCCTTCCGGGCTCCTTGTCCACACCTCTCTGCTAGTGAAGACAATAGGCGGCTTCCCACAAAAAAGAATAACATATATGGGGGAATAAAACTCCTTGACCTAAAGATTTATTAAAAACTTACATTAATGAAGACACTGCAGAATTGGCATAAAGGCAGACAAACAGATAATGAAACAGAATAGAAAGTCCAGAAAGAGGCCCAGACATGTAAGGTCAATTGGTTTCTGACAAAGGTGCAAAAGCAATGCAGTGGAGAAAAAACAGTCATTTCAACAAATGGTGTTGTAACAATTATACATTCATATGCCAAAAAAAAACCAAACAAAAAAAACTTGGATCCAAACTTCACATGAAAGATAAACAATAATGCAAAACTAATTTTTTTATAATAAATAACAAATTTTGAATTCACTAATGTAGGTGAGGACATAGATATTGGATGATTACTAAATGTCTGTGCCATAGGGTCTTTTGGAAAATTTATTAAAAATTATGTTTATATGAGTGATTGTTCAAAGTTTATTTTAGAATCCTGGGATGTAGCAATTATATTACTAGTCACATTTGCCCTCTCTAACACTCTGCAAAAAGCCCATTACTTTCATTGTGCAACTCTGGAAATAGGATCACATTTTCTGTGTTGTGGCTCTGTTTCTCTGTCCAGTGGAAATTCAGTTTTCTCCTCCTATGGTTTCTGTTCCACATTGGTGAAGGAGGAGATTTTATCCAAGTTATGCTTCGGCAGGAAAAATAATTTTTAGATTGGATCTAAGATGAAAATGGTTCCTTAGCCTTATGGAAACACAAATACTATGAGTTTTCCTGTCTTACACTATAAATATTCCAATGTCTGCAGTGGCTTCTCTTGGCTGCAGAACTCTGTTTAAATATTTCATGTCCACCAATATTTAAATTATGAAAACACAAAGTTTGAATTTTATTCATATTTTCATATTATTAACATTAATTTCTTAGGCATGTCAGATCAATTTTATCATAAATTAAGAACATATTGGAAATTATATCATTCAGGTTCATGCCAAGATGCTGCAACAGAGACCCATTATTAAGTGGCTGATTCAAGGTATATGTTTCTCTCTCAGATCACAATTCAAAACTATGCCGTCCAAGATTAATGAGGCTGCTGTGCAATCCTCAATACAGGCCTTCCATTTATTTCACGGCTCATGATGGCTTGAGTCCAGGTCTCATAATCACCCAGCCAAGATTGAAGGGAAAGGCTCAGGAGAGCACATCAACCTTTCATTGTAGGGAGACAAATTGAAAAAAGCATACATTACTTCTGTTTACATCCAATGACCAGAACTTAGTCTTATGACTACACCAAATTGCAAGAAAGGCTGAAATATTATCCTGATCTGGGATTCTAAGTGCCTAGCTAAAGTTTGGGAGCTCTATTGTTAAAGAGAGAGACTGAATATTTGTGGAAAGTGAGTTGGGTTTCGGGAGTGCACAATATTGGCAGGAAAGTAGAAGAGAAATATTTGTAAACAAGCAAAAGAAGAGCAGCTTTGGTTGGAGGTGGAGTGTACAGGGAAATACGCACTATTGGAACAGTCAAGGCACTGCTGTCAAGTTAAAAAAATTAAAAACTCCAACCATTTTGTCATTTTTCTGTCACTTGTTCTAGATTCAAGTCTAAATGACCAAGAAAAGGTGTCTGCCTTACACTGTTTTTGGAGAAGTAGAAAGAATTAGATGGATGTTGCCTCCTGAAACCCATTGGATATCCAGAGTTGGAGAGCAAGCAATTTGAATTTCTCATACCACCAGATTATTCACAATAGGGAGAGGTAGTTCCCTAGAAAGAAATTGGGGTACCATTTGGGAGGGGTGCTGGACTATCACAAAACACATAGCTACCATATTAGTAACTTCAAGTATTTGCCAGAATATTGGTCCCAACTAATTTATTTGGCCATGCCAAAAAGCAGGTTGTGGCTACTATAAAAAAATAAGTCACCATTGTATCCATATGTTTCCAGGATCTGGGTTTTATTGATGCTTACTTTGTATTTTCTTGTGCCTATGCCTCCTTTCACATTCTTTATATGTCTGCCAAGCCTTGTTATCGGTTGTGTGAACTACTCCTCCTTGGCAAGTTACTTGCAAGTAAGAAAAAGCCCTATGGAGTCTGGGAGAGCTTTCCTGAAATGTCATTTAAGGTAACATCTTAAAAAAAGGAGATGTTACTTAGAATAAGAAGTTGAAAAAACAAGCAGAAGGAAGAGTATGTGCAAAGACCTTGAGTGCAAACAAAAAGAATATTGGCGTGACTAACAAACAGTGTGTGATGGGAAGTGTGGTGAGAATTGAAGCTGGATAGGTAGACAAAGTGCAGATCAACAAAACCTTTATGCTATGCTTAAAATCTTACTGTTTTATCTGCCTAGACCAGTAATCATCAAAGGATTTTAAGCTGCTGAGTGACAGTTTGCTTGGCTGTAGTAAATGTTGAATATACTGAGGTTGCAGGAGAGAGAGGTGTGGATGCAGGGCACCACTTAGAAAATTATTGATAGGAATCCAGTGGGTGGTAATGAAGATGGAGCAACATAACAGAATTCAAGGAGGATAAGGAGGAAAATCAACTGGACATAAGGGTGGGTTGGATGGAGTGGAAGGAAGGAGTCAAGGATGAATAGTGGTACCAATCACAGAAACAGAATAGTAGAGGTTTGCAGGTTACAGGTCCTGGATCTATTAACTATATGTGGAGTTGGAAATGCATTTGAACAATCAGGAGAAGTTATATAGTAGAGTTAAGAACACACAGAAGAGCTTAAAGATACAGATTTATGAGTTCTCGTTGTTTAGCTGGTAATTAAATGTCTCTGTGTGAATGAGGTCATCTAAAGAGAGAGTATGGAAATTCTCATGGAATTCAACATTCACTGGTTGCCCAGTGCTGGAAGCCGGTCCATCCTTGCTGCTTGACACAGTCGCTGCAGGAAAGAAACATCTGCACAGCATATGTTTCAAGGGACCTGGCATATATAGCATATTGTTCTTAATATGTTTGCTCTCCTTAGTGCCATGTGTTTTAACCAAGGTCACCTCTCTGAGAAAGGTTGTTTCCCCAGGTGGGGATTTTTCCCTGAGGTTAGGGAGGGGATACAACCCCTTAATTAAGTGTCAGGCGGGTAGTTAAGCTACATAATCTTTACTCCCTGGAATGGAGATAAGAAACGCCCTAACCTTTGTAATAGAAATTGACAGGATTAAAATCGGCTGGTATAAATACAGATGTAACAAGACAATAAACATCAGATCCTAACCAGAACCTAGCCAGAGAACATGGCAAAAGATCCTTGACAGAACCTGGCTACAGAACTTCACTGGAGAACCTAGACAGAACATGGCAAAAGAACCTGGATAGAACCTGGCTAAAGAACCTGGTGACTGAACCTGGCTGGAGAACCTGGCTGGAGAACCTAGTGAGAGAACATGGCACCAGAACTTGGTTGGAGATCCTGACCAGAACTTCGCTGGGGTTCCTAGCCAGAACTTCGCTGGAGATCCTGGAGGGAGAACCTCGCTATGCTGATGAACTGAACCCAGTTTCCATGTCATTCATTCTTCACCAACTCTGTCCACACCTTTGGGGACCCCTGGACCTGCTGGGGTTGGACCCCAGCAGCCCAGATATTGATTGGTGGCCAAAGAGACTGGGCAGCATTCAGAGAGGTCAGATGCATGATAGTGTGCTCTCCTGGAATGTAAAGATTGTTAGTGTCACTAGAAATAACAGGTAGTCATTAGTGTTGAGTGCTTCTGAGAAGTGTGTAAAGATGATGACTAACACATCTGTTGGTGAAAATGACATGCAGGTCATGAGAACAAGAATTATCTGAGAGGAACAATGTAAGCAGACCCAGATTGGAGTAGGCTGATGGAGGCAGTGAGTTTAGACAACTTTTTTGAAAGGGGAAAAAAAAAAGAGTTGGAGGAAAACTATATAACATGACCATCATGCAATAGCATCCATTTGAGAATAAGATATAACAAACAGCCCTAGCCAGTTTGGCTCAGTGGATAGAGTGGTGGCCTGTGGACTAAAGGGTCCCAGGTTCGATTCCAGCCAAGGGCACACACCCGGGTTGTGGGCCCTATCCCCCTCATTAGGGGATGTGCAGGAGGAGGCAGCCAATCAATGATTCTCTCTCATCACTGATGTTTCTATCTCTCTAGCTCTCTCCCTTCCTGTCAGAAATCAATAAAAACATATTTAAAAAAGGTATAACAAACATTGGGTTTCATTGTACCAAGTCATATACTCAAGAGACACATCACTGTGTATTCTACATTTAAAGAGAAGCGATCATGAGGCAAATGGGGAAAGTGCCTATATCTTATATGTTCAGACAAATAGAAATTTAACCCACTCAGGCAGAGAGAAGGACCAGAGCAATACAGGAAAGCTTTAAGCAGCCTCCTGAAAATATTACTGTAAAATCCCAATTTGTCTCGGACGTGTTCAACTTGGCGTGCTTTGTATAAAACATAATTTTTTCATGCATCAACTTTTCTTTGTCTACTTAAACAGGGTCAGAGAAAGGCTGATGCTTGAAAAGTTCTTGGAACAAAAAAAAATCCAAGATTTGACTAAATGAATCATTTGATTAGTTATCACTAACAGCAAGATGCAACCCAATAAGGACTATTAACTCATTGTTTCTAAACTTGGCTTGTTTCTGTACTTGGCTGGATTCCTCAGAGCTCTGGCCAAACAGCAGGGTTTCTGCATGTGCTCTGACCTCCCTGAAGACATCACAATGAGCCAGAAACTCTCAGGGTTCAAAAGAGATCTTTAGAAAAGGGGTAAAAAGGGGCCTGGGTACAACCACAGGGAGAGGCATCCTATTCGGTGCACACACATTCAGGGGATATATATTTACTGTACTTCTTGCAACTGGAAACTCTATTTAGCCTCCAGGACTAATTTTCCAGTCTAAGTCTTCACAATGATGCTAACCTTTGGGTTGCTTACAAGAGAGTAAATGAAAGCTTTCTCTCCTCCAACACATCCTTCCTTGACTTGAAACATGTGACAAGGCTGTTACCTCCAGCACATGCTTTCTGAATGAATCAGCATTCTAAAAGACAGAAGCCCTAGGATGTGCCAATATCAACTGAATCAGCAAAGGATTAAGAGGAGTGGGGAGACAGTTCAATGGATGCAGCCTTATCTAGGGTGTCAATTGCACCATCTTCAAAGTTGGCAGCCTAGGAATCTTGTTGGCAATAAAGGGAGAAAGGGCCAGAACTACCTCTGCAGGGCCCTGAGTGGACCTCACTGGACGGAGGACTGGGGTCTTCTATAGGAAATCAACATCATAATAGTTCGACAGAGGCATGTGTCTGAGGATAGTTTTATTTTATTTTTTGGTTAGTCCTTGCCCAAGGTATTTTTCCATTGCTTTTCAGAGAGAATTGAAGAGAGGGGGAGAGAGAGAGAGAGACAGAGAGAAACATCCATGTGAGAGACACATCGATCAGTTGCCTCCTGCACTCACCCTGACTGGTAAGTGGGGAGCAAACCTACAAGCCAGGTATGTGCCCTAGACCAAGAATCAAACCCATGACACTTCGGTGGGTGAGCCAATGCTCTAATCACTCAGAAACACTGACCAGGGCTGTGAGGATAGTTTTTATGCACAAAGTCCCAGTCCCATGCTAGTTACACTCCTTTTCAAATGTACAGCCTGTTGGATACAAATTGTTCCCTCATTATCACGGTCAGGTATTCCTGCCTCAGAAATGTCCTGGACTCCTGCTTCTCTGTTCCTCTGTTAGGCTGAGAGCTTAGTGCCACAAACCACACTACAAGCCAAGGTTAGGGCTTTGAAGTTTTGGGCTCAATCCTATAGAAAATAGATTTTGTCATAGGATCTAACCAATGTGTTTTCACTTTGTGCCATTTTCTTTCAGCCTCTAGTCCTGGGTGAAGGCCCCTTGTATATATTTACACAGGTTTTATCTGGCAAAAAAATAAAATGCCCTTCAGACTCTGATATCCCCTTGTCAAGATCCAGAAGCTATGGCTTCCTTCACTTTTCCCTGTTCAAGTTGTATATCCTTTTTTCCCTGTTATTCCCTTTATTTTCAGTGTCCTCAAGGATCTCATCCACTGCAATGGCTTCAGCTTTTACCTCCATGCAAGCATTTCAAATCTATACTCCTCTCTTCATCTTATCTACTGAATTTCAAAAAATTTTTAACACTAGGCATCTTCTACATTGTTGTTTCACCTGCATCACAATCTTAACATGTTCGAAACTAAACTCATTGTAGCCCCATAATGGCTCCTTGCGTGTATCAGTTCATGTTCTACCAGAGCAGCAAAATCAGTAGAAGATATATACTGCATAAGGCCAATATGCATTTGTTACTTGTAATTGCTCTTATGCAACTGTGGGGGATTGCTAAGTAGTTTCTGTATGGCTGTTGTTGTCTCTGAGTCTAATACTGGAGCTTGAAGTTCATGGGATAGGCAGTAGGGAAGGAAAGGTATAAATTGGAGGGGGGAGATCAAGAGCAGGCTGGAACCAACAAGCATGAGCTGGAGCACCATGAGTAAGACTGGAACTCATATTAGTGCTTGTTGCCACTGACGGTGATGAGCATATTCAGCACAAGTGGGTCTCTTTGTCACAACTGCTAAACACACTCACCTGGCCTACAACTTGAAGCAATCTAAGGAGGATCAGGGGAAGGTAGAGCACTTGCAGGCCCAATTACTGCTTCATACCAATGAGGTAAGTCAGCAAATCTGCACCATATGTGAGCTACAAAATGGCCACTACTTCCCTTCCAGCCTCCAAATCTCCCAAGAATCACTGTTTTTCTGGGAATTCATCATCAAGATTAGTAAGGAAAATGTCCTCCCAGAGGTGAGTTAAGGCTTTCTCCTTGTAGAGGAAGGGAGAGGGAGAGGGAGAAATAGAAACATCTATGATGAGGGAGAATCATTGATCAGCTGCCTCCTGCACACCCCACACTGGGGACCGAGCCCACAACCTCCGCATGTGTCCTGACAGAATTGAACCCAAGACCCTTCAGTCCACAGGCCAACACTCCATCCACGGAGCCAAACCCGCTAGGGCTGCCCCTTCTCTTTCTATGAGACTCATGCAGCTTCCTACATCAATGACATTGTGCTGGGGACCCTTGATGTGGGAGGCATTTGGTCCACCTGTGTGTATTCAGGTGAAAAGGCTTGAACTTGGAGAACAGAAAGATATCACTGCTCCTGGGGGCGGCGGGGAGGGGGGGGGTGGTCAGAAGAAGCGCTTGGCCCCGAAGAAGAGGGTGGGTGGGAGCCCCAACGGCGCCAGCATTCCAGGGAGGCTGAGGAAGGAGGGCAGGCCCTAAGCCTGAGGGAGGGAAAGAGGAGAGGAGGAGTTTTGCAGCTCTGCCCCTTGGTCTCCTCCCGACAGGGAAGCGCGCGGCGCTGCAGAGCTGAGCTGAGGGCTGGAGCACCATGAGGGGCCCCGCGCTGCTGCTGCTGCTGTTGTTTCCAATCCCGCTTACCCTCGGCTTCCCAGGTAGGGCAGGGGTAACCCCCCCTCCGCTGAGGAGGGGACGGAGGGAGGTGCAGAGGGTGCCCTTTGTTTGTGTCGGAAGCCTTTCTCGGCGCCCTGGGACGTGGGGAGGAGGAGGGAGCCTCCCATTTGGGCACCATTGCCAGCCCCTCGCCAGGCATCCAGAGGGGCCGGGATCCCAGTCCCCTCTGTGTCTGATGTTCCAGGGGTCCAAGTAGAGCCATATCGGAGCAGAAGGCGACTCCAAGAAGTTTGGGTGCGGGCTCCTTTTGTAGCCAGACAACCAATGGGTCCCCGCTGCCTGTCACTACTTGAGATAATTCAGCAGAGACTGGGTTGAATCCTATATGAGCGTTTATTCCAATCTTGCGGGCGGCAGGGGAAGAGCAGCAGGTCACCCACAAGAATCTGCTCTGACCCCCTCGCCAGCTGGCTGGTTATATACACAGGAGGGAGAAGACAGCTATGTGCAGCTGCGGGCTGCAGTGTAACGGAAAGGGGAAGGAGGGTCCGCAGTCAGGCCTTTAGGAGCTCAAAGCCCGATAATAAGGTGGCTAATCCGTGATGTTACAAACAGCTCAGCCTGTTCCTGGGACCAGAGGACTGTCAGCATTCCTGAGAAAAACTCCCGGAGGGGGTCAGGGTCTGGGCACAGCCACCAAATCAAAGCGTGTCCTGTCCTTGGTCTGTTCTTAAAGGTATTTCCTTACTGAGTCATGGACCCATCCAGGCATCTTATCTTTTTACACCCTCGTTTCATTCTCCAGTGTCCCAGGGTCTGTAAGAAAACCTTTCATCTATAGTGATTATGTGGTGAATAATGATTAGACAACAGTGGCTCTATTCTTACAATGTGCCCTTTCCCACTATCAGTTTCTCACTACCCAGTATTTTGCCTCCTTACACGGGGTTGCTCAGGGCCTGGTCTCAGGGGTCTGGCAGGTAGTCCCATAGTCCTGAAAGGAGCCCCTACCTCCTCCCACAGAGGTCCTGGGCCATCCCCTGAAGCTGTAGGCTGGGTCATTTGCGTACTCTTTCAGACAGCACAAGCAGGGCCTTGACTACTGCCCCCAACCCCTCTAGCTGGGGATTCTGAGAAAGTCTGAGCCTCTGGGAGAGAGGTGCCTGCTGAGCGTGGTGACATGTGGCGACATGTGGCATGCACTCTGTTAGCCCCAGGGAGAAAGGGTGTAGCTTCTTGAGGGCGTGGTCTCTAGATTCTAAAGGAAACCTGGTATTTATTAGAGTTCTCCTGGTATTGGAGAACTACTTGAGCCAATGAGCCAATTCTTTATTTTTTAAAATATATTTTATTGATTTCAGAGAGGAAGGGAGAGGGAGAGATAGATAGAAACATCAATGATGAGAGAGAATCACTGATCGGCTGCCTCCTGCACACCCGCTACTGGGGATCGAGCCTGAAACCTGGGCATGTGCCCTGACCCGGAATTGAACTGTGACCTTCCAGTTCATAGGTCGACACTTAACTACTGAGCCATGCTGGCTGGGCAGCAAAACCTTCTTTAGAAATGCCTTTTAAAAACCTCAAGCTTGCCCGAGGGGCGTGGCTCAGTGGTTGACCATTGATCTATGAACCTGGAGGTCACAGTTCAATTCCCAGTCAGGGCACATGCCCAGGTTTCAGGTTTCATCCCCAGTAGGGGCATACAGGAGGCAGCAGATCAGTGATTCTCATCATTGATGTTTCTCTCTCTCTCTCTCTCTCTCTCTCCCTCTCCCTGCCTCTCTGAAATCAATAAAAACATTTTTAAAAAATAAAATAAAATAATAAAAACCTCAAGCTTATTCCTTCATCAGGGAGTCTTAGGTTAGCAAAGAGTTTCAGGGGAGCAGGGCAACATGGATGCACCCTTGTGTCCATGGAACTGAGAAGAAATCCCTGAGAGAGTGGTTGACATAGATAGGGCATGCCAAATTTGGCTTTGCGATCCACACAGTGGGCAGTTTAAATCTGGGGTCTGAGAAACAAACCTACTGAGTTTTAGATGAAGGATCTCATGGGGGATGGGGGGGTGGGGACAGGGTTTCCCCAGATACGTGCTTGGGAGACATAGGAATGGCTGCTGGAAATTCTCTGCACATCTCCAAATGAATGAGTCAAACAAATGTATGAAGTGATAAAAAGGAACATTTGTGTTTTGAGCTGACTCTTGCAAGTTTAAGCCTTTGGTAGGAACTGATTCTGGGAAAAGTGGAAAGGAGACTTTATCCTCAGTGCCATTCCCATCCCCTTTAGCAGGAGTCAGGTTGAAAATGAACTCGGAGGGGGAGGGGAAGCAGAGGGAGAAGTTGAGAAACTAGCTAGAGGCCGTTGAACTCTAAATTAGGAGGCTTCTTTCAGCTGCCTGTACATCTGGTGGAGCCTTTCTCAGCCAAGGGGCCTCTTCTCTTTTTCCATCTGACTGCCATCACTCCCTTTCTCTGCCCTCCACTCTGTTTTCTCTCAGCTTCCACCCTTGTATAGTGTGGGTTGATGCCAGGGCCCAGCCACCCACAGAATCATGGGTTTTCCAGGCTGGGCACTCACTACTCTCCCTGGCTGGCCTGGCTCCTCCAGCCAGCAGGCAGGCTGCCCCCTGCTAGAAGCTACAGCTCTCCTCCTCGCAATCCCTGGCCTATCCTGATTCCTCACTGGTCCTCAGGCTCTGCTCAGACCTCACATGAGCAGAAACCAATTGGAGAACCTTTCAAAGTCCTTCCTTGGCTCCTCTCCACAGAGTCTCTCAGGAAATGTGCTCGGCTGGGGCTACTGAATTCAAAGATGGGGGTTTCACTCCAAGCCCGAAGTTTTGGAAAGCTGGGGAAGGGAGATACTCTCGGCCAGCAGGTCCTGAGGCAAATTACCCTATGTGCCAGGAGAAAGATTTTGAAGATCATTTCTGAGGCACCCTCTTAGCAAGCAGACATCATGTCTCCAGTAAGAGAGAAGGTAAGAGGCCCACAGTCAAGAACCTCTGAAAGAGGGAGATGAGGATCTAGGGCCCCATTAGTTTCCTAGTTATATAACCAGCTGCGATTTCACAGCAAATCTATCCAAGTGAGAGTAATCCTTCCCATTCCCACTCCTAGAAGTTTAGGCTTCTTTGCAGCCTAACAAAGACACAGTATCTATCTATATATAAAAGGCTAAGTGACCAGCCAACCGGCCAGTAGGTATGACACATACTGACTACCAGGGGGCAGACGCTCAACACAGGAGCTGCCCAGCAACAGCAACTTTGCAGAGTGCCCTCTCACACTCCAGGACCACTCAGGGGAAGTTGGACTGCTGGTTTCAGCCTGATCTCCGCAGGCCAGGCCAAGGGACCCCACCTGCTGGAGGGACCCTGCTCACTTCACAGACACCCTTCAAGCCCCGGTGCTGCCCCAGAAGAGGGACCACGGGAAGTTGACTCCAGGGTGTGTCTGGCTTGTCTCACCCAGCCCCACCAGCCACCTTCTAATTAATTTCCTTTCAATGTGCATGAATCCATGCACTGGGCCTCTAGTGTAAAAAACAAAACAAAACAAAACAAAACAAAACAAAACAAAACAAAACAAAAAGCCATAACATGAGTGGAAAGTTCATATAGTCAAGTTCTCTGCATTGGATTGTTTTTGCACATGTATAAGAGGAAGAGTTTTGATTCTGTTGTGAAATGAACTCTTGAAACCTTATTTACATCTGAGGTTTTGGAGGATCACTGCACCTACTTCTGTCAGCAAGGCTGAAGGTGGAAATGAGTCATATGGCCACTAAAAGACTCCATGAATCTTACACCTGGAGAAAGGTGGTTAATGTAGTTTATGTTGGCCAGTCAGGAAAGCTAAATGAGGTTTGCTGAAAGCCATACCATACCAGACCAGCCAAAGCAGTCTTCTGAAATGCCACATTTGGAGATATGTATTAGGAACAGAACACCTGGCTCAGGATATACAATTAAAGTCTCAGGCTAGGCTAGAAATTTCTATTTGGATTTAAAACATGTAATCAGTTGACAAAATTACTCTGCCACTTCTTGGTATTACGGCTTCCTGTACCTGGACTGCTTTCCCCCAACCATCTAGTCTGTTCAAATTCTGCCCATCTTCCAGTGACACCCCCACTTCAGAAGAGGGACTGAAAGGGAACCCTCGTGCACTGCTGGTGGGAATGCAGACTGATGCAGCCACTATGGAAAACAGTATAGAGATTCCTCAAAAAGTTAAAAATGGAACTCCCATTTTACCCACTCATCCCACTTCTAGGAATATATCCTAAGAATCCGGAAACACCCATCAGAAAGGATATATGCAGCACAATTCACCATAGCTAAGATTTGGAAACAGCCAAAGTGCCCATCAGCAGATGAGTGGATCAAAAAACTGTGGTACATCTGCACAATGGAACAGTATGCAGCTGTAAAAAAGAAGGAACTCTTACCATTTGCAACAGCATGACTGGACCTGGAGACTGTTATGCTGAGTGAGATAAGCCAGTCAGAGAAAGATTAATATCACATGATCTCACTCATATGCGGAATCTAATGAACCCAATAAACTGATGATCAAAAATAGACCCAGAGTCATAGAAGCACAGACTGTTGAACCTCAGAGGGAAGGCAGGGGAGGGTAGGTGGGAAGAGATCAACCAATGAACTTGTATGCATATCTACATAACCTATGGACACAGACAATGGGGTGGTGAGGGCCTGGGGTGGGGAGGGGAGCGGGCTGGAAGAGGTTAAGGGGGGGCGGGGGGGGAGAGGAGGACCTATGTAATACTTTCAACAATAAAGATTTTTAAAAAATCCCACAACATCTGTGAAGCGCAATAAAGTGAAGTGGAATAAAATGAGGTATGCCTATACTTCTAGATTCTGAGTTCTTGAAGGCAGAGGAATACTATGTCTTACCCTTCTTCCCTATTTCCCACAGTGCCTACTTGAGCACCTTGAGCCAGGTGAATATTTGTGCTTATTGAGTTAATAGTTCCCTGTAGTTTGGGTATTTGATATTGAAAAGAAAAGGAGCTGAGAGAAACACATGCACAGGTAAACAGGACTTTGTGCCACCATGAATCTACATACATAGGGACTAAGGCAGTGATGGTGAACCTTTTGAGCTCGGCGTGTCAGTATTTTGAAAAATCCTAACTTAACTCTGGTGCGTGTCACATATAGAAATTTTTTGATATTTGCAACCATAGTAAAACAAAGATTTATATTTTTGGTACTTATTTTATATATTTAAATGCCATTTAACAAAGAAAAATCAACCAAAGAGAGTTCGTGTGTCACCTCTGACACACGTGTCATAGGTTCGCCATCACTGGACTAAGGCTTACTGGCTATAGAGGTTGTGTTTAAATCCACGAACATCCTCTGTCGAGGCCATAACTTTCTCTATTGGGGGCTGTAAGATGAGAGACTGACTATAGCCACAAGCTGGAGTTTGCATTTATTATTTTTGTTGGCCACTTTGCTCTGGCCCCTTCCAAAATGGTTAGTTTCCTTAGTAAATGCAAATGTGTGCTACATCAATTACCCTTTCAGAGAACACAAATGAAATGGGTAATTGAAAATGAAGATTGAGTTTAAACAGAAGAAGGTTTACTTTTGCCAGGCTATAGCAAAGTATGGAATTGTAGCAGCCAAGTTCTGATTAATACCCAGATTAAAGATTCACTTCCCCAAAAGCAGTGTGGCCCAGTCAGTGTTGCTCAGTGGTTGAGCATTGACCTATGAACCAGGAGGTCACAGTTGATTCCAGGTTGGGGCACAGGCCCAGGTTGCAGGCTCGATCCCAGTAGGGGGCATGTGGAGGCAACTGACCAATGATTCTCTCTCAGCATTGATGTTTCTATCTCTCCCTCTCCCTTCCTCTCTGAAACCAATAAAAACATATACAAAAAGCAGTGTGAATAATAACCTCTCTTGAGTTCCAGTTCATAGGGAGTTTCTCAGGCCAGCTCCTTGGTTCTCGATTGTGTGACCTCGTGACTGTCAGCTTTTATAGGCCATTGTTTCAGGGGTTTTTAGGCCTGAATCTTTCTCTTGGATATTTGAACTTAGTTTTGAAAGAGAATCAGTTTCTTCCTTCTCCAATGAAACCTGGGATCTACCCAGAGATTTACTTTTCAAAGTGGACGCTGAATTATGGAGTGTTTGGGATACTAGGATGAAGAATGGAAGGAATTCCTTCTGTCAGTAACTTTCTGCCTTAAGGAAAAATAGACACTGGGTTATCTAAGGTGATCAATGTTATAACACAGATGGGTTGATGGGCCTGGGAGTGCAAAGAGAAGCCATGGAGGGACATTGGGCCTGGATACTGAAGAATGATGCTGATAGATGCTGATGCCAAAGATAACGGCACTATGGGCTCATGGAAGGTTAAAGTAGGAGATCTGTGGGCCTCTCTAAGAACTTTTTGAAATCGGAAACAAAAATCTGTGTGGGTGTTCTTTTTCCATCCTGATTCAAAACCACTGCTCACTGATTGTCTTCACGAATTCTATGAGAGAATGTGCACTTAATGGGCACAAAAATCAACATACAAAGTAAGATGAAATTGCCAGAATAGTGAAACTTTGATTGAATTAATGAGCAGGTAGTCTTCTTGAGTTATAACCAGTGGTAAAATTTCCTGTTCTCATTTAAAAAGCAACAGCAAACAAAGCAGATATAATCATAGACTGGAATTGCCTTCAGGCTTGGGCTGGCAACTGGTTGTACACCCCTTCTCTCCCCCTCCCCCGCCCACCAGTTAGCAAGTTAGCATAGTGTATGGGGCATTGGAGGGGATCTTTAGTCAATATTTGTGAATTGATTGATTGAGTGATTGAAGTAAGTGTGACAGGGAATCAGCACATTATATGTAAAATATTCCTGCAGGATTTAACCAGAATTTCCAAGAGGATAGTTCCCAAAGAAAAAAGAATGCTATGTAGCAAAATGTCAGGAAATTTGCAGTACCCTGGACAAAATATCCATCTGAGCAGGCAACAATTCAGGGCACAGCAAATTGCTGAGGCTCTTGGATTTCCTATCACCCAGGACACTATTCTTGGAGACTTAGAGGCTCTGGAGAGTTCTAGGGACAGGGTTTTCAGATAAAGATTTAAGCATAAAACTTGTGCAAAAGAAAAGTCATTGGTAGCATTGCTAAGCTCCCAATTTTTCCAGATGATAATTGGTTGCACCTGGATCTTATGGTTGCATGGCCCTCTGGCCTCAGAAACCTCTGGATCACTCATTCTCAGGCTGAATGATTCACTCACCCATAATCCTTTGCTCATACTGGATGTCTCTTTATGTATTGTCCTCCAGGGAGACGATAAATGGGTTTGGACATAATAGCTTGGATTCTCCCAGAGGTTTGGGATTGTAAATTGAGTATATTGGGTTTAAAACTATTTTTATGAGTAATAGTCACACAGATGCAAACATAGAATTGAGGGAGGACTTTCTGCCTTAGCCTTGAAATATGACTGCAGTATTTCTTCTTCCCTGCTCTTACAGTGACCTGCACTGTGATGGCTCACATGCATCAGGGATTTGTTTCCCCTGCTGCCACTGGCTGTTTGCAGGGTCTTTCCAGTTGTGCCTTGTGAACATCTATCTTTTCAATGCCGATTGCACCTCAGGACCCTTGGACAGAGGACACTGGCCTTTCACTTATTGTGTGGGTAGCAGAGCTGAATGATCCTGCCAGTTCTAGGATCCAAGTATGTTCAAAAACACTGGTTAAATTAAGGCCACAGATTGAGAATTGAGCCAAGGTTTGGCAGGCTCATTGTGGAGTGGTGAGGAAGTGTTGGTGTGGTCCATCTTCTGAGACTCTGCCCCCACAGTGGCCATCTGTGTAGGAACTCTGACTTGTTGCCACTGACTCAGCATTTGTCAGACAAAGGCTCTGATTCCTTTAAATTTCCAATGTTGAAATTTTCTCTCCACTTATATTTTAACTCAGCTTTCCAAGGGGTTGTTTCACCACTAGCTACTCTGATGAATCTGATGCCCCCACCATGTGATCAGGTACTAGAGTCTTGTTCATTTTGTGCCCTCATGGCCTAGCAGGGACCTGACTCATGGAAGGCTCTCAGTGGATCTGTGGAATGAAATCTGCTGGGAAGCATGCCTCTGGCTGATCCTGATCTTGTGGTTGTCTCAGGCTCTATCTAATTTCCCTCAGGTGTTTCTTACCCACAACCAAGCTCCCCTGCATTGGCCACCTAATTCATGGAACTGTGGAACTTCAGACTGGGAGGTGCACCTGAGAGGCAACACTTTGCTTCCTAGTGATGACCACTCCCCACCCCACCGAGGCTCAGCCTGATGAAGGAATTTCTCTGGGGTCACACAGAAAGTTAGAAGACCTGGGTTTATAACTCAGTCTGGTGACTCCCACAGGCAGTTATTGAACACAACTTTTGAGTGGTGGTTACATGTTAGGCATGATGCCAGGCACCAGGGTTAGGCAGGCAAGAATTAATGACACTGAGTATTCACTGAGCCCCTGTCTGGGGTACATTACAGCATGTTTGCTCATATCGACACTTGGTTGCAATCTCAGGGTCTCAACCTGGGGCTGCTTGGCTATTCCCCAACATGTGATAACATTTTAATAGCTTTATAGAGACATCCCATAGAATGCTCATTTAAACTAATTTGAGGATTTTAGTACATTCACAGACTTGTGTATCTGTCACCACAATTTCAGAGCATTTCCATCAAAACAACCCCACAGCCCTAGCTGATTTGGCTCAGTGGATTGAGTGTCAACCTGTGCACTGAAGGGTCCCGGGTTCTATTTCAATCAAGGGCATATGCCCAGGTTGAAGGCTCGAGGCAGCCAATCCATGATTCTCTCTCACCATTGATATTTCTATCTCTCTCTCTGTCTCCCTTCCTCTCTGAAATCAATAAAAATATACTAAAAAAATAAGTTTAGCCCTTTGCCAAGACAGGGTGGATTGCTTGTTTAAAAACTACCACACAATAACTCCCTTCCTCTCCTTTTCTCCCTTTTCCTGTTGGCTTTGCTTTCATCACTGCATCCTCTAGACTTCCTTTCCCATCTCCTATATTCCTGAGATAAGCATGAGCAGCCTTTAGGTTCCTACTTCCCCTCTAACTAAAACACAAGTCCCACCCTTAGAGGGCTTCTGACTTCATCTCTTGTTAAGTCCTTCTGCCAGCAGCAGCCAAGCACACCTCTAGTGATTGGTAACAGGGTCCTTGCAAGGCTTTGTCCTGCAGCTAAGCTGTCCCTTAGAAAAACTTCAGCTCTTCAGAAATCCACACTGGTGTGATTTAGAGCTGCTCCTGTCTCTATAAAAAGACCTGGTGTCCTAATCCAAAGCTGAAGGTGGATGGGCCTTTGCTACCTGCTGACAGACTTCCTTGATGTTGCCTGATTGCTGGGCAGCAGGCTTGGGTCTCTCCATATCTGCTGCCCTGCCAAGCTTCTGCTAGGTGGTATGGCCCACAGCCCTCTACTGCCCTGACCCCGGATCGCTGCTGAAGGCATGACTTGGATATCTGTCTTTCACAAGTTGTTCTTCCTTCAGAAGCCTGTAATCTTACTGATGGTCAGGAACATCACTAGTAGAACATTTTCCAAACTGGCTTCCTTGAAGCTCTGCTTCCCAGAGAGATTCACAGATGTTCTATCGCAGTGGTTCTCAACCTTCCTAATGCCGCGACCCTTTAATACAGTTCCTCATGTTGTGGTGACCCCCAATTTCATTGTTACAAATTGAACATAATTAAAGCATAGTGATTAATCACAAAAACAATATGTAATTATATATGTGTTTTCCGATGGTCTTAGGAGACCCCTGTGAAAGGGTCGTTCGACCCCCAAAGGGGTCTCGACCCACAGGTTGAGAACCGCTGTTCTATGGGAAACAATGCATTCTAAATAAATTGTGCTGGGTTAAGTAGGTTTTTTGATTTGCAGGACTATGCAGGGTCATTGATATGCTAATGTACCATGTTACCCTCTGGGATCAATTCCAGTCAAGGGCACATGCCCGAGTTGCAGGTTCAATTTCCAGTAGGGGGCCTTCAGGAGGCAGCCTATCAATGATGTTTCTCTCTCATCACTGATGTTTTTATCTCTCCCTCTCCCTTCCTCTACTTTCAAAGTATGGTCCTCAGACCTGCAGCAGCTCATTGAAACTTATTAGATATGTAAATTCTTGGGTCCCTCTAAGTAATTCTGGGGCATTCTACAATGTGAGAACCACCGATGTGAACATTTCCAATTTTTCTCAGAACATCTCATTAGACTAGTGCTTCCCATTTGTTGTTTTTATTTTTAATATATTTTTATTGATTTCAGGGAGGAAGGGGGAGGGAGAGAGAGATAGAAACATCAATGATGACAGAGACTCATTGATGGGCTGCCTCCTACACGCCCCTTACTGGGGATCGAGCCCACAACCCAGACATGTGACCTTGACTGGAATGGAACCTGGGACCCTTCAGTCCACAGGCTGGCGCTCTATCCACTGAGCTAAACTGGCTAGGGCCCCATTTGTTGTTTTTAAAGGAAACTGTTTGGTGTGGTTTTTTTTGTTTGTTTCAGGACAAGATATTTGAGAGGATGACATTAGATTTCCTGAAGCATTTATGGTGGCAATGACCATTGCAGGCTTAAGGGGGGAAAAAGGAAAATTAAAAAAAACAACCTTTGGTACCATCATCTATCCTGCTAAACAGTTATGGGCATACTTGGTTAGAAGTTTCCTCCAGTTGAAAGCCACCCACGTTTGGCTGTTGCAAACATGTGTTCTTTAACATGTGTTTTTGTGTATTAACATGTGAAGAAAGCTGGGAACAGCTTTTGGGATGTATTTTTCTTCCCTGGTGCACATTACCTCCCTTTAGAATACTCTTCTTTCTTCCCCCACGAAAAGTTCCTCATCCAAATCCCCAACCCATTTTTCCAGGCCAGCCAGATCCAAATGGCTTTTGCTGGTACCCTTGACATGGGAAAGCCTCTGGAAGCTTTCAGATCTGAGGCTGTGGCCTGTCCCTAGGCAATGCCTCTCAGCGCAGGACATCTTTGCATTCCTTCTCAGAACTCAGCTCATTCCCTCTCATTCCAGAGTTTCTTCCTGCACCATTCCATATAGTGGCCAGCAGTGTTCCCAGTCATGGCTCTGAATGTGAACTGTTTTCATTCTGTGCTATTAGTGTTTGTAAATACTGTGTTGTCACTTAGTTTGAAAATCCCAGCAACATTGAGGTTTGCAGGTAAGGTGAGAGGAACCCCTAAGTTTTCTTGCCCAGATCTTTGGTCTGTCTTCATTTAAATGATGGTGAGGCCTTAAGAACTCAAGAGCTGATGTGGATGGGTGAGTTATCGATTTGTTTTTGCCGTCTAAACAAACTGAAAAGAAGCAGAATTGCCTCATGTTCCAGAAAACAGAGGTGATTTGATCACCCCCAAATATGAACGTGGTGCAAGAGTGAGCTCTTCTCCAGCTCAGCATCTCCCTAGCATGCTCTATAGCTCTCTGGTGTGATGTGGCCTCGGCCTTCCTCATTTCTTGGATTTTGACTGTGTCTCAGTTGACCTCTGTGGAGAACAGTTAAGCCTTCAGAGGACCATATGCCAATGCTTTGATTCCACTGGCTGGTTTCAAAGCTAGACCTCCTTTTGTCTGTCTGTTGATGTGAAGAGTCAGATTCCAGGGCTTTGGGAATGACCCTTGGTGGGAACAAGAGTTGACATTAATTGAGGGCCCCTGCTTTGGGATGAACATTCTTTGAGGTGAAGCAGCTGTAGAAACAAGGCTATCTGAGAGCTCATGTCTGGCAGGGATCATCCTCTCACCAGTCCCCCCACCCCACCTTGACAACATTATTTTTTCTGGATGAAATAAAGGTAAAACTGACATTTAAGAATAGATTTAATGGGGAAACAACTTACATAAGGGTGGTGTTGGGATCAAAGTGAGAGATGGATGGAGCCCCAGTTGCCCAAAGCAGTTGACCAGTAAACAGTACGCTTACTGCCTTTCCTCCCTTCCCTATCTCTCTTCCTCAGTCCATCATAGTGCTTCCTGGGGTCTCTTCCCAAAAAAGCACTTGTACCTTGTCTTAGAATGTGCATTTGGGGGACCTAACACACACAATGGCTAAGCTAGAACTTAATCCATAATTTTGATTTCTAGTTTAGCATTCTTTCTGCTGCTGAATTGATTCTCTTTTTTAAAATTTTTAAAAAATATTTTTATTGATTTCAGAGAGGAAAGGTGAGAGAGAGAGAGATAGAAACATCAATGATGAGAGAGAATCATGGATTGGCTGCCTCCTGCACACCCCATACCGGGGATCGAGCCCGCAACCCGGGCATATGCCCTGACTGGGAATCGAACCCTGATCTCCTGGTTCATAGATTGATGCTCAACCACTGAGCCAAGCCAGGAGGCTGCTAAATTGATTCTTGCTGAACAGAGCTTTCTAGGTTAGTAAGTGAACTATAAGGCTGACTTCTATGATGGAAGCTTGGGGAGTGTTTTAGTTATCTACTGCTGTATAAGAAACCATTCTAAAACTTAGTGTCTCAAGTAAAAAAGAATAATCTTTTACCCTTTGAGAAAGCAAGTAACCCAATTTAAAGAGTGGGCAAAATATTTTAACAGACATTTTACTAAAGAAGGTTATACAGCCCTGACCAGTTTGGCTCGGTGGATAGAGCGTCAGCCTGCGGACTGAAGGGTCCCAGGTTCGATTCTGGTCAAGGGCATGTACCTTGGTTGCGGGCACAGCCCCAGTAGGGGTTGTGCAGGAGGCAGCTGATCAATGTTTCTAACTCTCTATCCCTCTCCCTTCCTCTCTGTAAAAAATCAATAAAATACATTTTTTAAAAAAGGTTATACAAAAAGATGGTAACCATCATTATCCGTCTACTAGCTGGACGAACTTGACCAACTTAACCTCTGCTTTCATCTGCCAAATATGAACAATGCCACCTGCTCTCCTAGGGAAGTGATTTGTAATGTACAGTGCAAATATAATGCATGGTTATAACTCTTCCCCAAAAAACAACTTGCATACATTTCTGTTCCTTGTAGAGGGCTGACTAGCTATTTTCTCTGTCTCTCTCACAGGACTTTATGTGACCGACACCCACAAATTGCTGGCTATGACTGTTAGGTAACCACTGGCCACTAGCAATTTGAGTCAGATCATTTACTGTAAGCTCAAGTGGACGTGGGTGTCTCCTACTATGCTTTTCCAAGCCAGCATGGTTTTTAGGGTTTAAAAAAAAAAACAACAAAAAAAACCTCTCACTGCCCTCAAGTGTCCTAATGTCCTTTCATTTCAAGGAACTTGCATCATTTGTGTTCCGTAACAAAGGGCTTTGATTTCCTTAGTACTATCAATAACAAGTACTATCAATAACCTTGATTTTTTTTCTTTGAATTCATTTGTAATCAGTGGTAAAATCTGAAATGTATTATTTTATATTCTCATAAGTTATTTTTAATCTAGGATCTAAGGACACTGCTTACATGAGGCGTAAGTAACAGAACATTTTTCATATAGCATTTACATTTGGAAAAATAAACTTGGATGAACAGCTGCAGTGTCCCAAATATTTTTCCATTTCTGTGAATCCCAAAGGTCTCTTTTCATGTATTTAGCATTCCCAAAATTTAAAAAAAAATACTGCGAAAAGAACACACAGGTTTGTTGTTGTTGTTGTTTTAAAACAAACAAACAAACAAACAGCTTTATTAAGGTATATATGACATATAGTAAACTCCACTGAATTGCCTTTGCACCTTTTTCAAAAATTAATTGGCCGTTTTTTTGCCAGTCTGTTTCTATGTTTTTTATTCTGATCCATTGATCTATGTGCTTATGTCTTTGCCAATGCCCCATTATTTTGATTACTGTAGCTTTGTAAATAGTCTGAAAATTGGGCACTGCACTTCCTGCAACTTTCTTCTTCTTTTCCAAAATTGTTTTGGATATAAATTCCACATACATTTTAGTATAAACTTGTCTATATCTACCAAAAATGCCTGCTGGGATCCTCATTGGAATTATGTTAAATCTGTTGATCAATTTGGGGAGAATTGACTTCTTTACTATTTGAATCTTCCAATCCACAAACACTGTATATCTCTCTATTTTGGGAAGTCATTTTTTTATTTCTTTGATTAGCATTTTGGAGTTTTTCAGTATACAGAGTTGCTACATGTTTTGTTCGATTTATACTTAAGTATATCATTTTCTAGAGCTATTGGATGTAGAAATACAACTTTTTGTGTTATGACTTTGTATCTTGCAACCTTGCTAACCTCAGGAGTTATTTGTAGATTCTTTAGGATAATCTACAATCTAATCTAATCTACAATTCTAATCTTCATGCCTTTCTTCTTTCTTATCTTATTGCAATAGCTAGGACTGCCAATAATGGTGAGAATGGATGTCTTTCAGTTAGTCTCAATCATAGAGGAAAGCACTCATCTTTCACCATCAAATGTAACATTAATTGTAGGCTTTTGGTAGATCCTCTTCATCAGGGTAAGGAAGTTCCTGTCTTCCTAGTTTGCTGTGAGTTTTTGTCTTGAATGGATGTTAAATTTTATCAAATGCTTTTTTTATGCCCTAGCTGATTTGGCTCAGTGGATAGAGCATCGGCCCGTGGATTGAAGGGTCCCAGATTCTATTGCAGTCAAGGGCACTTACCTTGGTTGGAGGCTTGATCCCGAGCCCTGGTCTGGGTGTGTGGAAGGCAAATCAATCGATGTGTCTCTTTCACATCAATGTTTCTCTCTCTGTCTGTCCCCTTCCCTTCAATTCTCTCTAAAAATCAATGGAAAAACTGAATCAGAAAAAATTAGAAAACCTGAACATGCCAATAACAACTGATGAAATAGAAACAGTAATCAAAAAACTCCCAGCAAACAAAAGCCCTGGTCCCAAAAGCTTCAAAGGGGAGTTTTATCAAACATCCAAAGAAGAACTAACAGCTATACTCCTCAAACTATTAAAAAAAAATCCAAGAGGAAGGAATACTTTCAAGCTCTTTTCATGAGGTCACAATTATCCTAATCCCAAAACCAGATAAAGACCCTACAATGAAAGAGAATTACAGGTTAATATCCCTGATGAACATAAATGCTAAAATCCTCAACAAACTATGAGCAAATCAGATCCAGCAGTATATTTAAAAGATCATACACCACGACCAAGTGGGATTTATTTCAGGGTTGCAAAGCTGGTACAATATTCACAAATCTATAAATGTGTTATATCACATAAACAAATGGAACGACAAAATCACATGATCATATCAATAAATGCAGAAAAAGCATTTGACAAAATCGAACACCTTCTTTTGATAAAAACTCTCAGCAAAGTGGGAATAGAGGGAACATATCTAAACATAATAAAGGCCATATATGACAAACCTATAGCCAACATCATACTCAATGGGCAAAAGCTGAAACAATTTCCCTTAAGATTGGGAACAAGACAGGGTTGCCCACTCTCACCACTCTTAGTCAACATAGTACTGGAAGTCCTAGCTACAGCAATAAAACAAGAAGAAGAAATAAAAAGCATGCAAATTGGAAAGGAAGTAAGCCTGTCATTTTTCAGATGTCAGGATACTATATAAAGATAATACACAACATTATGCTCAATTAATATTTGACAAAGGAGGCAAGAGCATAAAATGGAATCAAGACAGTCTTTTCAATAAATGGTGTTGGGGAAATTGGATAGATACATGCAAAAAAAGAAACTGTTCCACCAACTTATACCATACACAAAAATAAACTAAAAATGTATAAAAGACTTAAATGTAAGACGGGAAACCATAAAAATATTAGAAGAATCCATAGGCAGCAAAATCTCAGACATCTCTTATAGCAATATTTTATGGATACACCTCCTATGGCAAAGGAAACTAAGGAGAAATAAACAAATGGGACTACATCAAAATGAAAAGCTTCTGAATAGCAAAAGAAACATCAATAAAACGAAAAGGGAGCCCACTGTATAGGAGAACATGTTTGGCAATGATACATCTGATAAAGGGTTAATATCCAAAATATATAAGGAACTCATACAATTTAACAAAAGGAAGACAAACAATCCAATTGAAAAATGGGCAAAGGACCTGAATAGACACTTCTCCAATGTGGACATACAGATGGCCAAGCGATGCATGAAAAAATGCTCGAAGTCACATACCACCCGAGAGATGCAAATTAAGACAACAATGAGATACCATCTCACACCTGTTAGAATGGCTATCCACAAACCAACAAATTACAAGTGCTGGAGAGGATGTGGAGAAAGGGAAACCCTAGTACACTGCTGGTGGGAATGCAGACTGGTGCAGCCACTGTGGAATACAGTATGGAGTTTCCTCAAAAAATTAAAAATGGAACTGCCTTCTGATCCAGTGATCCCACTTTTAGGAATATATCCTAAGAAGCCTGAAACACCATACACCCCTATGTTCATAGCAGCACAATTTACAATAGCTAAGACCTGGAAACAGCCCAAGTGCCCATCAGTAGATGAGTGGATAAAAAAAAAAAAAAAGAAGGATATCTTACCCTTTGAGACAGCCTGGAGGGACCTGGAGAGTATTAAGGTAAGCGAAATAAGCCAGGCAGAGAAAGACCAGTATCACATGATCTCACTCATAGGTTGAATCTAAAAAACAAAACAAATTGATGGACAAAATAGATGAAGAGACACAGAAGCATGGAACAGACTGACAAATCTGAGAGGGTGGGCGTGTGGGTGTGGAGAGATTAACCAGGTAACTTATATGTACATATGCATAGCTCATGGACAAACAATAGAGCAGGGAAGGCCTGGAGAGGGGGTGGGAGCAAGGGGGGGTGGGTAAGGGGCATATTTGTAATACTTTCAACAATAACGTTTAAAAATAAAGTGTACAGAAGAGGGATGACTGGTGGACAGATTGGGAAAAGTGCAGAAGAGGAGACAGCTGGCATGTAGCATGATCCCTGATTTTTTGCTGGGGCCTCAGACCTTAATATTCTCCTAATGCCCTCTATTATGCAACCAATCACCTCTCTCGTCCATCTTAAAAATTAATTTTCCTCTTTCAGATCTTTTAATCTGCTCTCCAGGGTACTTTTACTTCCTGGTGCCTGCATAATCTTTGTACCATCGGTGCTGCAGAATCCTACTTAAAAAAGAGACATTTGCCACAGCTGAAAATCATAGTGATAATCATGCTGTGATCTTGGCCCCCCACCCTGGAGAACTTGCTTGTTTAATGTTTGCTGTGCGTGCTTCTAACAAGCAGGGGCACATCTGGATTTATAGTTTCCCTATATATCTGTCCTCCAAGGCTCCAACAATATGTGTGAGAGTGTCCATAAATTGTTTTCTAAATGACAGTACCAAAACCTTTTGTTTTCCTCTCTTTTTACATTGAATCTGAGTCATATGAAATGCTTAATCGTCTTATTTTCAATATATTTTTATTGATTTCAGAGAAGAAGGGAGAGGGAGAGAGAGAGAGAGATAGAAACATCAATAATGAGAGAGAATCATTGATTAGCTGCCTCCCACACACCCCCTACTGGGTATCGAGCCCGCAACCCGGGCATGTGCCCAGACCAGATATTGAACTGTGACCTCCTGGTGCTCAACCACTGAATCACCTGGCTGAGCAAAATGATTATTCTTTAAGACTTCTTTCTCTCCCCCCACCCCATCTTTCTTTTACAGCAGGGAAGGGGCAGGAGCCCAAGTTTGTAACTAGCAGTAGATTCAAAGCCATAGGTCCTTCTCTCCTCCCCAGGGATGATGAAATGATTTTTGTAGGTGTTCACTCTGCCTTTTTATTTCTCTCTTTTTCCATTTCTTTCTCCCCAAAGGTTGCTTTTCAGTGGCCTAAAAGTCGATCTAGAGTCTGTGTATGAGACATTGTTTTGTGTTATAGTGTCACAGCACCACAGAATCTTGACCTTAGAAAGGGCCTTAGAGCTCTACCTTACTCCTCAGTGCAAAAAGCCTCCATTTCGCTTCCCCTGCCAGCATGCAACAGCCTTTTGGGAACACTTCCAGATGCAGCAAGCTTTGATGGCCTCTCAAGATGGTCTTGAAGTCTTAGAAAATCCTGCCTTACATTTGGCTGAAGCCCGTCTCTGGATATGTTCCAGACATTGTCCCTAGTTTTCACTTGAATTACAGTATACAGAGAAAGTCTCTCTGTATTTTCATCGGTAAGAAATCAGAGCACAGGGATTCTATTTCCCTTAAGTATCATTTTCTTCAGACTATAAATCTAAAGTTTCCTCACCATTCAACACACCTTTCGGTTGTTTACCTATTTACTTGTTATTAAAGCTAGTCCATGTTGGTCACTGTTTTTACTTTCTAGCATTTTTTCAGCATGTCTTTGTCATTCCCAAAGTGTAGCCCCAAGAATTGACCTAAATGGTCTCCTCCTGGTCTGGTTGTTTCAGGATATACTAGCCTTCTGTGGTTTAGCCTCTGCCCTCCTGCTGCTCACTGTTGCTTTCCCCTTTGGGGAAGGTGCTTCACCTGCCAGCTCACAATGTGGGCAACTACCTGACCACTCTCTCCCATGTCTGCCAAGGCAAGTTCATAAAAGGGGCCTCATGGTAACCTGACAAGCTCAGGGAAGATCTATGTGGTGGCCTTGGAAACTAAAAGACCTAAAGTAACCACAAGAATGGTCTGAAATTAAAATTTAAACTAAAAGCAGTTATGGTGGGTAGACACCTAGGCTGGTATCGTCCCTGACAAAGCCAATCTTTACCTTAACTGAGCCTATTGTCCTTTTGCATCTACAATAACATATCCTTGTAACTTCCCTTTTTTCCGGACCCCTCAGGGCACAATCAAATGCCCTGGGCGCCAGGACAGAGCCCACAGATTCCTTCACTGTTATTGTTATCATGTTAATTGTTGACTGTTAACTATCCTGCACCCACCTAAGTAAATGAAATATGTGTCTATCATTTTACTTTTTATCCAATCTCAGAGGTTTCCTTCCTTTGCTTTCTTCTGCCTCCGGAATCTATCACCGATGGATTTCACATGACCCACTTAGATCTCCTCCTTTGATTGTAATATATAAAACAAGGTGAAAAAGCACCATTCTCTGGAGTCTGAGCATTATCCCAATACTAGAGGCCAGGTGCACGAATTCTTGCATGGCCCGGGGTGGGGGGTGGAGAGGCCGTGGGTGGTTGGGGGGGAGTGATTGAGGGTGGGGCTGACTGGGGGAGGGGCCGTGGGTGGTTGGTGTTGGGGGGGCAATTGGGAGAGGCAGCTGAAGGGAGGGGACACAGGAGGTTGGCAGGCCAGCCCCGCCCCCTGGTCAAACTCCCAGTTGGTCCAGGGGACAATTTGCATATTAGCCTTTTATTATATAGGATGTTGAGATTCCATTTCCTGGCAATTGTCGACAGTTTGGCTCCAATAAAGTCACAAAAATTCTTTACAGGTGTGAATGTTTTTTACATTAACATTGGATAACTACAGCTTACTGTAGGATGAGAAATACAAGACGTCATGTTGAGAATCTCTATTAAATTCCTTGTCCTGGGTTTCTAACCAGATACTGCCTCCAATGATTTAATCTGTGATTTCTACCCATTTGTAGCCACCTCTGTTGATACCCTGCTCCATCTCTCCTCAGTCCACTTCTGTGTTCACCTGCAGTGAGGTAGACAGTTTCCCACTTATGAGAGAAACATGGATGAGCTGCCTCCTGCACACCCCCTACTGGGGATGTGCCCGCAACCAAGGTATATGCCCTTGACCAAATTCGAACTGGGACCCTTCAGTCCGCAGGCCGATGCTCTATCCACTGAGCCAAACTGGTTAGGGCTGTCTAGTTTTTGTTTATTTTTTAATACATTTCAAACGTATAGACATTAACACCCCCCTGCTTTAGTCTGCATTTGAACCAATTTTGTTGCCTGAACCCTAAAAGGCTTTCTCTGTCCACCTGATATATTCTCAACAACACTTTCCCAGGTTTATCTGACCCACATAGAACATGTCTCCTGAAAACTGATAGTGGCAACAGTAGGATATTGACATACATACTAAAGGCTATTCTAGAGGTAAAATACTAAGAGCTGCTTGAGAGTAGGCTGGGGATGGCTTTGTCTCCAGATTTTGGATTTTCAGTAGGACATTTTCAGTCTTTGAAACAGGTCTCCACATCAGATTATCTTCTGAGAGCATTTCCAGATCTAAGACTCATGAATTTTATTGGCAAAGCATGCCTTTTAGTTGAGTCACAAATAATCATTTTTTATGAACTTCTAGGATAAACACATTCTTATAATTGCAAACAAATGAGAAGCCAACCTAAAAAACTTTTTGCATCAAATAAATTACCAGTGTTCTGGTTGAAAAACATTTAATTAAACATTGAGTAGAACATTACAAAAAACAAAAACAAAAACCCAAAAACAAAAAATATAAGCATGACCTTGAAGTCCTCACTATGCCCCTGCTGGATTCCATCCCTTGTATTTTCTGAGATAAGAAATATTCTAACTTTTGGTTAATCATTACACTGACTTCCTTTAGAGTATTTCTGAATATGTTTATATATCTAACAGTATATTATTAACTTTCACACACATGTGATCTTTGTATAAATAGACTCATACTGACCGAATTTTTCTGCAACTTACTTTTCTCAACATTAGATTCTAGAGATTTGTTCATATTTTTTGCATGTGGTTATAGTTTGTTTATTCACATTACTATATAGAATCCCATTGTATAAATATTCCATCGTTTATTCATGCTACTCTTGAAGTGCATTTGGGTTATTGCTAGCTTTATGTTAATACAAACAGTGCTGGGGAGAAACCAAGATGGTGGCCTAGGTAAACACCGGAGATTGCTGCCTCGCACAACCACTTCAAAAATACAACTAAAAGACGGAACGGACATCATCCAGAACCACAGGAAGGCTGGCTGAGTGGAAATTCTACAACTAGAAGGAAAGAGAAAAGCATATCAAGACTCAGAGGAGGCACAGTGGGGAGGTGAAATACTAAGGTGCGGAGGTGCATGTGGAGCGGGCTGGCGGCTGAGGGTGCGGTTGTTGTTTTCAATCCGGAGGGAGTCTCAGGCTCTGAGCTCCAGTTCCGGGCAAGTCTCTAGGGACTCAGACTCATACGGGAGAAGCGGGACTGTCTGGCATTAGTCAGAACCCTAGGGCAGCTTTCTCTCCAAGGGGCTTGCAGCGATTAATGGGACACTGAGAAGCAGAGTCTCTGAGGGCAAGACTGAGAGCAGCCATAATTGCTAACCCCGCCCTGTTGATCCCGTGGGACCCGCCCCGCCCAAGCCCTGCAGGGAGTATTTTGCTGAATAGCCACAGGCAAAGGCTAGATTAGCACCTCCCTAGAGATCCAGGAGCCAGGAAGCCCTGAGGTCATAGTGGGACCATCCAGTTTGCAGCTCCATGGAACCATAAAAGACACACTCAGGGGGAAGACTCAGTGAGCACCAAAGCCCCATTAAAGCAAGTCTAGCCCCAGAGGGGTGTCTCCAGCACAGAAGTTCTCCCACTGCAGACACAGCTGATCTCACAGCCAATTGGCCTGGAGGTCATTTCCTCCCAGTGATAACTACAACAATCAAGGCTTAATTACAACAAGACTGTGCACAAATCCCACAAGGGGGTGCACCAAGAGTGTCTACCTCAGGTAATTGGGACACTTAGCACAGAAAGGCACTCTATCGACACAGCGAAGCATAAAAAATGCTGAGACAAAGAAACAGGACACAAACGACAGAATTGGAGGAAAGCAAACTGCTGGATATAGAGTTCAAAACAACACTTTTAAGGTCTTTAAAGAACTGTCTAGAAGCCGCCGATAAATGTAGTGAGATCTTCAAGAAGACTGGTGAGACCACCGATAAATGTAGTGAGATCTTCAAGAAGACTGGTGAGACCGCCGATAAATGTAGTGAGATCTTCAAGAAGACTGGTGAGTCCGCCGATAAATGTAGTGAGATCTTCAAGAAGACTGGTGAAACCCTCGATGTTGTGATAAAGAACCAACTAGAAATTAAGCATACACTGACTGAAATAAAGAATATTATACAGACTCCCAACAGCAGACCAGAGGATCGCAAGAATCAAGTCCAAGATTTGAAATACGAAGAAGCAAAAAACACCCAACCGGAAAAGCAAAATGAAAAAAGAATCCAAAAATACGAAGATAGTGTAAGGAGCCTCTGGGACAGCTTTAAGCGTACCAACATCCGAATTATAGGGGTGCCAGAAGAAGAGAGAGAGCAAGATATTGAAAACCTATTTGAAGAAATAATGACAGAAAACTTCCCCTACTTGGTGAAAGAAATAGACTTACAACTCCAGGAAGCGCAGAGAACCTCAAACAAAAGGAATCCAAAGAGGACCACACCAAGACACATCATAATTAAAATGCCAAGAGCAAAAGACAAAGAATCCTAAAATCAGCAAGAGAAAGAAAATCAGTTACCTACAAGGGAGTACCCATACGACTGTCAGCTGATTTCTCAACAGAAACTTTGCAGGCCAGAAGGGAGTGGCAAGAAATATTCAAAGTGATGAATACCAAGAACCTACAACCAAGACTACTTTATCCAGCAAAACTATCATTCAGAAGTGAAGGCCAGATAAAGAGCTTCACAGATAAGAAAAAGCTAAAGGAGTTCATCACCACCAAACCAGTATTATATGAAATGCTGAAAGGTATCCTTTAAGAAGAGGAAGAAGAAGAAAAAGGTAAAGATACAAATTATGAACAACAAATACACATCTATCAACAAGTGAATCTAAAAATCAAGTGAATAAATAATCTGATGAACAGTATGAACTGGTGATTGTAATAGAATCAGGGACATAGAATGGGAGTGGACTGACTATTCTTGGCGGGGGGGAAGGGATGTGGGGGGTGAGGGAAGAGATTGGACAATAATCGTGCACCTATGGATTAGGACAGTGGGTGGGGAGTGAGGGCGGTGGGTGGGGTGGGAACTGGGAGGAGGGGAGTTATGGTGGGAAAAAAGAGTAACTAATGTAATAATCTGAACAATAAAGATTTAATTAAAAAAATACAAACAGTGCTATTGGGAAAATTCTTGTCCATTTCCCTGGAACAACGTGCAGGGATTTCTCTAGAATAAATACCTAGGAGTGGAATTGATGGATCACAGTTCATGTATAACTTTGACATTGTTCAATAATGTGAAATTATTTACTAAACACATTGCACCAGTTTAACCTTTTGCCACCATTGTGTATTTCCACTGCTAAACATACTTGTTAACACTTGATCTTGTTAGATTTTTAAATTTTTGGCAGACTGGTTGGGTGTAAAATAGTATCACTGTAGTTTTAATTATTATTATTAATGAGATTTTTAAATAATAATATGATAGCAATAATAATATGGTTATGAATTCTCATAGGAAGGTTTTTTCATCTTCCACTTTATGCTGAGGAACAAGACAAAATTTTTTTTTCTTTGTAGCCCTGGTACATGGGATGCATTTATTTCTAGTTCACTCTTTATACTGAGTGTGCAGATCTTTGGTGTAACAGCTCTATATGAGGGTTGAGAGAAGGTGGAAAGTCTCCTCTGAAACTGCAAATATTGAATGATCACTGGAATTTGTCTTCTTACATGAGTCTTCAACTGTTCCACGGATATCAAAGCTCACTTTGGGCAATTGTCCTCAGAATGAAAGACGCACCTCGATATCTCCTGACCAAGTTCCCATTTTGCAAAAGTTTTTGGCTTTGGAGTATTCCTTTCTTCCTTGCAAACTCAAAGTGGATTTCAAAATTTAAAAAAAAAAAAGTTATCCGGAACTTTTAGTTGATTTTTGTGTGAGCATGCTTAGGCTACAATGGCACCCATGCTGCCTGAAATAGAGTCCTGCTTGCTTGACTTCGAAATTAGTTCCCTTTCCAATGTTACTTTGAAATGTATTTCATGGGATGGGACCAGAGCAATCAGGTAATTTAGTGAGTTGAAGAATACTTATACCTCCTCAAACCGCCCTCCTCAGATTCACAAACTAGAAAATTCTCAGTGGAGAAGGCTACCCTTGTTCAAGATTTTACAATAAAGGAAAGAATTGTGCCCTAGCTCAGTGGATAGAGTGTCGGCCTCCAGACCAAAGGGTTCCAGGTTTGATTCTGGTCAAGGGCACATACGTACCTTGGTTGCAGTCTCCTCTCTAGCCCAGGCCCTGGTTGAGGTGCATGCAGAAGGCGACCAACACATCGATGTTTCTCTCTCTCTTCCACTCTTCCTAAAAAACAATGGAAAAATATCCTTGGGTGAGGACTAACAAAAACAAAACAACAACAAAAAGAAAGTGTTAACATTTGCAAATTTGGGGCTGTATTTACCAAGGGATGAAATGAAAAGCCTGCCTAACATGTTTCCCATTTACTGCTTGCCTTAATTTTTCATTTGCAATTTCTTGCTCAGCATTTCATTGAAGAGTGATGGTTCTAGGAGACATCAGCATTCATGCTTTAATGTCCATGTCTTACTTTCCAGACGCATCCCTAATAATGAAAAAGATCCTATACCCAATTTGATTTTGCTGTGTAGAATTTGAGTATGACATGACTACCATACATCTCGAAAAACTTTCAAAAACTAATACCTGCCTGGCCGGTGTGGCTCAGTGGTTGAGCATCAACCTATGAACCAGGAAGTCACGGTTTGATTCCCAGTCAGGGCACAGGCCCGGGTTGCGGGCTCCATCCCCAGTGGAGGGCATGCAGGAGGCAGCTGATCCATGATTCTCTCTCATCATTGATGTTTCTATCTCTCTCTCCCTTCCTCTCTGAAATCAATAAAAATATATTTTAAAAAAACTAATACCAGCAAAGCAACTACTGACAACTTTTGTAAGGAGATGCAAAGTAATGTGTTTGCATTTTTTCTTTCTTTTAGTTAGGCTTTATTAATGTGAATACATTGCTTAAATACTTAATGTAAATCACCCAAGGGAATGCCTGGGGTAATGTCTGTTCACTATATAGTAGGTCCTCCTTCCCCTTCACAAGCTGCAAACACCTGCATTAGGACTCACTGGTGTCTGTTTTAGCCAATAAGGCCGACTGAGGTGGCACTGTACAGAGCTGATCCCATGTAATGAAAGGTTGGAGAAATCACTGCTACTTCATTTTACTTACCTTTTATTGGGCTGCTTCCTTCTCATTCTGGATTTGTATCTATGCACCAGAGTGCTGGGAAATTGCTCAGAAAGACATGTCTTTGGCAAAATTTATACTTTCCTTAAAGGTTTATACTTTCTTCTTCCTTGGCCCATGGTTTCTGAGAATTGGCCTTTTTCCTGCAATTGGAGACTTGACCAGATCCACCAGTTCCCTCCCTGCAAACAGTCTTGCCTTGAACCTGGGGCTTACTGATGACTTGAGGTGCTGAAGGAAGGGCCAAGGGAATGTGTCACAATAGGCCCTTCTCTGGCAAGGGGGTTGGAAGGGGACAACATGCCTATAGGCTCATCTTGACAAGTTTCAACATCCTTGAGAGCAGCCAAGACATAAAAATGGTCATATGTGCTTGCATCTGGCACTTCTGAGCTTTGAATTCTTGGACCAGAGGTCTCTCGATAAGGAAAACCAGAACACACACATAGATATCCAAATGTGTATTAGTATATTTGTTAGACTCTAGGTCAGCAGATCAAGACTGCCAACTAGCAGGATGATTGTAACAGGAATAGAATGAGACTGAATGCTGTGTTCCAGGACAGGGGTGGTAAACAGCAGATCTGGGATGTAGCAGACTCTGGAGAGGGGAAAACATCATCTCCTTTTAGTGGGCATTGAGTCACACACACACACCCCAAGCACATCTAGAGTTTGACTACATTATGACTTAAAAAAGCTTTTGTGGACTCTTCAGGGGATGTGATCATCATTTATAATACTAGAGGCCTGGTGCACTACATTTGTGCACAGGTGGGGTCCCTAGGCCTGGCCAGAGATGGGGGCCGACTGATCAGGGCCAGGCCGACCAGGGCCAGGCCAGAGAGGAGGAGATGGTCGCCGGGCTGGGTGCGGAAGGAATGGATGCTGGATGCTGATGTGGCCATTGTTGGCGCTCCGCCACTGCATAGTTCCCCACCTCCACCCTCCCCCTTCCCTCACCGCTGCACCGCCACCACGGAGGGCAGGCAGCAGGCTTATTGGAGGCTGCCAGCTGGGGGAGGGATAGGACATGGGAGTTTGGCTGCCAGCCTTGAGAGGGAGCTGGCCCTTGGCCCCCCTTGGAAAGGGGCTATGTCCACCGCCACTCACCCCCGGTTGGCCATCCCAGCCCAGGGGCCAGGGGGTGGAACCGCAGGAGGTTGGCTGTGGGAGTGCACTGACCACCAGGGGGCAGCTCCTGCATTGAGTGCCTGTCCCATGGTGGTCAGTGTGCATCATAGTGACCGGTTGTTCTGGTCGCTTAGGCATATATATATATATATATATATATATATATATATATATATAGTTTCCCAGGGAAAGCCAAGTTTGTGTTACAAACATATGATTTACAAATTCATTTTTTTCTTTTATTTATTTACTTTTTCTTTTAATGTTTATTGTTGAAAGCATTACATAGGTCCTCCTTTTTCCTCCATTAACCTCTTCCAGCTACTCCAGTCCCCCCAGGCCCTCACCACCCCATTGTCTGTGTCCATGGGTCATACATATATGCATACAAGTTCATTGGTTGATCTCTTCCCACCACCCTTCCCTGCCTTCCCTCTGAGGTTCAACAGTCTGTTCATGCTTCTATGACTCTGGGTCTATTTTTGATCATCAGTTTATTTGGTTCATTAGATTCCACATATGAGTGAGATCATGTGATATTAATCTTTCTCTGACTGGCTTATCTCACTCAGCATAATAGTCTCCAGGTCCAGCCATGCTGTTGCAAATGGTAAGAGTTCTTTCTTTTTTATTGTCATATAGTATTCTATGGGGCACTGCCATAGGGCACTGCCTTCTGTAAGTAAAAGGCACTCAGAATCCCCTGCCAATAGTGCCTTGAAATCCTAGCAGTGTTACAAACCTACTTGGGCCTCTCTTTGGGCAGGGGCCTGCATGTGGTATTTGTTCAATAACACTAGAAGTCTATTGATCAAATATATTACCCCATTTGCCTACTTGGCTACTTGAAGCTTCCCTGTAAAGATCAGGGGTTTTTCACAATGAGAAGGAAGCCATTTGAGAAACCTTTGTATAATTGGTTGTGTTAATGCATTCTGTAAATATGAGAGTGGATAAATGCCTTCATCGATATGTATAGCAAAGATTGCTCTTTATATCCGTTTGAGTCCCAAGCATGCGATCGCGCTGCTTGGTATTTCTTGACATAAAATAAAACAAGCGCTATCACGCTGTTTGGGTCTTTTCGTACTCATTTAGAGAAAGCGCGGTTGCGCTGTTTGGGATTCTTCGACAGTGTTTTTTCAATACCCCCTGGGACTCAAACGAATCGTATGTTTTCTCGACATAAAATCTCAGCAGCGCAATCGCGCTGCTTGGGACTCAAACGGATATTTTACATCACAATCCAGAACACACATACATGCACACAAGTATGTCATCAAATCTAAGATTCCATTGGTTGTCAGAGATATCACTAAAATAGAAAAAACTGATGCCAATTGAATTACTTCATTCCATTCATTGTAAAAGTCACCGTAAGTTCAGAGAAATGGAAATGTAAAAAAAAAGTGCTTTTTGGAATCAATGAAAAATGTACATACAAAATATACATATATCACCAAAATAAAAGTTTCATAACCCTTTATTAGGTACAGCGTGTTATATAACTACTTTTCCCCCATTCGTATCTAATATATTTTATTAAGAATAAAGTTAGTCCTACTAAATTTGTTGAAGAGCACACTAATGTGTTTTAAAGATGAACTACAGTATTGTTTTGAAATAAGAAATTGGAGATGATATGCCAAGACTGATTTTTTTCTAAACCCAAACCAGATGCCACACCATATGTTTTGCTAATTCACTTCATTCAGATGTTAATTGATGTCCAACTGCTCATCAGACTTCTTGATGGCAAGTGACAGAAAACCATCTTGAGCTTGCTTTGGCAAAAGGGAAATTTTATTGTTTTATGTAAGGACAGAGATATACTGGTAGGTCCAAGGAATGCTGGAACCAAGGGCTCAAATACTGTGGGGTCTCTCTTTCTCTCCCTTTTTCTCTGTTGTTTTCTCTGGCGATTTCATTCTCTTGGATTAGTATTCTCTATGAGATTTAACCTTTGTCCTTTTTAACTATAGGACTCACAGCTTCTTCATTTTATCACCAGAGAAAAATCCTCTGGTCAGGGGATAGGATAAAGCCGCTCTACTAGAACCACATGGGTGGCAGGGGAAGTGTCCCCCAAAAGGAGGGGTCCTATTTTATTTAGAACACAGTAGATGTCCATCAAACCTAGAAAGGGGCAGCACTAAGCATTGTGTAGTAGGGTTTATCCTCTCCCAACAGGTTTTGTCATTTTGAATATCAAAATTGCCATAAGTTCTGTTTCACCTTCTTTTCCCCCCAGAACTTGATTCTTCCAGGGAAAGTAATAATAACAGAAAATAGATGCTTTCAAAATCAAAGTGATAAGCTACTCAGAAAACAACAACCATTCTGCCTCCAATCACAGGCAAAATTGGCCAAATAAATTGTCCATGAAAGGCTTCAAGTGAAATCTAAGTTTTCTTCCTTGGATGCTGATGTGCTATCCTCTGTCAGGGAATCAGAGAATGTTCCAGAAGGATGAAGCCTCAAGTTTCAGCTGAGTAGGCTGTAGCCTGTCACAGATAATTCTAGGATGTTCATTTAAGGACTGTTTTCTGGAAGTGTCTTTTCTCACAGTCTCTTTTCACTTTCTGCCATTTAACTTGCTGTATTAAAATATCATTCTACAGCCGTGCAATTAAAGGCTTTTTGCCTATCATTTTCAGTGCACACTTGCTGCAATTTTATTCTTTCATAAATCTTGCTATTCTTAGTCTTGCCATAATGGGCCAGGATTTTGTAAATTATACCACTGGTTTCCTGCCAAGAACTATGTACCAGTTGCAGCTTTATTTGGGCAGCTTTTTAAAATCATAAATATAGTATCTGTTTCTGTAAGTACAACCTTCATGAAGGGAGGTGGGTGTCTCATTTGGACACTGGTGGAACTGTTCGAGCACATCAGTAGTGTATAGACTAAAGTTTTGAAGGGCAGTGAGTGGAAACAAAAGCCAACCATTGTCCCTGAGTAGTTTGGTGTCTATTTGGGGATACAGAACCAACACACATCTGAAATGACTTCTGAAAATCCAAAGCAGCATAAGATAAATGCTAATTCAAAAATGTGAACATCCCTAGCCAGTTTGGCTCAGTGGGTAGAGTGTTGGCCTGCAGTCTGAAGGGTCCCGGGTTGATTCCAGTCAAGGCACATGCCGGGGTTGTGGGCTCGAACCCCAGTGGAGGGCATGCAGGAGGCAGCCGATCAATGATTCTCTCTCATAATTGATGTTTCTCTCCCTCTCCCTTCCTCTCTGAAATCAATAAATATATATTTTAAAAATATGTAGCACAATGGGAGTAGGGTGGCAGGCAATGGGGGGATAAGGACATATATGTAATACCTTAATCAGTAAAGAAAAAAAGTGAAAAAATATACGGTATATATATCACAGACCCAGTAAATCTGTCCTTTTAAATAATGTGTCAAAATCAATAAAGACAGCCCCTGTGAGGTCGAGACAGCACCAGTGAGGTCGAGATGGCCCCGGTGAGGCCGAGAAGGTCCTGGTGTGGTTGAAACGGTCCCAGTGAGGTTGAAATGGCCCTGCTTTCAACCCCTTCAGAGATCACTTCAGCTGTTGGGAGTGCTTCTTCCAATATCCCCTCCTTCCCAATGTGGGCCATATCCAATGGCTGATTGAGGTAGGGACTTAAAGGTCAAGCCATTTCAGCCCAACAGGAGAGGCTGTCTTTGGGCCGACATCAGAGCTCAACTTTTCCTTCTGTCTAGACCAACCCACCAGGAGTTAAAACATCATTTTATCAATCCAATGGCTGTGTACCCCAGGGGCCCCAGTGAGGTTGAAACGGCCCATGTGAGGTTCAGACGGCCCATGTGAGGCTGAGATGGCCCCAGTGAAGCTGAGACGTCCCCGTTGAGGTTGAGATGGCCCCGGTGAGGTCAAGACGGCCCTGGGGGGGTCGAAACGGCCCCAGTGAGGTTGAAACAGCCCCTGTGATGCTGGGACAGCCCCCGTGAGGCTGAAACGGCCCCCGTGAGGCTGGGACGGCCCCTGTGAGGGGGGAAGGCCCCTGTGAGGCTGAGATGGCCCCTGTGAGACTGAGACGGCCCCTGGGAAGCTGAGAAAAATACCACATGAACTCAATCATTTATGGATAATAAGAGACATTATAGACTGATGAACAAAAATGGATACAGAGGCAGAGCAGCATTGAGCAGAATGTCAAACTACAGTGGGAACCCTGGGGAGGGTTGGGGCGAGTAGGAGATCAACCGAAAGACTTATATGCATGCATATGAGAATAACTAATGGACAGAAGACACTGGAGGGTGGGGGAAGCCGGGAGAATGTCAAGGGGGAGAAAAAAGGAGACATTTGTAATACTCTTTGTAATAATTTAAGAAATAAAAATAAAATAAAATAAAATAATCAATAAAGAAAAAAATCAATAAAGAAATATATAGTTTTAGCAAATTGGTGACAGTTTTCATCAGTCTCCAATGCTACGTTCCCCCTCCATATACACACACTTCACAGTGAGAGACTCCCACCACCGCTCCTGGACTGCAAGAGAGCGCAGGCCAGGCTGAGAGATGGCCCTGAGTGCAGGAATTTCGTGCACTGGGCCTCTAGTCTATTATATCTATTAGAATGACATTGAGCGTCTGGCCGCCCCCCCCCCCCCGCCCGGTGGTCAGTGCACATCATAGAGAGCAGTTAAGTGGCCTTAGCATATCATTAGCTTATTACACTTTGATTGGTTGAACGGCCAGCCAGACAACCCAACACTTAGCATATTAGGCTTTTATTATATAGGATATTTCTTAAGAGTAAAGTTTGGTGTCTCAATGTTGTTATTTACCTGGCCAGTCAGAATGGAAGGGTAGGTTTAAGTAGGCCAGAAAGACCCCTTTTTTGAACTTTGGAGAAAAAAGAATGGCTCTTTCTTTAATCCTCACCGGAGGATATTTTCCATTAATTATTATTTATTTTTATTATTTTTTATTTTTTTATTTTTTTAATTAAATCTTTATTGTTCAGATTATTACATTTGTTCCTCTTTTTTCCCCCCATAACTCCCCTCCTTCCAGCTCCCACCCCACCATCCGCCCTCACTCCCCACCCACTGTGTTCATCCATAGGTGCACGATTTTTGTCCAGTCTCTTCCCGCATCTCCCACACCCCTTTTTCCCCCAAGAATAGTCAGTCCATTCCCTTTCTATGTCCCTGATTCTATTATAATCACCAGTTCATTCTGTACATCAGATTATTTATTCACTTGATTCTTAGATTCATTTGTTGATAGATGCATATTTGTTGTTCATAATTTGTATCTTTACCTTTTTCTTCTTCTTCCTCTTCTTAAAGGATACCTTTCAGCATTTCATATAATACTGGTTTGGTGGTGATGAACTCCTTTAGCTTTTCCTTATCTGTGAAGCTCTTTATCTGGCCTTCAATTCTGAATGATAGCTTTGCTGGATAAAGTAATCTTGGTTGTAGGTTCTTGTTATTCATCACTTTGAATATTTCTTGCCACTCCCTTCTGGCCTGCAAAGTTTCTGTTGAGAAATCAGCTGACAGTCGTATGGGTATTCCCTTGTAGGTAACTGAGTTTCTTTCTCTTGCTGCTTTTAAGATTCTCTCTTTGTCTTTTGCTCTTGGCATTTTAATTATGATGTGTCTTGGTGTGGTCCTCTTTGGATTCCTTTTGTTTGGGGTTCTCTGCGCTTCCTGGACTTGGAAGTCTATTTCTTTCACCAGGTGGGGGAAGTTTTCTGTCATTATTTCTTCAAATAGGTTTTTAATATCTTGCTCTCTCTCATCTTCTGGTACCCCTATAATTCTGATGTTGGTACATTTGAAGCTGTCCCAGAGGCTCCTTACACTATCTTCGTATTTTTGGGTTCTTTTTTCATTTTGCTTTTCCAGTTGGGTGTTTCTCTCTTCTTCGCATTTCAAATCTTTGACTTGATTCTTGCGCTCCTCTGGTTTGCTGTTGGGAGTCTGTATAATATTCTTTATTTCAGTCAGTGTATGCTTACTTTCTAGATGGACCTTTATCACACTATCGAGGGTCTCATTAGATTTCCTGTAAACTCATCAAGTTTATCGACAGACTCTAGAAGCCTCTTGAGAGACCTCAAAAGTGTGGTTCTGAACTCAATGTCCTCCCTTGATAGTTTTGTCCTGTTTCTTTGTCTCCGCATTTTTTACGCTTTCTTGGTACACCCTCTAGTGTTCTTTGTGAGCAGTCTTGTTGTAGTTAAGCCTTGATTGTTATAGTTAATACTAGAGGGATTTGACCTCCAGGCCGACTGGCTGTGCTAATCTAGCCTTTGCCTGAGGCTATCCGGCAAATGGCTCTGTGCAGGGCTTGGGCGGGGCGGGTCCCACGGGATCAACAGGGCGGAGGAGGGAGCAGTTATGGCTGCTCTCAGTCCGTCCCCAGGGGCTCTGCCTCTCTGCCCCAGCAACAGCTGCAAACCTCGGAGGGACCGTAGCCAGACAGTCCTGCTTCTTCCGTTTGAGTCTGGGTCCCTAGAGACTCGCCCGGATCTGGAGCTCTGAGTCTGAGGCTCCCTCCGGATTGAAACAGACAACCGCGCCCTCAGCCACCAGCCCGCGCCGCGCGCACTCCGCACCTTAGTATTTTACTTCAGCACTGCGCCTCCTCTCATTCTCGGTTCCTCCTAGTTGTAGAACTTCCATTCAGCCAGCCTTCCTGTGGTTCTGGATGATGTCCGTTCCGTCTTTTAGTTGTATTTTTGAAGTGGTTGTTAGAGGCAGCAAACTCCGGCGTTAACCTATGCCGCCATCTTGGTTTCTCCATTTTTTAAATATATATTTTTATTGATTTTAGAAAGGAAAGGAGAGGGAAAGAGAGATAGAAACATCAATGATGAGAGCGGATCATTGATCGGCTGCCTCCTGCACATCCCCTACTGGGGATCGAGCCTGCAATCCAGACATGTGCCCTGACCAGGAATCGAACCTGGGACCTCCTGGTTCATAGGTCAATGCTCAACCACTGAGCCACTCCAGCTGGGCTCCATTGATTTTTAGAGAGAGTGAAAGAGAGATGGAAAGACAGAGAGAAATATCAATGTGAGAGAGACACAGCGATTGGTTGCTTCCTGCACGAGCCCCAACCAGGGTCCAAGCCAGGGAGGAGCCTGCAACCAAGATACTTGCCCTTGACCAGAACTGAACCCAGGACCCTTCGGTTCACAAGCTGATGCTCTATCCACTGAGCAAAACTGGCTAGGGCGGCAGTGGCTCTTTCTTTGAAAATCAGTTGAATTAGATGAAGTTTCTGTAAGGAGAGTGCAATTATAAATGGAATTGGCTCCAGGTATGGCTGAGGAACAGAATCCTACATGGCATGGAGCTTCTAATTTTTGAGCCAATGTGGAATGTGTGTTTGTTTGGAAGAGCCACTGAAGCATTCTTTCCAAATAGTGGTAATGCAAACCATATGAGCATTTTATGGTTGTCATAATAAAACCTCAGTTAACCAGAATGCTAAAGGGATAGCCTTATGTAAACAAAGGTTTGTCAGGATCCCCCACCCCCTGATTTATCTTTCCTTTTTTTTAACCCTATGGAAAATCTTTCCCTAATACGTATGAATTTCCTGTGTGGCTTTAGAAAGTTTTAGTAAGTACAATCTGCTGAAAATAAGTTGCCAGTCTTTAATATCATATTCTTCAGGATGTCCATTTTGTAGACTGGTCATCATTATTTTTTTTAACTTTATTTATTTATTTACTAGAGGCCTGGTGCATGAAATTCGTGCACTTGGTGGTGGGGGGCGGGATCCTTCAGCCTGGCCTGCGCACTTTCACAATCTGAGTGCCCTCGGGGGATTCTGACGGATGACTTAGGCCTGCTCCCCACTGCAGTTGGACATCCTTAATGCTGCTGCGGAGGTGGGAGAGGCTCCTGCCACGGCCGCTGCACTCACCAGGGGACAGCTCCTGCATTGAGTATCTGCCCCCTGGTGGTCAGTGCGCATCATAGTGACTTGTCATTTTGCCATTCGGTCGATTTGCATATTAGCCTTTTATTATATAGGATTTTTTTTCCTCACCTGAGGATATTTTTCCATTGATTTTTAGAGAGAGTGGGAGAGGGAAAGACAGAGAGAAACATTGATGTGAGAGAAACACACTGATTGGTTGCTTCCTGCATGAGTCCTAACCAGGGCCTGGGCCATGGAGGAGCCTGCAACCTGGGCATGTGCCCTTGACCAGAATCAAACCCTGGGCCATTTGGTCCGCAGGTCGATGCTCCATCCACTGAGCCAAACTGGCTAGGGCTGGTCATCATTTTTTATAGAAGTTGTTGTATGGGTTTAGATTGAATATACACTGGAAGTTTAGAGAGCTGGATAATGTCCATTTATTTTCTTTTTACTTTTATTTCCTATCAATAATAGGGAGTAAATTGAAAGGACATTAATTGTTGGTCTAACAAAGAAGTGTCTAAGATTGATTTATTATCCTAATAAGGTCATCACGGACCCCAGGTCCTTTTTGTCCTTACACTCTGCCATCCTCAGCTGAAAATATTTTTTTTAAATTCTCACTGGTAGATATTTTTATCCATTGCTTTTTTTAGATAGAGTGGAAGCGGGGAGAGAGGGGGGCAGGAAATCTATGTAAGAGACACATCAACTGGTTGCCTCCAACACGTGCCCCAACCTGGGCCAGGGATCGAGCCTACAACTGAGGTAGGTGCCCTTGACCAGGAATTGAATACATGACACTTGGGTGTGCTGGCCGATGCTCTAACCACTGAGCAACAGGTCAGGTCTCAGCTGGAAAATTTTAATCTTGAGACATCATGGTTGCAAAATGGCTGCTATAGCTTCAGGCATTCAACCGTACACAATAGCTTCCAAAGCAGGTATCATCAGTCGCATCTTATATTCCAAGTTTGACAAGTATAAATGTATATATACATATATATATTCTGTTTCATACTTCATCATCTATATAGTTTGCAGTATCTGCTTTTTTGACTAGCTGTGCTTCATATACATTTCCCATTCTAAACTTGACTAGTGGCTATAAAATAACTTGTTAATATCATTTGTTTGCTCACTTTCCTATTATCAGACTTTAATTTTCACCATAATAAAGAATTTGTGATGAATGTGTCTTAGAATGCTGATGTACCAGTAACGTTGGGCTGTGCACCCCAGGTACCCCTGTCTCTCCAGTTGGTCACAGTCCCTCCCATTCTGCATGGAGAGTCCCCTCTCAGGAGTGTAGTCATCTCAAGTTATTTCTCAAAGAGTGAGTATAGTATATGGCGATGTACTGACCAGATCTTCCTTTAAGAAAAAAACTGATTGGCTCAATTGCAGACTATCTGCTTTCAACCCCTTCAGAGATTGCTTCAGCTGTTGGGAGTGCTTCTTCCAATATCCCCTCCTTCCCAATGTGGGCCATATCCAATGGCTGATTGAGGTAGGGACTTAAAGGTCAAGCCATTTCAGCCCAACAGGAGAGGCTGTCTTTGGGCCGACATCAGAGCTCAACTTTTCCTTCTGTCTAGACCTGCTTGCATCTTATCCAGTTCACAGGTATTGATCCCTAAGAAACATCCTGTGCTTTAAACTCCATCTCAGAAGCTTGTGACGGTTGTCTTCTTTGCTTAGAGCCGGGAATAAGTGCAGAGCTTCTTACTGCCTAAGGAGGCTAAAAAGACCTGAAGGAAGAGAGAACTGCTCTTAATGTTACCGAGAAACCCCCGGATGGGCTTGGGTTGCCTGTCACTGTGTCCAATAACGAAGGCAGGGTTGAATCATATAAGGCGTTTACTGAGGCCTGACAACCAAGAAAACAGGGTGCTTACAAGCATTCAAATCCTGTCTTACAGCAAGGTGCAGGGGACAGGATTATAAAGGGGAAGGGGCTAAGGTGAGGCTGGGAATGGAATTCAGCTACGTGCATCCCTGGGGGTCTACCTTCGTCAGCTATTGTCCTTAGTCATCAGGTAATGAGGTAATGTTGATGAGATGATGTTGATAAAATGATGTTTTGACTCCTGGTGGGTTGGTCTGACCCTGCTTATCAGTTCTGCTTGAAGAATTCACAGCGGAGTCACCTCCTCAATTGCTTTGCACAGACCTTCAAAAGGAAACTTAAGAAAAGCTTAACCCCCTATTCACATATAAGAAACTTAAATCCCTATTCACATAAGTATATGTGTTCTAAGATTCAAAATAATATGATTATTTTTCAGATTAATTCAGATGCTCTATCACATTATAAATCCCCCTATCATTAATATGAGACAGATCTCCCATATGGAATTGGAGAATCCAATAATTTTTAGAGGAATTCCAGTTCAACTCTGAATATGGAAAGAAAAGGGGGCAGGGTGGAAGGGGAGGAATAATAGAGTCTTTGGCATTTCTAATATATTTAAAATGTATTTTGGAAACTAAACTTCTTTGAATTGTACGCATAATAAAGTTTATTTACCATTATGAAAGTAATATACCTTTTAAAATATATTTTCATTGATTTCAGAGAGAAGGGAGAGGGAGAGAGAGATAGAAACATCCATGATTGAGAGAGAATCATGGATCGGCTGCCTCCTGCATGCCCTCTACTGGGGATCAAACCCGCAACCCTGGCATGTGCCCATAACCCAAATTGAACCTGGTACCCTTCAGTCTGCAGGCCAATGCTCTATCCACTGAGCCAAACCAGCCAGAGCTTGTATCTGTCTGAGTGGTCAGAAAGCAGGTGAAGAACCCTGGGGCAAAGCAGAACATATAACCAGGCTTCTCTAGTTGTGGGGGGCGGGGTGTCTTTGTCAAATGGCCATGGCCCAGCTTTCTTCACCTCCCCACTTTCCATTTCCACCCTCACTATCTCCCACCCAGAATACATGTGGTGCAGGGACCATTACTCATTTACTTATTCTGTACGGGGATTTGAATAACTGTACTATACTAGAGAGTGTCTTTGTCTGCTATAGCTGTAGGTCCCTCCCTGTAGGTAAAGGTGTGACCATGATGATGCTAACTCAATAGCACCAGACTAGGAAGTCTAGAAGGAACTATCTCTAGATTTAAGATGACTGTTTTTGAAGTTTGGGGCCTGGTACCACTTCAAAGATTAAGGATCTACCACTTACTAGAATTCCATATTTAATTATTTAAAAAATGATTCCATTCCAACTTCCAAATGAGTTAAAATTTTATAATTAAACTAGAGGCCCAGCTCATGATTGAAATCATGCGAGGAGGCACCCTGCGGGCCGCCGCGGGAGTCAGGCCGGACCCGCGCCGCAAGCTGCCAGGACCCACGCCTGACTCGTTCAGCGCCAGCTGTAGGCCTGACTGGCACTGCAGGCGACCAGGACCCGTGCCTGACTTCTGCCCAGGCCCCTCCTGCCCCCCTGCCTTTGTCTGCTCTGGGGCTGCCCGAGCTGGCACAGTGGCTCAGCCAACCCCAGGCCTCCCTGGCCCCTCTGCCTGTGTCCACTCTGGGCCGCCGGAGCCACCGTGATGGCTTGGGCAGGCCCCCCTGTGTCTGTCTCTGTCTTTGCTCTGGGCCTTACCTGCACGGGCAACCTCCTCCTGTCTGGTCATGACCCATTACGGAGTCCCAGCCTAATTTGCATATTACCTCTTTATATGTATAGATACAGACTTTCTCACTGAGTCTGTGGTTTTTCAAGGGTAGCAAGTCTCATCAAGAAATTCTACTTTAGCCCTACCCAGTTTGGCTCAGTGGATAGAGTGTCGGCCTGCAGACCGAAGAGTCCCAATTTCGGTTTCAGTCAAGGGCACATACCTTGGTTGCAGGGTCCTCCCCGGTCTGGGCCCTGGTCTGGATACATGCAAGGAGCAACCAATCGATATGTTTCTCTCACATTGATGTTTCTCTCTGTCTTTCCCTTTCTCTTTCACTTGCCCTAAAAATCAATGAAAAAATATTCTCAAGTGAGGATTAAAAAAAAAAAGAAATTTTACTTTACCTATGTCTTGGTGAGAGGTTCTTAATAAACATCCATCTTGTTGATTTTAGCCCTCATTTCCTTATACCAACGCAGTTTTGTATTTATTTTGTCACTAAAACATTTGATTTGACTCCTTATCCTCCACCCAAATTCACTTCAGAAGATGGACTGAAAGGGAACACTTGTATACTGCTGGTGGGAATGCAGACTGGTGCAGCCACTGTGGAAAGCAGTGTGGAGTTTCCTCAAAAAATAAAAAATGGGCCCAACCGGTTTGGCTCAGTGGATAGAGCGTTAGCCTGTTGACTCAAGGGTCCCAGGTTCGATTCTGGTCAAGGGCATGTACCTTGGTTGCGAGCACATCCCCAGTGGGGAGTGTGCAGGAGGCAGCTGATCGATGTTTCTCTCTCATCAATGTTTCTAACTCTCTATCCCTCTCCATTCCTCTCTGTAAAAATTCAATAAAATATATTTATAAAAAAATGGAACTCCCATTTGACCCAGTAATCCCACTTCTAGGAATATATCCCAAGAAACCATAATCATCGATCAGAAAGAATATATGCATCCCTATATTCATAGCAGCACAATTTACAATAGGTAAGATTTGGAAATGGCCTAAGTGCCCATCAGCTGATGAGTGGATAAAAAAGCTGTTATGCTAAGCTAAATAAGCCAATCCGAAAGAATTTTTAAAAAATAAAAAACTACTCAACCATAAAAAAAGAAAGAAGAGGGACTGATTTTCAGTTCTACTGGATGTCTTTGATGGATGAAGAAACCGTGGGCTGTATCAGTCACACACCTTTTACTGTCTCCCCTGGCATGAGATTCGTGTATATTGTCATCTCTTCAGAGTGAAGTTGACTTTCTTTCTATCCCAAGTCCAGAATTTCAGTTGGCATATGTTGATTCCCAAACAGTCTGAAGCTCATGTTGATGGGTTCTGGGCAGCGCAGCCCAGCCAGGTTCACTCTGAGAGGGCCCCTGTCCCTTCATGAATGACCATAGAAGCTTTCACTCCTGGCTCTGTATTATAATAGCCCCTCTTGCATGGACTGTGCCAAAGCAATGCTTTGAAATATCCATCCTTATCATGTCGCTTTTCTTGCTGCAGTTTCTGTTCTTTTTTGTTGTAGGATCTGGAGACTCACCGCTAGAAGATGATGACATGGGGTACTCACACCCTAGATATAAAGGTGAATGCTTTGCTTCTGTGCTAATAAGGACCTGCTGATGCCAGGAGAACTTTCCTTTTTGCCCTGCAGAGTATATTATAATAAAGTGACCAAACAGTGTCATTAAGTTTTAATTATCTGTCCAGAAAAAAATATTTAAAATTAATACACATATGTTCCCATTTTTTTACAAATAAAGAAAACAAAAAGCATTTGGAAATCTCTGAAGTGCTGACCTTCAGCACCCCAGTGGTCATTTTATTCTTCTAAGTTTCTTTACTGTCATTAATTCTGCAAAGCCAAGCTCTAGCTGATGAAAGTGAAAATCAAGCTATGAGTTCTGCCTGATTCATACATTACAGCCAGAATTGTCCAGAGCAAACCATCCAATGTCCAATCTGGACCCAGTGCTGCTAATGTACTGAGATGAATGGGGACTGAGAAAACTTGATTTTCATAAGCTCATTTCCTCATGCTCTTTCTGAGTCCAACTTTGCTCTTGAAATGATGAGAAAAGTCTGTTGCCCCATGAAACTTTAATCTAATGATCAAGAACTCCATCTCTGCACATTTCCAGCAATCCATCCCCCAGCAAGTATAAAAAGCCTAGACAAGAACCTTCTTATGCAGGTTTAGGTAAGTATGCCCACAAATATTTCTATTTGTGAGTCATTTCTCTGAAGCTTAGGGAACCCTGGGAAAAGCAAAGGTAAATTTAAATGATTTCTTTCTGAATCTGTTTCCCTTTGTGGTAGGGAAATAATTTGAAGCAAATTGGTTAATAAGGTTCCATTGTGGGTATTTTGCCAAGGAAATGTGTCCACATTCTGGCAAGAGGACACTGCCCTGTTCTGTTGTGATGTCTCAGATATAGGAGAATCAGTGGGAACGAGTCCTTCAGTTATTTTCCACATGAGTGAACCCTCTTTCTAATGCTCAGTTGTGTTTACCACCATAGTCCACATTTGCTTTTGACCTGTGAAGACAAATATGTATTCCTATCCACAGCTGCTATATTAAGTAAATGCCTCAGGAATAAACTAGTCAAGGAAAGTACGAACTTGTTAAGTAGATGTTTTGGGTAAGGAAGTATTGTGATTCCTAACACTTCTTCACTAATAGAGGTTTTAAAAAATCTTTTTTCCCCCTTTGAGTCCCTTATTGACAAATCTCCCTAAAACACATGCATGCACAAATGACTCATCACATGTACAATAGGGGTTGTCTAGTGCTCTTGAATCATTGTTCCCTGTGTCCACCCTCACCTTACAGCATTGCAAGTATGGAATGTAGACCAGATGGCCAAAATAGGTGCCTGCCTACAGATTACCCTAAATATTTCAGAATAAATACTTCTTTGGGGATTGTTTGTATTGCCAGTTTTTTAGTTTTAAAGCTTAGAGACCAACCATTGTTAATGGGGGATTTAACTCTAGATATTCCAGCTCCTGCACAGTGCCTGGTACAGAGTATATATTCAGTAAGGGTTTTTTATATTCAAAATTTAAGTAAAAGAAAGAAAATGAAATTTAACCCATATGTATTATGTTCCAAGAATGTGGCAAGCATGGCTTTTGATTCTTTTACTTGGAATGCCATCATGTTGTCATCCTAATTGATGGGAAGGAGAAGGCAGGTAGGGATATGTTGCTATTCCTTATTTACAGATGGAGGAACCAGTGATTAGAGAAGGTAAGTGACTTGCCCAGAGTCACACAGTGAGAAAACATTCCATTTTGGGTCTGAAATTCAGATGTTTTAACTCAATATCCAGAGTTTTCTAGTTCGTCATTAGTCTACAACAGGACACAGCCTATCCCAGCAACTTCAGTCAATTGGATAGTTACCACATTGGCCCAGGAAGATGAAAATGCTTTCCTGATTAATCTATCTAGATTTTTCCCTACATAAACCCTGTCCTAATGAAGCAGCATAAGAGCTTCCCTTCTCTAGACCTCTATGTTAAATGTTTTGCTAATTCACTGTAACTTACGGCGCTTGTACTAGTATGCCTTTAGAATTCAAGCCACTCATGGATGACATAATTACTATCACTGCCACACTGTCCAAATATCTTTCAAATATTTGTCTTAGAGAGTAATCCAAAATAAATTCCATTTCTGAATAAGTGAAAACAAGATTCTTTTCCACATGATGACAACAGCACAAGTTTTAGATCTGCAGCCAGCACTTCTAAGAGGATTTGAGCACTCAGAATATGGGGCAAAATCTGATAATGGCATGTTGTATCAAAATATGTGAATTTGTGATCTATGTATACCCAGGTCATTCTCTAATGTACCTGCTAGTCTTTTTTTTTTCTAATTGATTTCATAGAGGAAGGGAGAGGGAGAGAGAGATAGAAACATGCATGATGAGAGAGAATCATTGATCAACTACCTCCTGCACGTCCCCTACTGGGGGCAGAACCCGCAATCCTGGCATGTGCCCTTGACTGAAATCAAACTCAGGACCCTTCAGTCCTCAGGCCGATGCTCAACCACCAAGCCACACCAGCTAGGGCTACCTGCTAGTCTTAAATATACATCATGTAGAAAAGACAACCAGAATGTGTGTGCTAACCATGGCAGGTATCCTGCCTCATTTTTGTTTACTCTAAATTTTTGTCCCTCCTAAACTCATTCCAAAGTCCAGAAGCTGGAGGATGGGAAGGTTTTCAACATCAGAGTGAAAAAAAACAAGTGGAGAACTGGACACTCTTCCAGTTTGTGTATCAATAGAATTGTGATTAGGATCCAGAATCCAAAAAAAGATTTTCCCTCAGCTAGAAAGGTTACAAGAGACTACCCAAAGTAATAAGAAAAATGAGGAAGGAGGTGGGCATGGGTGTGAGATGGGTAGCAGATCAGAGAGAAAGAAGAAGACAGAGTTTGAAACATACAACTTTATTTTTTTTTAAATATATTTTTATTGATTTCAGAGAGGAAGGGAGAGGGAGAGAGATAGAAACATCAATGATGAGACAGAACCATTGATTGACTGCCTCCTGCATGCCTCCTCCCACACACACACACACACTGGGGATGGAGCCCATAACCCCGACATGTACCCTTGACCAGAATCAAACCTGGGACTTTTCAGCCTACAGGCTGATGCTCTATCCACTGAGCAAAACTGGCTAGGGCTGAACCATACAATTTTAAAGCATGATGGGGCTTTTAAAATAAATTAATCTGACCTAGCCAGTTTTGCTCAGTGGGTAGAGCATGAGACTGCAGACCAAAGGGTCCCGGGTTCAATTCTGGTCAAGGGCATGTACTTTGGTTGCAGGCTCCTCCCTGGCCCAGACCCTGGTTGGGCTCATGCAGGAGGCAACCAATTGATGAATTTCTCTCTGTCTTTCCCTCTCTCTTCCAATCTTCCTGAAGATCAATGGAAAAATATCCTTGGGTGAGGATTAATAAAAAAAAAGAAAATAATTTAATCCACTTCTGTATCTTGTAGAGGAGGAATCATTTTAGTGAATTGTCCAGGGTTACTAGGAGATGATAGAGGTAGGAAAAGTGCCCAGGCATCTTGATTCTTTGCTCAATATTGTATCCAGTAGACCACACTAGCTCATTATGTTTTTGTCACCATCCTCTGGGTCTCCCATATTCACTCTCACCACCTCATCCTTCCCTTACCTCCAATGGGGGTTTCATTTGCTCTCCCTGGAGCCCAATTCTCAGTCAAGGATTCCATAGTTTGGAAAAGAGGCGGTAAAGGGGAGCCAATTGGCAAGAGAAGACTAGAGATAGGGAAGCACAGAAGCACTGCAGTGTAGAAGGGGAAAGGGGCAGATAGGGAAACTAAGGAAAGAGATACTATAAAAAGTGCTTCTTTGAGCCCTAGCTGGTTTGTCTCAGTGGATAGAGCATTAGCCTGTGAACAAAGGGTCCCAGGTTCCATTCCAGTCAAGGACACATGCCCAGGTTGTGAGCTTGATCCTCAGTAGGGGGCGTGCAGGAGGCAGCTGAATGATTCTCTCTCATCATGATGTTTCCGTCTCTCACTTTCTCCCTTCCTCTCTGAAATCAATAGAAATATATTTTTAAAAGTGCTTCCTTGAGATTAAAAATACCAAGGGCATTTGGGTACGTCCTTGTAGGTGATCTTTCCTATTACAGTTGGGCAAGAAAGACAGAAAGAGACAAGGAGAGAAATATACTTCATTTCTAGTCACAGAATCCAGTCATTTCCAAATCTCTCTCTCTCTCTCTCTTTTTTTTTTTGAGTGGTAGGTGCATGTGTGGATTTTTTTCAGAATGTTTCTTCAGGACTTTGATCATGGAAGACATATCCACAACTTGGCAATGCTAAGCAGGTATACCCCAAGGGCTTTTCATTTATCTGTGATCTTGAAATCTAGTTTCATGGCCTACCTGGAGCCAGCACGAAAGAAAGCACTAAAGCATTTAAAATTAGTTCAATACTCTTTTATATGTAGAAGAAAATAATGGAGACATATATGCTGGTTTTGGTTTGTTTGTTTGTTTTTTAGGGAATATGTTATCTGTTGAAAAAACAAAAACAAAAAACGCTAAATTTTTTTTCCACCCACAAACACATGAAAAGAGCAGAAACCAGTTAATCTATGTGATGTATTTTCACACTTTTACAAATTAAAACAGAAACATATTCAGAATTTAACCTGATTAAATATTTAGTTCAATCCTGAGCTTTTGATATTTAATACAATATCAATAAAGTGATAGCAAAAAATGATTTAAAATTTATTTGATTTGCATGTGACAGAGATTCAGCTAAACATTGTTCATGTGGCTAGCAGTATGCTTTTTGTACCTGTAACACTTAGATTCTGATATACAAAATTGTAGTAACATATGGATAATTCAAACTTGAAAACTAAATATTACATTCTTTTTATCCTATGCAGAATATATCCTGCCTTTAAAAAATAACATTTATAATACTAAAATTCACTTCAGGGTCCAGATTTTTCTCATTTAAAAGTGTTAGCACATACAGACTAAAATGTGTCAACTGTCAAGGAAAGAAACTCTATCCAAGCATGGTCTGTAGGTCTGGTGTAAGCTCCTACAAGTCTATATTCATATGGTCAAATTTATTTATTTATTTTTAAAATATATTTTTATTGATTTCAGACAGGAAGGGAGAGAGAGAGAAAAAAAACATTAATAATGAGAGAGAATCATTGATTGGCTGCTCCTGCACACCCCCTCACTAGGGACCGAGCCCACAACCCCAGGCATGTGTCCTTGACTGGAATTGAACCAGGGACCCTTCAGTCTGCAGGCCGACACTCTATCTATTGAGCCAAACCAGCTAGGGCCACATGGTCGAATTTAATCAGCTCTACAATACACCTTCAGGACACAATTTTCACTCACAAAGTCCAGGGAATACTGCTTGAGTCCTGACTCTAAGACCCATTTGAGGCTGTTGACAAAACATTATATCATGAGACAGGACAGCATGAAGGTCAAAAATGTAGTCTATGGCCCTGGCCGTTTGGGCTCAGTGAATAGAGCATAGGCCTGCAGACCAAGGGGTCCCAGGTTTGATTCAGGTCAAGGGCACATGCCCGAGTTTTGGGTTCTATCCCCAGTGGGGGGTGTGCAGGAGGCAGCCAACCAGTGATTCTCTCTCATCATGGATGTTTCTATCTCTCTCTCCCTGTTCCTCCTCTCTGAAATATATATATATTTCAATATATATTTTTATATATATATATATATATATATATATATATATATATATATATATATATAAATAGTATGATGAATTTTTTTTAAAAAAAATTTTAATGCAGTCTATGCACCATCCCTGGACAAGGCTGAGCAGGACTCAAACACATCCTGGAAGAGAATTCCTGGAATAGTCAAATGTGGTCTATCCTCCTTCCTGGCCACATGATGGCGCATGCACCCCACGCCCTGACAGCTCAGGTGCTGAGGTGGAACGAAGGCCTGGCAGGTTGGAGGGAGCTGCTCATCAGTCCCCATTGATTGCACAGTGCCCACTGTGAACTAGTCTTGCCCTAATATTTTTTTAATTATTTAAAAATATATTTTTATTGATTTCAGACAGGAAGGGAGAGGGAGAGAGAGATAGAAACATCCATGATGAGAGAGAATCATGGATTGGCTGCCTCCTGCATGCCCCACTCTGGGAATCGAGCCCACAACTTGGGCATGTGCTCTGACTGGGAATTGAACCCTGACCTCCTGGGTCATAGGTCAATGCTCAACCACTGAGCCATGCCAGCCGGGGTCCCTAATAATTTTATGGCTCTCATTTCAAGCACATTCCGAAGCACAGGAAGAACCTCTGATGTATTAGTGTCATCCTAACTGTGCCCTGGGCAACTACCAAGCCAACATGGAAACACCTGGAACTGTGTCATTTGTGAAGGGTGTCATACTATCCTAACTACATGGGACATAACTAAGAATATCTGGAAAGGGGAGTAATAATCCTGTTACTTTAAGTCAAAATTATATACTGTGGAGAAAACCCTGGAAATAGTTGCTTTCTTCCCATTAATTAAAATAGTATGATGAATTTTTACAGAGAATATGCAGACAGACTTGACAAAAATCAAACTTATTTTTCATCATATTTAATGTTGTAATTGAATGTATTGGGGTGCTATTGTTTAATAAAATTATATGTTTTTTTTTGGTTGTTAATCCTCATTCAAGAATATTTTTCCATTGATTTGTAGGGAGAGTAGAAGAGAGAGGGAAAGACAGAAATATCGATGTGAGAGAAACACATAGTTTGGTTGCCTCCTGCACCTACCTTGCATGGCTTCCACCCCTACTGTCCTGCACCCCGACCAGGGCTTGAGCCCAGGAGGAACCTGCAACCAAGGTACATGCCCTTGACCAGAATCAAACCCAGGACCTTTAGGTCTGTAGACCAACATTATATCCACTGAGCCAAACAAGCTAGGGCAAATTATATAAGTTTCAGGGGTATAATTCTATAATACATCATCCATATATTGTATTGTGTGTTTGCCACCCCAAGTCAAGTCTCCTTCATCACCATTTATCCCCTCTTTACCCTCTTCTACTTCCATATCCCTTCCCTCTGGGAATCACCCTACTCTTGTCTGTATCCATTATTTTTTTTTGTTTTGTTTAACCCCTTCACCTTTTTCACCCAGCCACCCCAAACCCCCTCCCCTCTAACAACTATCACTCTCCTGCCATGATGTATGGATGGTTGGGGTTCACAATATTATCAATTGCCTTGAAGAAAATTATGTGTCCCATTAAGGGAAATCTTGAAAGGAGCAAGTGTTTCTTGAATGTTTACTATGTGGTAGGCACTGTGCTAGGCAGTCAGTATGTATTATTTTTTGGGTCCTCAGAAGAGCCCTATGACATAGGCATAGGCATCCACTTAGAGAGGTTAAGTAACGTGTCCAAGATCACAAAGCTAGTCATGGAGGCAGCTGCATCCATATTCAGGTATGTCTGACACATAATCTTGTGATCCTAACCTCCCCACCCATAGACATCTTAAAAAACACGAGGCACTATTTGGAAGTCCAAAATCTGGAATACAAAATAAATAAATAAATAAATAAATAAATAAACAAATAAATAAATAAATAAAATTTTAAAATATTAAAAAATCTGGAATGCAGCCAGTCAGAGATTTCTAGAATGAGGAAACACATTTTCTGAAGATGTCCTTTCTTATCTCTCCCCTTCTTTGTTTCTGTCACCTGCAGATACCCCATGGTGCTCCCCTGTCAAGGTGAAGTACGGGGATGTGTACTGCAGGGCCCCTCAAGGAGGGTACTACACAACAGCCCTGGGGACCCGGTGTGATATTCGCTGCCAGAAGGGCTATGAGCTGCATGGCTCTTCCCCGCTGATCTGCCAGTCGAACAAACGGTGGTCCCACAAGGTCATCTGCAAGCGTGAGTAACCCAGCCCTGTGTAGGGTCCTCAGGGCCAATTGGTGCCAGATTCGTTTGCTCTTACAGGCTGTTTGTTGAACATTTTGTGCCAGGGCAAACAAGGTGTCATTCATGCTCTAGATCTTGCAGGGAGCAGACTGAGGCTGACTTTGTCAGGTCATACCTTGCATAGCTTCCATCCCTACTGCCCTGCCTCCCCGACCCCTCCCTGGTCTCCCCTGGGACCACTTTCTTACTAAATCCCTTACACACAAATTCTTATCTCAGGGTCTGCTTCTCAGGAACCTAACTTAAGATATTGGCTTAGCTGTGATGCCAACCCAAGTCAGTCTCATACAAAACTTCATGTCCCTTCTGTGTGACCTTCAACCATCCATTGTTTCCATGCATTCTATCATCTATATCTATCTATCTATCTATCATCTATCTATCTATCTATCTATATCTATCTATCTATCTATCTCTATCTATCATCTATCTATCTATCTATCTATCTATCATCTATCATCTATCTATATCTATCATCTAACTATTTTATCATTTTTTATTTTCAATTACAGTTGACATACATTATTACATTAGTTTCAGGTGTACACCCCAATTATTAGACATTACATAAGTGATTATCCCATTAAATCTCGTACCTATCTGACTCCATACATAGTTATTAGAATGTTATTGACACCAATGGACATGGACAGTAGGGGGGTGAGGGCCTGTGCTGGGAATTGGGAGCGGGCGGGGAGAGGTCAATGGGGGGAAAAGGAGACATATGTAATACTTTCAACAATAAAGAATTAAAAAAGAAAGAAAGAAAAAAATATTCTGCATTCACAAACATCTTTCTGTCCTATTCAGGCCTCAGCAGTCTTTACCTATAAAGCACATTAATATGATTTTTAAAAATCATATTAATGCTATTGATTATATTTCCTTATCTGAAATTTTCATCCCCAAGATTATATGAAATGTTAAAGGGTCTTCTTTAAGAAGAAGAAGAAGAAGAAGGGACAAAAAGATAGTAATGTGAACTATAAAATGGTGATAAATCCATATCTATCAACAATTAAAACTAAAATGCAAAATAAACAAATAAGCAGAACAGAAACAGGCTCATACATACAGAGTACGTATGAGCTTTTCCACGGTTTCCAAATTGGGGGGGAGGGGGAGGGGTTGGAGAGGTGGGTGAAAAAGGTGAAGGGATTAAGAAGTACAAATTGGTTGTCCATTGTATTTATTTTATTATTTTTAAAAAAATATTTTTATTGATTTCAGAGAGGAAGAGAGAGAGAGAGAGATAGAAACATCCATGATGAAAGAGAATCATGGATCGGCTGCCTCCTGCATACCCCCCACTGGGGATGGAGCCCGAAACCCGGGCATGCGCCCTGACCAGGAATCAAACCGTGACCTCCTGGTTCATAGGTCAAGGCTCAACCACTGAGCCAAATTGGCTAGGGCAGTTGTCCAGTGTATTTAAATTAACTCTTCACCCTATGCTCTCAGAGTTTCTGGACTGTGAAATTCTATGGACAAAGACTACGGAATACTGAATGTCTGCTTTGCTGTTTCAGAGAAGCGATGCCCTACACTTGCCATGCCAGCAAATGGAGGGTTCAAGTGCGTAGATGGCGCCTACTTTAACTCTCGGTGTGAGTACTATTGTTCACCAGGATACACGTTGAAAGGGGAGCGGACGGTCATGTGTATGGACAACAAGGCCTGGAGCGGTCAACCAGCCTCCTGTGTTGGTAAGAAACTATCACAGTCCTCAGGAGGCACATACTTTGGAAGGAGCAGGGGATGTTTGAAAGGAAGCATCAAAATCCTGCGAGTAAAGCATAGCACCCAACTTTGATTTCAGTAGCTTCCTTCAGCCCAAGTTCTCTGGCTCAGCCAAACCTACCCTCAATCTCTATTCTCCATAGATGATGGCTTTCATCTGACATTTGTCTCATATACAGTATATTATTTATTTTTTAGAGAGAGAGAGGGAGAGGGAGAGAGAGAAACATCAATGATGAGAGAGAATCATGGATTGGCTGCCTCCTGCACAACCCATACTGGGGATCGAGCCCACAACCTGGGCATGTGCCCTTGACTGGAATCAAACCAGGGACCTTTCAGTCTGCAGGCCAATGCTCTAGCCACTGAAACCAGCCCTTCTATGCCTTTGCACATGCTGTTCCCTCTGCCTGGACACTTAGCCCTTTTCGTTAATTACCTAGCAAGCTCCCACTCAGGCTTTCGGGCAACTTCCATCACCCATGAGGTTTTCCCTAACTAGACTGAGGGACAGTCTTCCGATAGTGCTAAGATTGGGGAGAAGAGCTTAACATTATCCCCATGAACATAAGCCCATCAAAACCTGGAAGCAGAGAACATAAGTGGGTGCCAGGTGAAAGGCAGCCTTCTTCTTGTCCTCATTGTCCTTGTTTCTATTTGGAAAATGTCCTTCCCAGTATGGGTGGTTGAACACAACCTATGTCCACCATCTGGAAATCCATTCAAAGACCTTAAACTCATTCTGACTATGGAGGATTGACCTGGGAGAGGGGATATTGTTACCGGGAAACCCCTGGTTGGGCTCAGGCTGCCTGTCGCTATGTCCAATAATGAAGGCAGAGTTGAATCATATAAGGTGTTTATTAAGAAGGCCAGCCAACCAAGAGAACAGGGTGCTTACAAGCATCAAATCCTGCCTTACCTTATGGCAAGGTGTAGGGGACAGGACTATAAAGGGGAGTAGGCTGAGGAATAGAGGTTGGCAAACGGTCAGGTATTGTCAGGAGATGAGATGATGTTGACGAGATGTTTTGACTCCAGCTGAGTCACCTCCTCCATCGCTCTGCACAGGCTTTGAAAAGGAAACTTAAGGAAAACTTAACCTCCTATTCACATATAAGAAACTTAAATCCCTATTCACATACATATATGTGTTCTAAGATTTTAAATAATTTTATTAGCTCGGCTGGTGTGGCTCAGTGGTTGAGCATTGACCTATGAGCCAGGAGGTCATGGTTTGATTTCCAGGCAGGGCATATGCCCGAGTTGCGGGCTCAATCCCTCAGTGGATGGAGAGTTGGCCTGTGGGCTGATGGGTCCCAGGTTTGATTCTGGTCAAGGGCACATGGCTGAGTTGCAGGCTTGATCCCCAATGTGTGGCATGCAGGAGGCAGCCAATCCATGATTCTCTCTCATCATGGATGTTTCTATCTCTCTCCTTCTCCCTTCCTCTCTGAAATTAATAAAGTTCTATTTAAAAATAAAATAATATGATTATTTTTTAGATTAACTCAGGTGCTCTATCTATCAGATTATCGGTCCCCCTATCATTATGATGGGATGTGTAGGTTGCCATGCTCACCCCTCTACTCCACACAGGTATTCTTACAGTTCTTGCTAACTCTGATCCTCTCTGATTCCCAGGGCTGTCCCACTGCTGCCTACACAGTGGTTGGTGATCCCCTCTCACTCTTTTACACTTGTCCCATATTCTGGACAGTCAATAGTCACCTTGGTGAGGAAAAAAAAGAATGTGTGTGCAGAGGTTGGAGGAAAATACTAGGTGAGCAGCAGGCAAACACACACAAATCATTTGGCTTATTAACATAATTTTAAAATACTTGATTACGTCTTAAATCCCAGACCACACGGAAACTCCAAATGTGAGGAAATACTTTCCAGTTTATAAATGAGGAGAATGATAACAATCCTTCCTCAAGTGGGTAGCTGTGAGAATTCGATGAAATAATGCAGAGATAGTAAGTTAGCATGAGGTGACCATAGAGGAGGGTCCAGTCAATATTTACCATTATTTTTAGTAATTTATTTCTTCTTGTTTCTCCACTGGAAAAGCACTGCTTCAGCAAAACTAGGCCATTTTCGAGGGATCATTGTTAGCTAGCCATAAGCTGGCTTTTCGAAACTCTGAGACTCATCACCCAGTTGACCTAATTTAGAGCTCACAGTGTCAGTATATCTCAATGATACAGAAAACAACCTAGCATATCATCCAGATGTTTAGTGTACATGACACAGAGACTAAGAGAATCTCTTCACTCTAACAATGTCGCTCCAAGAAAAGGTAGTAGGACAATGTAATTGTACATTGAAATCTATCTCCTCTCCTCTAACCCTCCCCTTTTGCTTTAAATTTTTTCTATTTAGCCGTAGCTGGTTTGGCTCAGTGGATAGAGTGTTGACCTGGGGACTGAAGGGTTCCAGATTCGATTCTGATCAAGGGCATGTGGCTGGGTTGTGGGCTCGATCCCTAGTGTGTGGTGGGGGGGCATGCAGGAGGCATCTGATCCATGATTCTCTCTCATTATTGATGTTTCTATCTCTCTCTCCCTCTCCCTCCCTCTCTGAAATCAATTATATATTTTTATATAAAAATATTGAATGTATTGGGGCAACATTAATTAATAAAATTATATAGGTTTCAGGGGTACAATTCTATAATACCTTATCTGTATATTGTATTGTGTGTTCACCACCCCAATTCAGGTCTCCTTCCATCACCATTTATCTCTGCTTTAGCCTCTTCTACCTCCCCCTACCCCCTTTCCCTCTAGCAATCATCATACTGTTGTCTGAGTCTATGAAATTTTGGGGGGGGGTTACTTAATTCCTTAACCTTTTACACCTAGCCCTGCAACCCCCCTTCCCTCTGACAGCTGTCAGTTTGTTTTCTGTATCTATGGGTCTGTTTCTATTTTGTTTTAGTTTATTTTGTTCATTAGATTCCACATATAAGTGACATCATATGGTATTTGTCTTTCTCTGACTGGCTTATTTCACTTAGCATAATACTCTCGAGGTCCCTCCATGCTGTCACAAAAGGTAAGATTTCTTTTTTTTATGCCCAAGTAGTATTCCGTTGTGTAAATGTACCACAGCTTTTTTATCCACTCATCTACTGATGGACACTTGGGCTTTACATTTTTAAAAAATAAATATGCTTTCTATTATGAAATTGCCAGTTATATTTGACCAGAAAGGGTCAGATATTGTATACTTGTCTTTCTGATTCACCCTAGGCTGTTCCAGGGCTTGTTCCAGGGGTAAGTGCTCCAACTTAGGTTTTAATTCACACTGTCACTATGTACATGCATGGCCTTAAATAAATCACTTAAGCTCTCTGAGCCTCAGCTTACACATCTGTAAAATGAGAACATTGTGTGGCTTCTGTAAGCCTTCATAGCATTTTCTTTTATTTCTCCTGAGGCAGTGCTATTTCTACCTTGTCACACTTTATGTGTGCTGACATAATCCCCTTAATAGACTGTAAACTCTTTGAGAATCACATGATTCTCTTGCCTTTGTGTGCCTCAACCCCAGGAGTTGGGATGATACATTGGGTAAGGCAGGCACTTACTAAAAATTTGTGGTGTTGAATTCCATTGAACTGGATTATAACTAAGGTACCTTTCTATAATGTTTTATGATGCTGTTTTTAAAGTAGGAAAGACTCACTATGGCTGAATGCCTTCTACATTTTGCTGAGTTACTGCCATATTGCCAAGTCAGTAGGCAGAATTTAGAAACATGAGGAAGAAGACGCTATAGGGTGTCCCAAAATTCATGCAAGATTTGCAATTCAATTCAATTGCAAATCTTGTGTGAATTTTGGGACACCCTACATAGCTAAAAAATTATGCTATATGACATCTAGAAAGGCCAGTTGAATGCAGGTTTAGTCATGCACATGTAAGTACTCAAACCATGTTAAATCTCAGCAAGAGAGAAGGAGCAAGATGAAGGAAAAGAAATACAGAGGGGAGTTGTTAACAAACCCTTCAAAGATGAGGAGTACCGCCCTAGCCAGTTTGGCTCAGTGGATAGAGTATCGGCCTGTGGACTGAAGGGTCCCAGGTTTGATTTCAGTCAAAGGCACATGCGCAGGTTGCTGAATCAATCCCCAGTGTGGGGCATGCAGGAGGCAGCCAATCCATGATTCTCTCTTATCATGGCTGTGTCTATCTCTCTCTCCCTCTCCCTTCCTGTCTGAAATCAATAAAAATGTATTTAAAAGAACAAAAAAAATGAGGAGTGCCTAGAGCTTTGGGCATGTCAAATGCTGGGTGTCAAACCCCAAGTGGATGAGATAGTTTCTTGACGATGTTGAGAATACTCTGGTATGTTTTCAGATATGGAACCTCCTAGAATCAAGTGCCCAAGCGTGAAGGAACGTATGGCTGAACCCAATAAGCTGACAGTCCGGGTGTCCTGGGATACACCCGAGGGAAGAGACACAGCAGACGGCATTCTAACTGAGTGAGTGAAACTTGTCAGATGGAATGATGCTAATATATATACTAGTAGCCCAGTGCACGAAATTCGTGCACATTAAAGGGAATTAATTGCCCTAACCGGTTTGGCTCAGTGGATAGAGCATCAGCCTGCGGATTCAAGGGTCCCAGGTTCGATTACGGTCAAGGGCATGTACCTTGATTGCGGGCACATCCCCAGTGGGGAGTGTGCAGGAGGCAGCTGATCGATGTTTCTCTCTCATCGATGTTTCTAATTCTCTATCCCTCTCCCTTCCTCTCTGTAAAAAATCAATAAAATATATTTTTTTAAAAAAGGGAATTAATTAGCAGAAATATTTTAATATTGCTATTTGCCTTTTCTCTATAATAGAAGTGTGAGAGATAAAAGGAAATTAGTAAAATGTATATGAAAATAATATATAAATTTATTAATAAATAAACAGTAACAAAAGGATATAACAGCAACAGAGGCATGATATAAAAACAAAAACATGATATAAAAACAACAGTGATGCAAACAATGACTGATAAAGTGATTCGACTTATTCTAATATCTCCCTGTACACCACATTAAGAGTGAAAACACTTTCAGAGTGCTTGACTAATTTACCTTGTGATAAAGTACTTAGAACTTTAACTGTAACATCACATGCTCTTCAAACTCAAGAGAAAGCAACATATAACTGACCATGTGCAAAAATGGGTTCAGGTAGGAATATGCCTACTTTGTCTAGAGTTTGTCCTTGTGATTTATTAATAGTCATCACAAATGCTGGCATCACGAGAAACCGTCATTGAATCAATTTAAATGGGAGGCCAGTGTCAGATGGGGACAAATTAATTCTTGGAATCAGAACAGCCTCTCCCTCTGCAGATCCTGTTAATACTTCAGTTTCGATAATGTTAGGTCATAATCTTTTGATAATAAATTGGTACTATTACAAAGACCTCATTTACTATTGAGATTTCTCAATAGCATGATGATTGCACCCACTTTCAATTTTAATTTATGACACAGCATTCCCGAAGGAGTAATACTATTAAGAAATTAGATGGGGAAATTTTCCTTTTCAGCATCATCTGTGGAATCAATGGAATCATCACTCAAATATGTGTGAAAATCTCCATCGAGTATATCCAAATTTTCTTCATTTAATTTTTGAACATGCTCATTTTTTGGACAAAGAATTGCATGTTTAGATATATTTTTAATATTATCTATAGCAGTGGTTCTCAACCTTGGCTGCACATTAGAATCACCTGGGAATCTTTTTAAAATCCTGATTCCTGGGCCTCATCATCCGGAAATTGTTTCTTTGTTATGGGGTGGGGCCACAACATTAGTAACAAAGAAACAGAATTAAAACTTTATTGTGGGGAGCCACTACAGTGTTTTGGAGAGGTTCAAGCCTTGGACTGATGAGAGGGCACAGTCCTTTCATCACCACGGGCAAGTCCCAGCTTGGAGGGCAGGGCCCTCCCAGCACAATTATAGCCAACAGCTGTAGTTGTAAGCTTGAACCTATGATCTGAACATGTGGCCCCACGTGCCTGAGTGATGTAGGCTTGATAGAGTTCAGATGCATGTAGTTGAGTAGGATTGAAACCCAGGAGAATGTTGTAAACATCTTGGTCACACCCTTACTTTGCCTTGTAGCATCTGCTATAAAATAAAGACATGGCTGTGGGCGTGGTCACTGTCTCTCAGAGAAGCAGAGTCCCACCGAGACCCAGCTTTCATTCTCTTGTCTGTCTTTTCTAAGCCTTTCAGTTGTCCCCACTCAGGTTCACACTTGGCTGTGCTGGCACGGCACACTTTATAAAGATATGCCTCCACGCTCCCAGGGTGGGTTCCTGCCTCAAACCCCACCCTTACCGGAAACAGCTCCGGGAAACAACTTGGGGGAGGGCGCAGCCGTTGCCAAGACAACCCCTGCAGGACTGACTTTCTTCCGCTTGGTCTCGGTTCTGGTCGTGATGAACACCACCCAGGGTTTATATATATACTAGAGGCCTGGTGCACAAAAATTTGTGCACTGGGGGGGGGGGCGGGGTCCCTCAGCCCAGCCTGTGCCCTCTCGCAGTCTGGGACCCCTCGGGAGATAACGACCTGCGGGCTTAGGCCTGCTCCTGGGTGGCAGAGGGCAGGCCCAATCCCTAGGTGCAGCCCCTGGTCGGGCTCAGAGCAGGGCTGAATGGGGAGTTGGGGTGCCGCCCCCTGTCATGCATGGAGCAGGGTGGATTGGGAGGTTGCAATGCCACCCTCAGTCACGTTCAGGGTGGGGCAGATTGGGGGGTTGGGGCAACGCCCCCTGTCACACTCAAGGCAGGGTCGATGGGGAGGTTGCGGCACCACCCCCTGTCATGCACAGAGCAGGGCCAATCAGGGGGTTGGGGTGCTGCCCCCTGTCACGCACAGAGCAGGGCCCATCAGGGGGTTGGGCACTGCCCCCTGTCATGCACAGAGCAGGGCCCATCAGGGGGTTGGGGAGCTCCCCCCTGTCACGCACAGAGCAGGGCCCATCAGGGGGTTGGGGCGCCGCCACTGTCACACTCAGGGCAGGGCCGATGGGGAGGTTATGGCTCTACCCCGTCACACACAGAGCAGGGCCCGTGGGGGGGGTGGGGGGGGTTGGGGCGCCACCCTCTATCACCCACAGAGCAGGGCCAATCAGGGGGTTGGGGCGCCGCCACGGTCACACTCCGGGCAGGGCCGATGGGGAGGTTATGGCTCTACCCTGTCACACACAGAGCCGGGCCTGTGTGTGGGGGCGGGGTTGGGGCGCCGCACCCTGTCACACACAGAGCAGGGCCGATCAGGGGGTTGGGATGCCACACCCTGTCACACACAGAGCTGCAGGGCGATCAGGGGGTTTGGGCGCTGCCCTCTGTCACACTGATCCGGTGCCAGGAGGCCTCGCGGCTCCTCTGATCCCGGTGCTGGGAGGCATATTACCCTTTTACTATATAGGATAGAGGCCTGGGGGCCGGCTGGTTTGCCCTGAAGGGTGTCCCGGATCAGGGTGGGGGTCCCCACTGGGGTGCCTGGCCAGCCTGGATGAGGGGATGATGGCTGTTTGCAGCTGGTCACACACCCTTCAGGGTGGGGGTCCTCACTGGGGTGCCTGGCCAGTCTGGGTCAGGGGCTGAGGGTTGCTTTCAGGCTGGCGGTTGTTGACTGAAGCCCCCAACCGCTCCTTTTTTTCTCTTTTTAAAATTTTATTCTGGGCCAGCTTTAGCTCTGGCTCTAGCTCTGAGGCTTCCTGCTGAAAGCAGGTATCTGGTTTGTTTGCGTTCTATAATCGAAACAATGTATAACTCCAGCTCTGAGATCCCGGCCGGCTGAAAGCTGGTTTCTGGGGTTTTGTTTAGCTTCTATATTTGTTAGAATGTTTCAAACTGCCAGCTCAGAGGCCGGCAAGGCAGGCGGGGAACGTTGGAGTCCGCCATCACTGAAGCAAGCAAGCCTCATGTTCGCTTCCAGCTGCCTGGCTGCCGGCCACCATCTTGGCTGACAGTTAATTTGCATAAGGATATGCTGATTAGCCAATGGGAAGGGTAGCGGTCGTACGCTAATTACCATGTTTCTCTTTTATTAGTGTAGATTGATTTCAGAGAGGAAGGAAGAGGGAGAGAGATATAGACACATCCATGATGAGAATAATGGATTACCTGACTCCTGCACGCCCCCTACTGGGGATCGAGCCAACAACCCGGGCATATGCCTTTCATTGGAAATGAACCTGGGACCCTTCAGTCCACAGGCCAACATTCTATCTACTGAGCCAAACCAGCTAGGGCAAAACATTTTATTTTTAATTTATATTTTAAACTTCTAACCACCTTAAACAGTTACAGAAGAGTCTTCTTTAAAAAAGCATAAGGGCCGAAACCGGTTTGGCTCAGTGGATAGAGCGTCGGCCTGCGGACTGAAAGGTCCCAGGTTCGATTCCGGTCAAGGGCATGTACCTGGGTTGCGGGCACATCCCCAGTGGGAGATGTGCAGGAGGCAGCTGATCGATGTTTCTCTCTCATCGATGTTTCTAACTCTCTATCTCTCTCCCTTTCTCTCTGTAAAAAATCAATAAAATATATTTAAAAAAAATAAAATAAAATAAAAAAGCATAAGGGTTTCCTGCCTTCTTTCCCACCTCAACTCCATTCTCCAGGCCAATTGCATTTATAATTTAACATACATCTAAAATGGTTTTTAAAAAAATATATTTCTTTTTAAAAAATATATATTTTTATTTATTTCAGAGAGGAAGGGAGAGGGGGAGAAAGTTAGAAACATCAATGATAGAGAATCATGGATCGGCTACCTCCTGTGTGCCCTGCACTGGGGATGGAGCCCATAACCCAGGCATGTGCCCTTGACTGGGAATTGAACCCTGACCTCCTGGTTCATAGGTCAATGCTCAACCACAGTGCCATGCTGGCCAGGCCCCCACACCTTATGCACGCTACTGTTATACAGTCCCCTAATAAGAGGGAGGGTTCTTGTGTCAAGCTCTGCAATAAGTGCTTCCTGTGAGTTCCCTGATTTATTCCTCATGACTGTTATTTGCACATCACAAAGAAGATATAGTCTCCAAGAGGTTAGCAGTCACTCCTATTTGAAGTACAATTGCTTCCAGGTTTATGTGCAGTTCAGTCATGCTTACTGGAGACTTTAAAGCATCTAAGGCCCAAAGTGACGTGTCTCTCATGGTGGGATTTCTGGAATTTTCCCAAGACCCCTACCTTCATACCTTGTAAACAGCCACCTTAGACAAGGTTCGAAGGTATAAGGTTCTCCCCAGTGGTAACAATGATACTTTCGCATGTCCATTATTAGGAAACATTTTCATCATTCTTAAGAACTATAAAGAGCCCTAGCTGGTTTGGCTCAGTGTATAGAGCACTGGCCTGCAGACTGAAGGGTCAATTCTGGTCAAGGGGACATGCCCAGGTTGCAGGCTCAATCCCCAGTAGGGGGCGTGCAGGAGGCAGCTGATCCACAATTCTCTTTCATCATTGATGTGAGTTTTTTAAAAATATTTTTTAAAATATTTTTTTTCATTTAGAATTGAAGTACAGTATAGTTTCAGGTGCACAACCCAGTGATTAGACATTTATATAACTTACAAAGTGATCATCCCAATAAATCTAGTACCATCTAACATCATACATAGTTATTCTATCTCTCCCTCTCTCTTCCTCTCTGAAATCAATAAAAAATATATTTTAAAAATAAAATAAAATATTAAAATAATAATGATAATAAATGCCTGAGGCTAAGACCAACAGTAGTTAGCATATTGATGCAATATTCAGCAGGGCTGAGAATCAGCATAATATTGCCCTGCTGTTGGCAAATGGCTCAAGGCAATCCCCTAACATGATAATCCTTTCACTGTTTACCAAACTTTACCTTTGATATGCCTGTATGCATTCCTAAAGGGCAAATGTGTATCAAAGTGAATAAAAGCAGACATGACCCAGAAGTCTGGGAGTTTCTCCACTAGAGGGAAGTTTCCACCTGGCCCCCCATGCCTTCTAAATTCATATTTCTTGTCCAGTGTTTTCATTTGTGTGCAGCCTCTTCTTCAGATCCTGAACACTTGCTGCAAATGGATGTGGCAATAATAATACATACCTCATAGGGTTGTTGTGAGGATGAAATAAACTACTATGTGGGAAATGCCTAGAACCATGCCTGACATATATAAGGTTTGTATAAGTACAAAGAACAATATTAGTATACTTATCATTATTAGTAGTATCACCAAGGAATCACCATGAACTTGAACTTTTGCTATGGAAAGGTTTCTACTGGCCCTGATAGAAAAAGAAAGTTCCAGTCTCCTCTGCAGGCCTGTCTGGCGAAGGACTGCTTAGACTATACTCTGAAGACTAAGACCCTGGGTTCTCTGCTTCCTCCATCCTTTGTTCTACCATTCAGTGAGAAAATTAAATATAAACTTTCCAGGAATTGGAGACTTCCATTTTTTTATAATATATTTTATTGATGTTTTACAGAGAGGAAGGGAGAGGGAATAGAGAGTTAGAAACATTTATGAGAGAGAAACATTGATCAGCTGCCTCCTGCACACCCCCTCCTGGGGATGTGCCCGCAACCAAGGTACATGCCCTTGACCGAAATTGAACCTGGGACCCTTCAGTCCGCAGGCTGATGCTCTATCCACTGAGCCACACCGGTTAGGGCTGGAGACTTCCATTTTTTTTGTCTCAAACAGCTCTTCTAAAATAAAGTAAAGCTTAGAAAATTATATTCTTTTTTTTTTGCATCTCAGAGTTTATCTTTAGTCTCATTTTGCACATTATCTTTTTTAAATATATTTTTATTAATTTCAGAAAGGAAGGGAGAGGGAGAGAGAGATAGAAGCATCCGTGATGAGAGAGAATCATGGATTGGCTGCCTCCTGCACGCCCCCTACTGGGGATCAATCCCGCAACCAGGGCATGTGCCCTTTACCAGAATTGAACCCTGGACACCTCAGTGTGCAGGCCGACACTCTATCCATTGAGCCAAACCAGCTAGGGCAAAAATTATATTCTTTATTCCATATTTGTTCTAGTCACACTGGCCTAATGGTTGCCCCTCTGTGTCCTGGCATCCTCTGCTGGGTGCTCAACACATGCCTATCATGATTATATATGATCATTAGGCCCACACTGGTCAAAGGGTTGCTAGGACCATAATGATTATTTTTGCTCTGTTCTTTTCCCCTCTTTAAGTGTTATTCTCAAAGGCCTCCCCCCAGGCTCAAATTTTCCAGAAGGAGACCATAAGATCCAGTATACCGTTTATGACCGAGCGGAGAACAAGGGCACTTGCAAATTTCGAGTTAAAGTAAAAGGTAAGACTATTGCTTATTGGCTTTCCATTCTCTTTACAAGAGCAAAGGGAACCCTCTGTGAGCACCCACTATTATATGGATATTTCCCAGCTTGGATTCACTTTTTTCTTTTTAAAAAATAATTCTTTATTGTTGAAAGTATTACATATGTCTCCTTTTGTTCCCCATTGACCCCCTCCAGCCCACCCCTTCCTCCTGCCCCAGGCCCTCACCACTCCATTGTCTGTGTGCATGGGCCATGCCGTATATGCATACAAGATCTTTGGTTGATTACCTCCCACCCACCCACCCTCCCCTGCCTTCCCTCTGAGATTCCGCACTCTGTTCCATGCTTCCATGTCTCTGAGTCCACTCCATTCATCCATTTATTTTGTTGCTTACATTGGGATTCACTTCTTAATGCCTGAATTTCACAATATAAACCTGGATGAGGTTCAGGGCCACTTACTTTGAAGCATGGTAATGATCCCTCCTTAAGGAAAACTGCTGTTTGAAACTACTGTTTTAGAATTCTCTGCTGTTTTGAAATTCTCTGTTATTTTTAGACTGTAAAATAACTTTGTTTTTTAGCTTAAATAATAGAAGAGATAAACTTAATTGTCTAACCTTGCAAGCAAGCCATCTAACATAAGGGACTGATACGATGATACTGATGCCAGGTATCTATATAGATATGTACCCAAGGTTACTGGTGTCTGTATAGATATGATATGATATGATACTCAAGGTTACAAAGTTGTCTGTATAGATATGACAGGTGTTTGCTAGATATGATATGTACTCAAGGTTACAAGCTATCTGCAAAAATAACTGACACAAGGACCTAAAAAAGATATAAAAAGAGAATGCTTACTCCTTTGGGTGTTCAGAATTTGACAGAGATAATCTGCTCTGAACCTGCTCGCAATAAAGATGACTCCTAACTAATTGGCTGATTAAGGTGTCTTGTCCAGCTCACTGATCTGCAATACAACTTAAGGAGTCTGAGAGAGCCATAAGCTACTCTCACATGATCCCACCTCTGGCTATCCTAGAAACATATTATTTGATAACCTTTCCATCCCCGGGCTTGGGTGACCAGCTACCACCTTCAAGTTCTTCTAGAAGGGAGGTAAGAAGCTCTCTAGATTGAGCCACTGGACCATGTTCTTGGTATCCTTAAAACCTTGGGTCTACCTGGAAAAAATTATTTTTCAAATTTATTTTATGCCTCATGGTTTGGGCAGCTAATTACTAACCACATTTTTTTAATTGGAAAAATATTTATTTAATATTTATTTATTATTTTTTATTGATTTCAGAGAGGAAGGGAGAGGGACAGAGAGAGAAACATCCATGATTAGAGAGAATCATGGATCGGCTGCCTCCTGCACGTCCCCCCACTGGGGATCAAGCCTGCAACCTGAGCATGTGCTCTTGACAAGAATCGAACCCGGGACCCTTCAGTCCATAGGCTAATGCTCTATCCACTGAGCCAAACTGGCTAGGGCTAATTACAAACCATCTTTACTCTGTAGTCTTCTGTTTTCAACCTCTTCATATAAAACACGGGGCTAAACTAGTTGATCTCAATGGTCTTGCTGGCATGAACAATAACCATTGCAAGGCCCACCCCCTGGCCAGATAGCCATGCCTGCCCCCTCACTCATTTCACATGATGATGTAGAAGCCTGATGACAAAGCTGGGGCATCTGAGATTTCACTTCCCCTAGTTACTCTGTGGAGGGGAGCTTAGCATTGAGACCTACTTGGGCTTGTGTTCCTACAGTCAAACGCTGTGGAAAACTCAACGCCCCCGAGAATGGTTACATGAAGTGCTCCAGCGACGGGGATAATTATGGAGCCACCTGCGAGTTCTCCTGCATCGGCGGCTATGAGCTTCAGGGTAGCCCTGCCCGAGTATGTCAGTCTAACCTGGCTTGGTCTGGCACAGAGCCCACATGTGCAGGTACGTGTGCAGCCCTCTCTGTCCCCATCTCTGTCCCCAGCAGCAGAACCTGAAAACCCCTTGCTTCTGGATTCAAGTACAGGGAGGAAGGATTTCATTCTACATGCTTGGAAAGGTTCAATGCCATCCCTCTTTTTTAAAAATATATTTTTATTGATTTCAGAGAGGAAGGGAGAGGAGAGAGAGAGAGAGAGAGAGAAACATCAATGATGAGAGAGAAACATCAATGATGAGAGAGAATCATGGATTGGCTGCCTCCTGCATGACTCCCCTACCAGGAATGGAGGTGGATGTTCAACCACTGAGCCACGCCAGCGCCAGCTGGGCAAATGCATTGTATTTATAAAGCATGCGTTACTTTTCATGTTTTCACTGCTATATCTGAGGTAGGTGGGGAAGATATAAATAAACCAGGTTACAGCCCTGGCCGGTTTGGCTCAGTGGATAGAGCGTCAATCTGCAGACCGAAGGGTCCTGGATTTGATTCTGGTCAAGGGCACTTACCTCAGTTTCAGGCTCCTCCCCTGGCTCAGGCCCTGGTCGGAGTGCATGCAGAAGGCAACCAATCAATGTTTTTCTCTCACATTGATGTTTCTCTCCGTCTTTTCCTCTCTCTTCCACTCTCTGTGAAAATCAATGGGAAAATATCTTTGGGTGAGGATTAAAAAGGAAAGAAAGAAAGAAAGAAAAAGAAAGAAAGAAAGAAAGAAAGAAAGAAAGAAAGAAGAGAGAGAGAGAGAGAGAGAGAGAAGGAAGGAAGGAAGGAAGGAAGGAAGGAAGGAAGGAAGGAAGGAAGGGAAAGAAGAAAGAAAGAAAGAAAGAAAGAAAGAAAGAAAGAAAGAAAGAAAGAAAGAAAGAAAGAAAGAAAAAGAAGAACTTACCTCTTTCCTTTCCCATTTCATGTCCTGAAGTGGAGAGAATAATGACTCTCTCCCACCCCTTTTCCCCATGTCCACAGATAATCCCCAGAACCTGTGAATAGGTTCCCTGACATAGCCAAAGGGTTGTTGCATGTGTCTTTATGTTAGTTAAGGATTTTGAGGTGGGCCGAGTATACTGAATTCTCCAGGGTGGCCCAATGTCATCACTAGGGTTTTTAGAAGAAGGAGGCAGAACTGCTGTCAGAGCCAGAGAACATGATGATGGACACAGCCCGGCTGGTGTGGCTCAGAGGTTGAGTGTCAACCTATGAACCAGGAGGTCACGGTTCGATTCCCAGTCAGGGCATATGCCCGGGTTGTGGGCTCGATCCCCAGTGGGGGGCGGGGAGGGTGCAGGAGGCAGCTGATCCATGATTCTCTTTCATCATGGATGTTTCTATCTCTCCCTGTCCCTTCCTCTCTGAAATCAATACAAATATATATTTAAAAAATCTGGGGGTTGTTCTGCCAACACCTTGACTCCAGGCCAGGGAAACCCATTTCACACTTCTGATGGTCAGGACTGTGTGAGAATAGATTGGTGTGTGTTAAGCCACTGAGTTCCTAGTGATTTGTCATAACAGTAAAAGGAAACTAATATAGCTTAGAGCTCAACCAAGGCCCCAAAGGGGAAAGAATATTACACTTGTAATCTTCTTCAAATATCCATGTTTTTATTGCCCTGCATCTTACAGTTCTACTAGGGCTAATATTTACAAGATTCAAAACAATGTTCTATTCGTGGGCCATTTGTGTAACACAACACCAATGAATAGATTTTCACAAGGATTTAATATACACATGGAGTATAAATTGTTAGAGGAATTCACCAGTTAAATAAAATTGAATAATAAGGAGTTTGGAATAATAAGGTGTTTCCAAAAAATTTTTTTAAGTCATAAATAATGACCAAAACACCAACTTTCATTATATTTTAGATCTTACTGTCCAAGTTCTAAGTGTTTGAAATAATTTTTAGTGTTTCCAAACTTCCTTGTGTTGTGGCAGCAATTCAAATGGCCCAGGAGAACGATCAGTCAGCACTCAGAGGAATCAGGAAAGAAAACCTTTATTATGCAGCGCTGCTAGTCCAGGGGATTCTGATCCAAAGCCTGAACTGCCTATAGGGGAAGGTTTTGAGACTATATATATATATATATATATATATATATATGTAGCCCAGTGCACGAAATTCATGCACATTAAAAGGGAATTAATTAGCAGAAATATTTTAATATTGCTATTTGCCCTTTCTCTATAATAAAAGTGTGAGAGATGAAAGGAAATTAGTAAAATGTATATGAAAATAATATATAAATTTATTAATAAATAAACAGTAACAAAAGGATATAACAGCAACAGAGGCATGATATAAAAAAGACAAAAACATGATATGAAAACAACAAAAACATGATATAAAAACAACAGTGATGCAAACAATGACCGATAAAGTGATTCAACTTATTCTCATATCTCCCTGTACACCACATTAAGAGTAAAAACACTTTCAGAGTGCTTGACTAATTTCCCTTGTGATGAAGTATTTAGAACTTTAACTGTAATGTCACATGCTCTTTAAACTCGAGAGAAAGCAACATATAACTGAGCATGTGAGAAAACGAGTTCAGGTAGGAATATTCCTACCCTGTCTAGAGTTTGTCCTTGTGATTTATTAATAATCATCGCAAATGCTGGCATCACGGGAAACCATCGTCAAATTCATTTAAATGGGAGGCCAGTGTCAGATGAGGACAAATCAATTCTTGGAATCAGAACAATCTCTCCCTCTGCAGATCCTGTTAATACTTCAGCTTCGATAATGTTAGGTCATAATCTTTTGATAATAAATCTGGTACTATTACAAAGACCCCATGTACTATTAAGATTTCTCAATAGCATGATGATTGCACCCACTTTCAATTTTAATTTATGACACAGCATTCCCGAAGGAGTAATACTATTAAGAAATTCGATGGGGAAATTTTCCTTTTCAGCATCATCTGTGGAATCAATGGAATCATCACTCAAATATGTGTGAAACTCTCCATCGAGTATATCCAAATTTTCTTCATTTAATTTTTGAACATGCTCATTTTTTGGACAAAGAATTGCATGTTTAGATATATTTTTAATATTATCTATAGATATACTATTTCCAAAGGTAGCTTCAATAATAGATCCATTACAAATCATTTCACAGAGGATTTCAATAATATCCATTCCTAAATGAAAACTGCTATCAAGTTTGCCATCTCCAAGTTTTACTAACTATTCACTATAAGCAGAGTCCTCTGATCTCATATTTGTTTTAAGAGATAACTTTCTGAAACATCCCCAAACATTACAGTACTTTAAACTCGTTTGTACTATGGCCGATCCCATAGCATGTGGTACAATACTGAGACATTGTAGAAAATCCCATCCAAGAAGGAGAACTTTCCCACCAAATACAACATTCAAATTCATAATTTCTCTTAGTAATCTGTCTATAGCGTTTATAGCATGATTGGATGCCATGATGCATTCATCAATAATGAGTAGTTGGGCCTTTTTAATAGTTTTAGCAACTTCACTGTTTATATCAAGTCTAGAAATTGAAGTTTCATTTAATGGAATTGGTTATTTATATTGGGAATGAAAGGTTCTTCCACTGAGAAGTAAATTTGCAGCAATTCCTGTAACCCAGTGGTTCTCAACCTTCTGGCCCTTTAAATACAGTTCCTCATGTTGTGACCCAACCACAAAATTATTTTCGTTGCTACTTCATAACTGTAATGTTGCTACTGTTATGAATCGTAATGTAAATATCTGATATGCAGGATGGTCTTAGGCGACCCCTGTGAAAGGGTCGTTCGACCGCCAAAGGGGTCACGACCCACAGGTTGAGAACCACTGCTGTAGATGCTGTGGATAAAACAGTACCACCACAACCTCTAATACAGTGTATTAAAACTTTATTGTGGGCAGCCACTACAGTGTTTTGGACAGGTTCAAGCCTTGGACTGATGAGAGGGCACAGTCCTCTCATTGCCATGTGCAAGTCCCAGCTTGGAGGGCAGGGCCCTCCCAGCACAATTATAGCCAACAGCTGTAGTTGTAAGCTTGAACTTATGGTCCAAACACATGGCCCCACATGCCTGAGTGATGTAGGCTTGATAGAGTTCAGATGCATGTAGTTGAGTAGGATTGAAACCCAGGAGAATGTTGTAAACATCTTGGTCACGCCCTTACTTTGCCTCATGGCATCTGCTATAAAATAAAGACAAGGCTGTGGGCGTGGTTGCTGTCTCTCAGAGAAGCAGAGTCCCACCGAGACCCAGCTTTCATTCTCTTGTCTGTCTTTTCTAAGCCTTTCAGTTGCCCCCACTCAGGTTCACCCTTGGCCGTGCTGATGCGGCACACTTGATAAAGATATGCCTCCACGCTCTGAGGGTGGGTTCCTACCTCAAACCTCGCCCTTACTGGAAACAGCTCTGGGAAACAGCTTGGGGGAGGGCGCAGCCGTTGCCAAGACAACCCCTGCAGGACTGACTTCCTTCCGGTTGGTCATGCCTCAGGTCGTGATGTTGCACCCAAGGTTTTTATATATGTATATATATATTTTTGCGGCAGGCCCCTCGGGGTTGGCTTTGTAGTCAGAATGGGGCTTGTAAGATTACTGTTTAACTAGATACTGAACTAGGCTGTAAGCCCCCAAAGTTGCCTCCCTATTTTCTTTCTCACTTGAAATACATTTTCTTCATGGCAGAAAGTAACTCTCATGTACTTTTTGGTAAATTATAACTAGAAATAATTCTAGTTTACTTGTAAGTCTTGATAAAACTATCTAAATAAGGTAAGTAAACTTTATACAAAACTCAAAAAAAAGAGGAAACTAATATACTTCCCTACTCTTGAGAGTGGCTTCTTGAGACCACCCGGTGAATAACTGCTTGCAACTGAATCTTTATCTCAGGGCCCATCTCTTACACATATGGTTCTGTGTGTCATCATAGGCTAGGTGGAGCCAGAACGAATAGACCATTTTTTTCTCTCTCTTTTTTTTAAGTTGTGACAGGCTCAAGGACACTAAGATTCTCTGAAAAGGAAGTCAAGACTTAGGGTGGTGAACACACAATACAACATATAGAAGATGTAGTATAGAATTGTACACCTGAAACCTATGTCATTCTATTAACCAATGTCACCCCAGTAAATTCAATAAAAATGTTTTTAAAAAAAGGAAATCAAGTTGTTTCTCCTGCTTTTTATTTAGACAGAGTCTAAATCTAATGAGGTGAAAGCTACTGGGTCTCACCTCTGGATGAGCAATCTGGGGAGTCCTATAAAATTTATTCATTTATTATTTTTAAAATAATTCCTTACTGTTGAAAGTATTACATATGTCCTCCTTTTCCCCCATTGACCCTCTCCAGCCTCCCTCCTTCCCCCCGCAGGCCCTCACCACCCCATTGTCTGTGACTATGGGCCATGAATATATGCATACAAGAATAAGTAGACCATGTCCCACTGATCTGGCCTTTTCTAATCACAGCTATGAATATCAATGTGGGCGTCAGAACAGCTGCAGCACTTCTGGATCAGTTTTATGAGAAAAGGAGAATCCTCATTGTGTCTACGCCCACAGCCCGAAACCTGCTCTACAGGCTGCAGCTGGGAATGCTACAGGTGAGTTCCTGGGGCAAAGACAAGGAAGGGACCTCTAATAGGAAGGAAAGAACCAGTTATTTACTTAAAAATAGAGGCCAGCAAGATATTTAGCTCTAACAGGAAGAGAAGGAAAGGAAAGAGCAAGAATTTTTTAAAAAAATGTGCCCCAGCTTTATCTTATCTAATAAAGAGGTAATATGCAAATTAACTATCACTCCAACACACAAGATGGCCGCCCCCATGTGGACACAAGATGACCACCACAAGATGGCTGGCAGGGGAGGGCAGTTGGGGGGGGGGGAACCAGGCCTGCAGCGTAGGGCAATTGGGGGCAACCAGGCCAACAAGAGAGGGGAGTTGGGGGGTGCAGGCCTGCAGGGGAGAACAGTTAGGGCTGACCAGGCTGGCAGGGGAGGGCAGTTAAGGGCAATCAGGCCAGCAGGGGAGCAGTTAGGCATTGATCAGGCTGGCAGGGGAGTGGTTAGGGGGTGATTAGGCTGGCAGACAGGCAAGCAGTTGGGAGCCAGCAGTCCTGGATTGTTAGAGGGATGTCCGACTGCCTATTTAGGCCTGATTTCAGTTGGACATCCCTTGAGGGGTCCAAGAATGGAGAGGGTACAGGCTGGGCTGAGGGACACATTCCCCCCCCCCCCAAGTGCACGAATTTTGTGCACTGGGCCTCTAGTTGAGATATAATTGACATTGTGTAAGTTTAAAGTGTACAATGTCTTGATTTGATACATTTGTATATTACAAAATGATTTACCACCACACGTTAGCTAACATCTTCATCACGTCACATAACTGCCATTTTTTTTTGTGATGGTAAGAATATTTAAGACCTACTCTCTTAGCAACTTTGAAATACATTGAACAGTTCTATTAATTAAAATGACCATGCTGTACATTAGATCCCCATAAGTTATTCATTTTAAAACTGGAAGTTTGTGACCAACATCTCCCCATTTCCCCTATACCCCTGCCCCTGGTACCCACCATTCCAGTCTATGTTTCTATGAATTTGACTTTTATAGGTTCCATATATAAATGAGATCATATAGTATAAAAAAAAGTAAAGGCCAGTTTCAATGCTTAATCCGTTTACCTTGAGCTTCAGGCACTGGTACATTAGAGTTATCACTATTCCTTTCTGGTTCTGGAACATCACCTGATTAACATGGACTCCTTCCCAGCACAAACCCGATCATTTTTCCAATGAATAAAATTAGTTTGTCTTCACTAATGAGCCTCACTGACATGCTGTCTAGGCCCAGCCAAAAAACAATTGTCTTTGCTGAACCTGTCCAGGATATGCCCAAAAGTTTGGCTCAAGGGATAAGGGGAGTCCAGGAGCCCTCAGGCCCCAGATTCTACCCCCCCCCACCTTTCACCTGGGAGCTCACTGGAAATGCAAATTCTCAAGCCCCATTCCAGACCTACTGGATAAGGATCTACATTTTCATTCAATCAGGTGATTCCTAAGCACCTGGAAATTTGAGGAACACTTTTGTAGGAAATGTGCCCTTCCCAGCTGTGCAAATTTTTTAACTACTAAATGAGTCAAACAGTGTCTTTAAAAAACAACAACTAGGGCTTGTGCTTAGTCGGGGGAGCAGCCAAGGAGAAGTCAATGGGGGGGGGGGAGAATGAGAAAAGGAGACATATGTAATACTTTAAACAATAAAAAATTTAAATAAAAAAATAAAACAACAACAACTAGCCAGTTTGGCTCAGCGGATAGAGCATCGGCCTGTGGACAGAAGGGTCCTGCGTTCGATTCCAGTCAAGGGCACATACCTTGGTTGCAGGCTCCTCCCCGGTCCAGGCCCTGGTTGGGGCATGTGCAGGAGGTAACCAATCGATGTGTTTCTTTCACATCATGTTTCTCTCTGTCTTTCCCTCTCTCTTTCACTCTCCCAAAAAAATCAATGGAAAAATATCCTCAGGTGAGGATTAACAAACAAACAAACAAACAAGTAGATACTGAAAGGATCGAGTTGGAAGTAGCTTGATTTTGTCTTTAAGCTTCTTTGCAATAGGAGTAGCTAATTTGACTGAATGCTAAAGAGAGAGGATGTGCACTGGGGCATGGACACAGTGCTGTACATTATTGTTTTTAGGAATATTTCATTTATTACAGTGAATATAACTATGTGTTTACAATAATCTTGATTTCATCAAAAGCTACAATTTTACTTCTCAGTTCAGCATTAATTCAATGACTCTGAAATCTTCATTCTCCTCGTGTACTTGAAGGAATTCCCATAAACTTGGAACAACTATACAAAATTTTTCAGGTTTTCCTGGCTGGCGTGGCTCAGTGGTTGAACAACCCATGAACCAGGAGGTCATAGTTTGATTCCCAGTCAGGGCACATGCCCAGGTTGCAGGCTTTATCCTCAATGGGGGTGTGCACGAGGCAGCCGATCTATGATTTATGATTCTCTGTCATCATTGATGCTTCTATCTCTCTCTCTCCTTCTGTCTTACTCTCTGAAATCAATCCTCCTATATAATAAAAGGCTAATATGCAAATTGTCCCCTCAAGAGTTCAACCGTGAGTTTGATCGCTCGCTATGACGTGTGCGGGCCACCAGGGGGCAGTGTGGAACATGGCAGGTGACCAGTGGTGGAGCAAGGGAAGGAGGAGGCGGGGAGGTGGGGAACCTGATTGGCCCTGATCAGCGGCTAGGCCTAGGAACCCTACCCATGCATGAATTTTGTGCACTGGGCCTCTAGTAAAAAAAAAAAATATTTAAATCTTTTTCTCAGGTTCCTTAAATAGGAACCCAATTCATGCTGTCTTTAGCCCCAATCCTGACACTTACCTCCATCCTCATATTCCCTTGTCCCAATTATGGGACTTGCTGTTCAGGTAACACAAGCTCACACCACTGCAGTATGTGAGAAATTGGCCTTCCAGTCTATATTCCATGATCATATGTTTCCTGACCTCTTCCGTTCTATAGAAAAACTAGAGGCCTGTTGCACGAAGAGATTTGTGCAATAGGCCTTCCTTTCCCCTGGCTGCTGGCACCGGTTTTACTCTGGCACCTGGCACCTAGGCCTTTGCTCTGGCCGTGCTCCAGTCGGAGCCGGCTCCATGAGGCTTTCGCTGCTCCACTGGCCCCGGGGCCGTGAGGCTTTCACTGCTCAGGCCCCCCGGCCGTCAGTCTTCGCTCCACCTCTTGGAGCCTACGTATGCAAATTAACCGCCATCTTTGATAGGTTAATTTGCATACTCTCCTGATTGGCTGGTTAGCATAGCGAAGGTATGGTCAATTTAAATGTTTGTCTATTATTAGGTAAGATGATTAAGCCAAAACAACTTCCTTTTCCTCTATGTGGGAAAACTATGACTTTTGTAGGTAAAACTTTATTGGGACACAGCCACACACATTCATCTGTGCATTGTCTGTTGCTGTCTGTGCACCACTGTGGCACAATGGATTAGGACAGAAGCCATCTGTCTCTGCAGAACCTAATATATTGGCTCCCTGGACCTTTGTGGGAAAGGTCTGCTGACCCCTGCCCTAGTCTAGTCCATTACTTTGGGGACCAGCAAAATTACCAATCAACAGGTTGGATTAAATATTTGGCATCTAGGTGTTTATGTGTGACCTCCCACCACTCAATATATTTATATTTCTTTTTTAATATACTTTTATTGGTTTCAGAGAGGAAGGGAGAGGGAGAGAGAGATAGAAATATCCATGAGGAGAAAGAATCATTGATTGGCTGCCTCCTGCATGCCCCCTACTGGGAATGGAGCCCACAACCTGGGCATGTGTCCTTGACAGGAATCAAACCCGGGACCCTTCAGTCCACAGGCTGACACTCTATCCACTGAGCCAAACCAGCTAGGGCTATATTTGTATTTAAACCAGAGCCTTCAAGGGAAGGTTTGATCAACTTACATGTTTCAGTTAGAATAATAAAAAAGTATATTTTTATCTTTCTTAAGTGTTTTTTTGTTTGTTTGTTTTACCAATTCTGTCATCCAATATAGGGTTGTTTCAGTGGAATTGTCATTTAAAAAATGGTGTTCTGCATTAGCCAGTTTTGCTCAGTGAATAGTCAGCCTGTGGATTGAAGGGTCCTGGGTTCGATTCCTGTCAAGAGCACATGCCCGGATTTTTGCCTCGATCCCCAGTGGGGTGACGTGAAAGAAACAGCTGATCCATGATTCTCTCCCATCATGGATATTTCTATCTCTAGATCCTTCTCCCTTCCTCTCAGAAATCAATAAAAAAATTTTTAATGGTGTTCTAATAATTCAGGAGGTTCATATTCCCCCCCCCCATTATGTACGTTGTGTTCCCCATGGCCATTGCTGCTACTGATGAGAGACCTCCTGGCACAGGACTGAATGAGCCATGTTCCTGTGCCTCTTGCCAAGGGCCAGCTCAGAGAACTGAAACATTTTATCCTTGTTTCCCTGGCATGCTGGGTTGTGGGGACTCAGCAAGGGGTGCATAGGGTGGAAACAAGGTCAGGTAGAGGGACTCTGGAAAACATTTTCTCTTTGCAAAGACAAATTTAGAATCCTCTGGAGGTATTCTTGGACACTTTCTAGGAAATTTGGCTCCTGTAAAATCTTACCTCATCTGGAAAGACGGAGACTGCTATTTTGCTTAGGTTTTCAAAATTCCATTGGCAAGGCCATTCTGAATGATTCCTCTAGAAACTGTTAAGGTTTTCCAGCCACTGGTTTCACCCCAGTTTTCAATTGTTTTCAGGACACTGTGGAGTGGGCAAATAAACCTCCAAAAACTTCTCTAGCTAATGTGGCTCAGTGGATAGAGTGTTGTCCTGCGGACTAAAGGGTCCCAGGTTCAATTCCAGTTAAGGGCACATGCCTGGTTTGTGGGCTCGATCCCCAGTAGGGGCCGTGTAGTAGGAGCCGGTCCATGATTCTCTGTCATCATTAATGTTTCTCTCTCCCTCTCCCTTCCTCTCTGAAATCAATAAAAATATATTTAAAAGAAAAAGCCAGACCAATTCTGTTTCCTTTAATCTATGATTTGACATGGAAGTCTCTTTCTTCAGCCATGCTCACACCTCCCCTACTTGTTTTTTCTTTTCCAGCAAGCACAGTGCAGCCTGGATCTTCGACATATCACTGTGGTAGAGCTGGTAGGCGTGTTCCCGGCCCTCATTGGCAGGATAGGAGCGAAAATTATGCCTCCAGCCCTAGCTCTGCAGCTCAGGTAGGGGGATGTCCTGTTCTGAAATGTTCTCCCTACAAATGTACATTTTTCTGATCGGGTTCCCTGGTTTCTTACTATTCAGTCTTGATTCCAGGTAACCTTCATTGTGTAATTGCTTTTTTCTCTTCTTTCACCCTCCAAACAAGTGTTTTTGCTTTGTCTTTGTTCTTTTTTCCCCACTTGGTGGGAGTAGGATGGGTAGAGGAGAGCCTGCCCAAAAGATTTCTCCCTCCCCGCCCCCCTGCCCCACCAAAAAACTAGATACTTCTCTTCTTAAAGATGTGTGAAAATTTTTTTTTATTTTAAATCCAGATGGCAGTATGTATTCTATCTCACAAACAATTTCTAAACTAAAAAAACAAAATCTGGAAAAGAGATTGAGCAGGCTCATTTTTTCACTGGGCTCAGCTTATGCATTGCTTTCTTCTTCTTCTTCTTCTTCTTTTCTTCTTCTTCTTCTTCTTCTTCTTCTTCTTCTTCTTCTTCTTCTTCTTCCTTCTTCTTCTTCTTCTTTTCTAGGATACTTTTCAATTGATTTTTATGGAAAGTGGAAGAGGGGGAAAGAGAGAGAAACATCAGTGTGAGAGAAACTCATCAATTGGTTGCTTCCCGCATGAGCTCAGACTACGGGCCCAGGATGGGGAGGAGACTAACCAAGATACATACCCTTTACCGGAATCAAATCCAGGACCCTTTCATCCATAGGCCCAACACCCTATCCACTGGGCCAAACTGGGTAGGGCTACATTGTTTGCTTTCTTTGGCTTTCTTCATCTAAACATGTTTGTATTGATATAAAGATCATATTTTCTTGCAGTTTTAATTCTAGTGAAGTAGAGTCCAAAAACAATTGGACTTTTGAAACTGCTTCAAAATTTTTTGGGAATCATTTGAGGTACAAATTATAATGAACCAAATTCAATCCCCTCTGATTGTGCTATCTTGTACTGGCTACAGAACGGACCAGAATTTCAAAGTTTAGAAATGTACTTCAATCAGCTTCACCTAGTCCAGGCTTTTTCAACCTTGCACTATTTTTTAAAAATATATTTTATTGATTTTTTATAGAGAGGAAGGGAGAGGGATAGAGAGTTAGGAACATCGATGAGAGAGAAACATCGATCAGCTGCCTCCTGCACACCCCCTACTGGTGATGTGCCTGCAACCAAGATACATGCCCTTGACTGTAATCGAACCTGGGACCCTTGAGTCCTCAGGCTGATGCTCTGTCCATTGAGCGAAACCAGTTAGGGCTCAACCTTGCACTATTGCCATTTGGCTCTGGATAGTCATTTTTGGCAGGTGTCCTGTGCATTAGAGATGTTAAGCAGCATCCTTGGCCTATACCCCATTATGACAACCAAAAATATGTCCAGACATAGCCAAATGTCCCCTGTTGATAACCACTGACCTAGATCTAGTGCCTATGTGGTTGTGCAAACCTAATAAGCAAAGTTGGATTGACTCCAACTTAATGCAAAATATCTGTTAGGTTTGTTGTACATGACTTGTAGCAACAATTGGTACATGGCACCATTGCAGGCCTACTGACTTCTTGCCCATTATAATCTAAAGCCATTTGGAGTGCTATTCAACCTTCTATGGGCATGTCTGTCATCTGCGGATCTTGCTAATAATGCAGATTCTACCTAATTCAGTAGGCTTGGGTGGGGAGTGTGGGATTGTCCATTTCTTTCTTTCTTTTTTTTTTCTTCAAAACAAAGCTAACCATTTATTAAATTATTATAATGCTTCCAGCACAGTCTTCATCATTTTACACACTCCATTTCATTTAATCCTTACAACAGACCTAGGAAAGGAGGTAGTATTATCTGATTTCGAGATTCAGGCTTAGAGGCTAAGGTGTTTAAAACCATAATTCAACCCTTCTGTCCACACCAGCAAATAATGCCCCCCATTCCCCAAAAATGGGGTGAGGGAGGAATTCCCACATACGATACTGGTGAAGGACTTGTCTCCATTTCTATGAAAATGCTTTTTAAAAAGTTATTGTTTGCATAGAGCAGATTCTTGATAAATACTATTTTGGGCCACAAAAACAACCATCAGGATTCAAACTAGGGTCTTTCAGATGCTCTTACATGTCTGCTTATATTACTTTATAAACATCACTTCAGGAAATAATTTTTAAAATAATTCTTTACTTTTGAAAGTATTACATATATCCTCTTTTTCCCCCCATTGACCCCCTCCAGCCTGCCCCATCTCACTGCCCCATTGTCTGTGTCCATGGGTTATGCATATATGCATACAAGGTTGTTGGTTGATTACCTCCCACCCACCCACCCTTCCCCACCTTCCCTCTGAGATTGGGGTTCTCCATTTCTAACAAGATTCCATGTAATGGACCACACTTTTTGTAGCAAGGGTCTCAAGGCTGATTCAGTCTTTTGTGGTATGAAGCTTTTCTGTGCACACAGTATGACTATAGGGCTCTGGTTGATGCACCAAAACCCTTGGGAGTCAGGTTTGACATATCCTTCTCTCTCTCTCTCTCTCTCTCTCTTTTTTTTTTTGTTGAAATATATTTTTACTAGTGGCCCGGTGCACAAAATTCATGTACATTAAAAGGGAATTAATTAGAGGTGGTGGGGACTCAAGCCTCAAGTCCCAGGCCCATTGCCAGGGGCAGGGGCATGAGCCTCATGTCTCTGGGCCAGCTCAGGGGGTAGGGATGCAGCCTGCTGATCAGTTGCTAGGTGACAGCGTCCTGACCAGTTTGCATATTATCTTATTATTAGCTAGATTGATTTCAGAGAGGAAGGGAGAGGGAGAGATAGAAACATCAACGATGAGAAAGAATCATGGATTGGCTGCCTCCTGCGTGCTGCACAGTAGGGATCAAGCCTGCAACCTGGCCATGTGCACTTGACCAGAATTGAACCTGGGACCCGTCAGTCCACAGGCCAACAGTCTCATCAAACTGGCTATGGCTTGACATATTCTTCTCTTAAAAAAAAAGAAATTTTTTTATTGATTTCAGAGAGGAAGGGAAAGGGAGAGATAGAAACATCAATGAGGAGACGGAATCATGGATTGGCTGCCTCCTGCACGCCCCCTACTGGGGATTGATCACACAACCAGGGCATGTGCCCTGACCAGGAATCAAACCTGGGACCTGTCAGTCTGAAGACCTACACTCTATCCACTGAAACTAATGGCTAGGGCTTGACATATTCTTTTCTTTTTCTGCCCTAGGCTGTTGCTACGAATCCCGCTCTACTCCTTCAGCATGGTGCTGGTTGATAAGCATGGCATGGACAAGGAGCGTTATGTCTCCCTGGTGACCCCTGTGGCCCTCTTCAACCTGATTGACACATTCCCACTGAGGAAAGAGGAGATGGCCCTGCAAGCGGAAATGGGCCAGACGTGCAACACCTAATGTGATGGTTCCTTTCTGTGTAGTCCCTCTTCTTTTTCTACATAGTGCTAATCACCCAGAAAGTCTTTAAACATATCCTTGATGTACAGATTTTTATTTGTAATTTTAAAATTCTATTTTATTACGACCTTTTTTGCATTTAAAAATTAACACAATGCTTTCTGTACTTTGACATTTTCCAAAAAAAGATAAGACTATATTTACTATTTCCAACTTTCTTTACTCCATGATGGGCTGGTTAATTTTAGAAAGCACAATCGTACACATGCTTTTAATATGTTATTCAGTGTGACTGGTAACTTTTCTTTCATCATTTTTATGTAAAATTTTTACTAATAAAATATTTTGGAGCAAATTTGTTAAAACTCATTTTATTTTTCAAGTGCACCAGCCATACTTAGTGTGGTCAATGGTTTTAGGCCTGAAAGTTTGCCAGGCCACTTTGCAGCTGAATGGCCCCCTTGCTCTTCAGCAAGAACCAGATTTCTAAAGAGAGGCCTCTCTAACTGGAGGGATGGAAAGGAAGAAAGCAGACAAAGAGAGCAAAGGAATGCCTTTCCTGCTGTCTGCCCCAGGATTTCAGCAAGAGATCTGCTCATTGACCTCTGAGAACCCCCTTCCCACTCAAGGTTTCCCCTAACAGGCCCTGGGTAAACCCAAAGCCACAAGTGAAAACATATCTCAACCTGCTCTAGCACCCCCTGTGTCTGTCTGTACCACGCCATCTTTATTATGTACATATTCCAACCTTATTGATGAGTCAGCTCTCATAAGAATAACCAAAAATTCTTGCTATAGTTTGACATTCTAGAAAACAAAAGAAAGGCTCCTAACAACTAACCTGTTGAATTGTTCGAATAAAAGTAAACAAAGCTTTACCTAAATAAGAAAGGTTTTCTTGCCCTAGCTGGTTTGGCTCAGTGGATAGAGCATCAGCCTGTGGACCAAAGGGTCCTGGGTTTGATTCCGGTCAAGGGCATGTACCTTGGTTGCAGGCTTCTCCCTGGCCTGGGCCCTGGTCAGGGAATGTGCAGGAGCCAACCAATTCATGTGTTTCTCTCACATCAATGTTTCTGTCTTTCCCTATCTCTTCCACTCACTTTAAAAAGCAATTGGAAAAATATCCTCAGGTGAGGATTAACAAAAATGAAAGAAAAAGAAAGAAGAAAGAAAGAAAGATGTACATTTGCAACCATTCCCAGGCACACTAAGTGGAAATAAACATGAGGTAAAGTCTGATTGATGTATTCTTTTCCCGATGCTAAGTGTGAATGTGATCAGCATCCAGCAGTGCATCCTCGTTTCTGAATGTTGTGAATCCTTTGAAGTTGCCATGCCAAGTTCACTGTGTTTGAAATCAGCTGGGGACAGAGAAGCGATGTTTGTTGAAAGTTAAATGTTTGTAGGGTATTTTTTTTCTTGCACTCCTTGTGTGAATATGACGCTACAGAAATAAGATTTTTTTAAAAGCACAGGCATTACGAATGAATATGTTCCTTGGAATGGAAGTGTGGAGGGAGGAGAGCATCGTAGTGTTGTCAAGTTCCTCCCAGGAAGCTGTATGGGAAGCCATGTGTCTGTGTCAGTGTTGGTGAGAGGATTGCATTTGTCAAGGCGTGTCCCTGCTTGGCCAGCAGGTGGAGCCAAGACCTAGGTGAGGAGGAATGTTTGTGTCTGTTCCTGTTGGAGAGATTTCCTTGTCATCATCCCTGCAGGATGCGAGGCTCCTGAGTGGGCACTGAGGGCAGAGGTGGCCCTTTGTAGCGGGTGTCTGAAAGGGGGGATCCCGTGGCTATTTTGTTTTTGTACTGGAAGCCGTATTTTTTGTTCGCCGGAATGGCAGAATGAATTCCCGGCCAGAAAGTGTCGTAGCCTAGCCAGTGTGGAGCTGTCTTGAAGAAGTGCAGACTGCCACGTAGGGAGAGTGAAAAGGGTCCCACTGGGTTCCTTTTTTCTATATGCTGTCAAGGGTGCAGATTGTGGTGGCTGCTATTCCCTCTGCTGGGTCCATATTCCCCTTGGAGTTGGTTCCCCTAGTGCTGTGATGGCGAACCTATGAGAAGCGTGTTAGAGGTGATACGCGAAGTCCCTTTTTTGGTTGATTTTTCTTTGTTAAATGGCATTTAAATAGATAAAATAAATATCAAAACTATAAGTGTTTGTTTTACTATGGCTGCAAATGTCAAAAAATTTCTGTATGTGACATAGCACCAGAGTTCAGTTCAGGTTTTTCAAAATGCTGACATGCCGAGCTCCAAAGGTTCGCCATCACTGCGCCTAGTAAGTCCTGGGCTCCAAGGTTGACCTTCTCATGGGCCTCTTGAGGTTGTCCCCCCTGTTTCCCTGTGGGCTTTCTTGTTTTGCACCTGAAATAAGGGCTTCCTTGTCTTTTTTTTTTGGTAAATATTGACCTTTGTTGGCTATTTGTTTTATGCAAATACGAGTGTTGGCATTGCCTTGTGTTATGGAGATGTGAGCGCCCCTGGCTTGGTTGTGTTGTGGCCATGTCCCTTGTCCCAGTGTGTGCCCCTGTGTTTTTTCCTTGGAGCCCAATGGTCCCAAATGCCTAAGCCTGCCTGCATCCCCCCTGAAATTGTTGCTTGACTGTGACGGCGTGGCAGCTCAGCTGGTGCTGAGGAAAAAGGTGTCTTCCCATTTGTCATGTGCCCTGAGGCCCGCGGTCCCCCTGTCCATTGTGCTGTGCATTTTTTTTGCTTCACCCCCCAGCCCAGCGTGTTTTAAGCGAGGCCAGCAGTCCCCAATGTTGCGAGGAGCCGGTTTTGTGGAGGGTGGTTTGTAGCTGGGCCATGCAATTGTGTGACGTGTGAGGTGGCAAAGGCTTGGTGTGTGAGTCGTTGAGAAAATGATGGGATTCCCAGGTGAAACACGTGAAGGTGTTTTCCTGGCGTTGGGGGGTGAGGTCCGTTGGCCATGTGAGGAGGGAGGGTCGGTGCCCCCCCCCCCCCCGCTGTGCCCATGTGCCCGTGCAGGCTTTAGTTTGTGAGCCCACGCATCCCCAGGTGTTTGAGCATGTTGGGTGAGTCCCTGTGATGGGGTGGGTGTTGGATGTAAGGTTTGCACAATGAATTGGTGGCTGCGATTGGACAAGCTGGCATCTGCCATGTGCAATTTCCGTCCCCTCCCAGGATGTGGTTTGAATGCCAGGATGGAGTGTTGATCTGGAGTCCGTGATGCCATGGAAGTGCGTTGAACCGTGTCGTCGTAGGAGAAAGCAGATGGGATGTTTGTGGTTGGTGTGTTTCTTTGGTGGATGTGTTGAATGTGGCCTTTGCAGGTTTGCTTGAGTCCCTGAGGGAAGTGGTGCGCAGCGGCCTCAGCAAGGGAAGAGGCCGAAAGTCGCCGGTGAGGATGTCCTGCCAAGCCAAGCCTTGAATTGCAAAGGAGTTTCTATTGGTTGGTCCTGTCCTCGGGCCATGAGTTCCCTGAGCAAGGTGCATTTGCATGTGGATGGAGGCTTTTGAGCTGAGGCAGTTGTGAAATCTCTTTGTCCTTTTGAAGTGGCCTTTGTTGGTCCCCCTGAGGGCGCAGCCCCGGGCCGGGTGGCTGGGAGCAGAACTGCCTGTATTGTTGTGATTGTTTGAATGGTTAAGCCTGAAGTATCCTGCAGCCACGTCAGTTTATATGTTTTTGCCGAAGCCTAGATGTTTGGTTCACTTTGGTTTGTCCTTCCTCCCCCATGTGTCAGGCAGGCCTGGATTTCAAGTGATGCATTGAGCTGTCCTCGTGTGATTTTCCATGTGTAAAAGAAGTTCCTTTGTGTGGAGAGGGCAAGGGCAGCATCGGGGTGCCAAGTCGTTGAGACGAGTTTTGAGGATTTGGAAGGAGGAAGTGCCTGTGGGTATTTGAAAGGGCTGGTGATGTCCTTGCTGGGAGGGAGGGAGGGAGGGAGGGAAGGAAGGAAGGAAGGAAGGGTCGGAGGAGGTTTCTTTAGGCCCAAGCAAAGGTTTGTGGTGTAGAAGGTATATGTTTGTGGCGTGATTGTGTATTTGGACCCGGTGAGTCGTCTTGTTGAGATCCGCCAGAGGGTCCGTTTGCCTGCATGCAGCCCCCTTTTCCCTGAGTGTTCCTTGTGCATGTGCTTGAGATGGTTCCCTGGCTTTGTTGTGGTTGTGTGTTTTTCATGGTCCCTGTATGTATTTGTAGCAGAATGGTCCTATGAGATAGGTTTCGTGGTAAGATTGTTTGGTAGAGTGTGTGGTTTGTGCTTGTTGTGAAGTATGGTACCTATTTGCTTTGTTTAACAATGGACAGGTTACTTTGATTTTCTAAATTGTATAAGTCATCCCATTCGATTGAATGCCTTATTGATTGAATGACTATCCCATTGATTGTGATCTTACTGGTTATCAAAGCACATTCTTCTGTACCTGGGAAACAGGACAGCACAATTACCCTAAATTGTTTTAGTGGCCACAGGTGGTGCGTTCCAGTTGACTCAGTGGTCCTAAGACCAGGACAGTGCAATTACTCTAAATTGCCTCGATGGCTCTAGATAATGTGTTTCTATCAACTCAGTGATCCGGAGACCCAGAACTGTAATTTAGATAACATGCCTAAGTTTAACCCAGGTTACCCAAAGGCTCTAGATAATGTATTTCTGTCAATTCAGTGACCCCGAGACCCGAAACTGTAATTAACATGCTTAATTCTGCTTCTGTAATCTGCTTTTTTGCAAGCCAGGTGCCTCATTCCAAACCCTGGGATGTAATCAATACCTTTGTGATTTTTGCCTATATAAGTCTGGTTTTGCCACCATCTTATTACTATGAGATTTGGGAATGTCCCCTCATAGTCCCGGATTGCAATAAATATGACTCTTTAATTCGACTTCTTGAGGCGTCCTTCTGTGATTCGCGGGGTACATTACAACAGTTGGTTGAAGGAGTTTTTATTGTCATGCATCTGTGAACTGTCAAGCGATGGCCATGAGGTGTTCCTCTTTGCTGCGAGGGCAGAGGCGATGTGGGGGTGGAGGTGAGAGGCGGGGCTGTGTTTGTAGGAGTTGTCCAGTGTGCTTCTGAGGCCAAGGTGTGGTATTCCGTGAGATGAGAAGGTTCGTGAGGTGAGCCTCGAGGCCGATGTAAGTGTAAGTTGGAGTGTCCAAGTGGTAGGGCGTGTTGGTGAAACGTGAGATTTGGTTTGGGGCTCCGTGCAGGGGTCATGGGGTGAGCTTGTGCCATTTTTTGGTCCAGCTAGGCTGTGAGCGATGAGCCAGTGAGAGAGAGGTGTTGGGCAAGTCGTTTGTTTTGAAGTGATATCTATGTCTTTTCCTTTGCAAGTAGTTGAGTGTTGTGTGGCATGGTCCCTATGGCAGGCAGTGGCCAGTGTGTCCCTGTTTGCTGAATCTGTAAGTGAGAGAGACAGGTGTTGTGTGAAGATGTGATTTTTTTGAGTGCATTTTGGATGGTCAGAGTTTTGTATT